>NC_091998.1:42210255-42510255 GCF_044704955.1 Pristiophorus japonicus
CTCTCATTCTCACTCTCAATCGCTCACTCTCACTCTCACACACTCACTCTCACTCTCACTCGCTCTCGCTCTCTCTCACCCTCACTCACTCACTGTCACTCACTCACTCTTACTCTCTCTCACTCTCTCTTGCTCACTCTCACTCTCTTACTCACACTCACTCTCACACACTCACTCACACTCACTTACTCTCTCTTACTCACTCGCTCTCTCTCACTCACTCTCTCTCACTCTCTCTCACTCACTCACTCTCTCACTCACTCTCACTCTCACTCTATCTCTCTCACTCACTCTCCCTCACTCTCTTCTCTCACACTCTCTCACGCTCTCTCACTCACTCTCACTCTTTCACTCTTTCACTCTCTCTCACCCTCTCTCACTCTCACTCACTCACTCACTCACTGTCACTCACTCTCTCTCACTCACTTTCTCATTCACTCACTCACACTCACTCACTCACACACACTCACTCACACTCTCTCACCCTCGCTCTCACTCACTCACTCTCACTCACTCTCTCTCTCTCACTCTAACTATCAGTCACTCTCACCCTCACTCACTCACTCTCACTCTCCCACTCTCTCTCTCTCTCACGCTCTCTCACTCTCACTCTCACTCACTCCCTTACACTCTCTCTCACACTCTCACTCTCACTCTCTCTTACTCTCATTCACTCTCACTCACTCGCTCGCTCTCATTCTCACTCGCTCACTCTCACTCGCTCTCTCACTCTCTCTCACTCACTCTTTCTCACACTCACTCACTCTCACTTACTCTCACTCACACTGTCACTCACTCACTCTCACTCTCACACACTCACTCTCACTCGCTCTCGCTCTCGCTCTCGCTCTCGCTCTCTCTCTCACTCTCTCACTCTCACTCACTCACTGTCACTCACTCACTTTCACTCTCTCACTCACACTCACTCTCACACACTCACTCTCTCTCACTCTCTCTCACTCTCTCACTCTCACTCACTCACTGTCACTCACTCACTCACACTCACTCTCACGCACTCACTCACTCTCTCCCACTCACTCTCCCACTCACTCACACTCACTCACTCTCTCTCACTCACTCTCACACTCACTCACTCTCACTCATTCACTCACTCACTCTCACTCGCTCTCTATCACTCACTCTCACTCACTCACTCTCACTCTCTCACTCTCTCACTCACTCACTCTATCACTGTCAGTCACTCACTCTCTCTCACTCACTCTCTCATTCACTCACTCACACTCACCCACTCACACACTCACTCACTCATACTCTCTCTCACTCACTCTCTCTCTTTCACTCTCACTCACTCACTGTCACTCACTTTCATTATTTCACTCACTCTCACTCACTCACTCTCTCTCTCTCACTCTCACTCACTCTCAATCTCACTCACTCACTCTCACTCTCTCACTCACTCACTCTATCACTGTCAGTCACTCACTCTCTCTCACTCACTCTCTCATTCACTCACTCACACTCACCCACTCACACACTCACTCACTCACACTCTCTCTCACTCACTCTCTCTCTTTCACTCTCACTCACTCACTGTCACTCGCTTTCATTATTTCACTCACTCTCACACACTCACTCACTCTCACTCTCCCTCATTCTCTCCCACTCACTCTCACGCTCTCACTCATACTCACTCTCACTCTCACTCACTTTCACTCACTTACTCGCTCTCATTCACTCTCACTCTCACTCACTCACTCACTCTCTCACTCTCACACACCCCATCTCTCACTCACTCTATCTCAATCATTCACACTCTCTCATTCTCTCTCTCTCACACTCTTTCTCTCACTCTCTCACTCTCTCACTTTCTCTCCATCTCTCTCCCTCACCCTCACACACACTTACTCACTCTCTCACACTCTCACTTTCTCTCTCACTCTCACTCACTCTCACTCACCTCACTCACACTCACTCACTCACTCACACTCACTCACTCACTCACTCTCTCAATCTCACACACCCCATCTCTCACTCACTCACTATCACTCATTCACACTCTCTCATTCTCTCTCTCTCACACTCTCTTTCTCTCTCACTCTCACTCACTCTCACTCACTCACTCTCACTCACTCACTCACTCTCTCTCACTCACTCTAACCCTCACACTCACTCACACTCTTTTTCACTCGCTCACTCTTTCTCACTCTCACCCTTCCACTCACACTCACGCTCACTCTCATGCTCACTCTCACACACTCTCTCTCTCTCACACTCCCACTCTTACTCTCACCCTATCACTCTCACTCTCTCACTCACTCTCTCACTCTCACTCACATTCACTCACTCTCACACACCCTCTCTCTCATTCACTCTCACTCACTCACACTCTCTCACCCTCTCTCAACTTCACTCTCTCACTCTCTCTCACTCTCTATCACTCACTCACTCTCTCTCACTCACTCTCATTCTCACTCTCAATCGCTCACTCTCACTCTCACACACTCTCTCTCACTCACTCTCACTCACTCTCTCTCACTCTCTCTCACTCACTCACTCTCTCACTCACTCTCACTCTCACTCTATCTCTCTCACTCACTCTCCCTCACTCTCTTCTCTCACACTCTCTCACTCTCTCTCACTCACTCACTCTCACTCCTTCACTCTCTCTCACTCTCTCTCACTCTCACTCACTCACTCACTCACTGTCACTCACTCTCTCTCACTCACTTTCTCATTCACTCACTCACACTCACTCACTCACACACACTCACTCACACTCTCTCACCCTCACTCTCACTCACTCACTCTCACTCACTCCCTGACTCTCTCTCTCACACTCTCTCACTCTCACTCTCTCTTACTCACACTTACTCTCACTCACTCGCTCACTCTCATTTTCACTCGCTTACTCTCACTCGCTCTCACTCACTCTGACTCTCTGTCATTCACTCTCTCTCACTCTCTCTCACTCTCTCTCACCCTCACTCTCTCTCACTCACTCTCACTCACACTCACTCACTCTCACTCACTCTTTCTCACACTCACTAACTCTCACTCACTCTCACTCTCACTCTCACTCTCACAGACTCACTTACTCTCACTCTCACTCTCACTCGCTCTCGCTCTCGCTCTCTCTCACTCTCACTCTCTCTCTCACTCTCACTCACTCACTGTCTCTCACTCACTTTCACTCTCTCACTCACAATCACTCTCACACACTCACTCTCACTCACTCTCACTCACTCACTCTCACTCACTCTCACTCTCACTCTCACTCACTCTCACTCTCACACATCCTCTCTCTCACTCACTCACTCACACGCTCTCACTCTCTCGCACCCTCTCTCACTCACTCCCACTCACTCTCTCACTCTCTCTCTCTTTCTCTCTTTCAGTCACTCACTCACATTCACTCTCTCTCAACTTCTCTCTCTCACTCACACTCTCTCACTCTCTCACTCTCTCTCTCTCACACACTCTCCCTCACTTTCTCTCTCACACACGCACTCACTCACTCTCTCTCTAGCGCTCTCTCTCTCACTCACTCTCTCTCACTCTCTCACTCTCTGTCACTCACTCATTCTCTCTCTCTCTTACTCACACTGACTCACTCTCTCTCTCACACTCACTATCACTCACACTCACTCTCTCTCACTCTCTCACTCACTCACTCTCTCTCACTCTCTCACTCTCTCACCCTCTCTTTCACACTCACTCTCTCACACTCACTCACTCACACTTACTCTCTCCTCAGTCACTCACTCACTCTCTCACACACTCTCTCTCTCACTCTCTCTCTCCCTCACTCACTCTCCCTCTCTCACTCACCCACACTCTCTCTCTCTCACACACTCTCTCCCTCACTCACTCTCTCTCTCTCTCACTCACACCTGTGGCGAGGCAGTATCTGATTTGTGTGCAGCCAGAGCAGCTTTCTGCTCCACACACGAGTAGCAGGACACCTAAAGAAAGAAAGACTTGCATTTATATAGCGCCTTTCACAACCACTGGATGTCCCAAAGCACTTTACAGCCAATGAAGTACTTTTGGAGTGCAGTCACTGCTGTAATGTGGGAAATGCGGCAACCAATTAGCGCACAGCAAGCTCCCACAAACAGCAATGTGATAATGACCAGACAATCTGTTTTTGTTATGTTGATTGAGGGATAAATATTGGCCCCGGGACACCGGGGATAACTCCCCTGCTCTTCTTTGAAATAGCGCCGTGGGATCTTTTACGTCCACCTGAGGGAGCAGACGGGGCCTCGGTTTGTCTCGTCTGAAAGACGGCACCTCCGACAGTGCGGCACTCCCTCAGCACTGCACTGGGAGCGTCAGCTGAGATTTTCTACGTGCTCAATTCTCTGGAGCGGGACTTGAACCCACGACCTCCTGTGCACAGGTGAAGCCCCACCTAGGCCGCGAATACGCAGTCCACAGAGAATACAAGCGCGACACCAGCAAAGACATTGCCAATCCAGGCCGACTTGAACAACCCACCACCAAGCCGGCTCAAATCGAAGCCCTTCAGCGATCTCCCCTCGGCCTCGATGACCGACGGCGGAATGCTGGGAGGAACTGCGACATACGGAATGGATTCCTGACAGAGGACCCCACAGTACAACCTGAAGGATCAAACCCTTCCTCGCAAACAACGGACAACCATTGTCCGCCTCAGAGCTGTGGGACGGTGAGATACGTGGCAGGTGTACCTGTACACAGGTAACGCAGGTGAGGGCTCGGTGCCGCGCTGCTGTTGGCCAGTGGGTGGCAGCGTGGAGCAGCGATACTGTCTCTCCTGACTTGGCCACGATCGGAAAGGGACGGTGTCGAGGGAGGTGTCGAGGGAGGTGTCGAGGGAGGTGTCGAGGGAGGTGTCGAGGGAGGGGGATCGGACGGAGCATATTCACAAATCCTTGCAGGTGGCAGGGCAAATTAATAAGGCAGATAAGAAAGCCGATGGGATGTCTTGCTTTGTAAATAGAGGCATTGAACACAAAAACAGGGAAATCGAGCTAAATCTTTGCAAATCCCTCACTCCCTCCCTGATCAATACCGTCACCACTGGCTGAAGGCACGAGCTGGTATGGCTCCCGATCAACGAGCAGGCCAGTCTGGGTCGAGTCAGGCACAAGCTGGTTGCCATGCTGGAGTATTTCAGCCCAGGCTAACCCCAGACCGCCAGCTCTCCAGGTTCACACACAGAGGGTCCAGTAATGTATAAAACCACAGGAGGGCACTCGGGCTTCAATGTCAAACTCATCGCACAGACGTGACCTTCTGCAATCGCTGCTGTCCTCCGCCTCTCCCTCTTCTCACTGATTCTCAGCTTATCCTGTGCCATTCCCAAGCCTCGGAGCGAGGGAGAGGAGAGGCAGGGAAAGGGAGGGAGGTAGAGGGAGTGAGGGGAGGGAGAGGGAGGGAAGGAGAAGGAGGTAGAGAGAGGGAGTGAGGGGGGAAGATGGAGGGAAAGGGAGGGAGGTAGAGAGAGAGGGAGCGAGGGAGGGAGTGGGTAAGAGGGAGGGGGAGAGGGAGGGAGCGAGGGAGGGGGAGAGGGAGGGAATGAGGGAGGTGGAGAGGGAGGGAGCGAGGGAGGTGGAGAGGGAGGAAGCGAGGGAGGGGGAGAGGGAGGGAATGAAGGAGGTGGCGAGGGAGGGAGCAAGGGAGGGGGAGAGGGAGGGAGCGGGGGATCAAGAGAGGGAGTGAAAGCGAGGGAGGGAAAGGGAGGGAGGGAGTGACGGAGGGAGAACAAGGAGGGAGAAAGTGATAAAGGGAGGGAGAGAGGGAGGGAGCGAAAGAGCAGGGGAGCGAGAGTGGAAGGGAAAGGGTGGTAGGGAGCGAGAGAGGGAGGGATGTTGGGAGCGAGGGAGGGGGGAGGGCCCTATGGAGGGGGAAGGAGTAAGGGAGGGAGGTAGGGAGCGAGGGAGAGTGGGAGGGGGGAAGCAAGGGGGGGAGGGAGCGTGGGAAAACAGGGAGAGAGTGGGAGAAGAGCCTCTATCTCAGTGTGTACCAGTAACACTCTGACACCAGTTCATGGGAGATTTTAACTGTACTCCACTGCATTTGATTTTAAAAATTGGTTAAAGAAATGTCATTTCAAAATTACTTCTCTCCAACTAAATAACATAAAACTTTGAGACGGATTTGAGTTCAAATACTCTGATTTCATGGTGCTCTGGCACCCCCAGCTGGTGAACTGGTGGAAGTGCTTCGGTTCGCTCTTTGTTTTGGCTCAATGTGACGGCAAGTTTGGGAGGAACACGGATTCCCACGGGCATGGAGCGCAGGGTGTGGGTACAACCTCCGTGGTCCTTCGAAAGGAGCATTCTAAATCCAGTCTCAGACGGGATGAATGGCCGATTGGTTAAGGTCCCAGACATCATCATCTCCCATGGACCTCCAACCAGCAACAGTCTGTCCTTTGAGCAAAGACAGGGGCCCGGGGGGAGGGATAGTCGGACAGGTGCTGTGCGAGCCCCTTGCCCGTACCTTTAACAGCTCGCTGGAGCCTCCGAGATCTCTGCGCTCCTCTAATTCTATCCTCCTGAGCATCCCTGATTATAATCGCTCAACCATCGATGGCCGTGCCTTCAACTGCCTGGACCCCAAGCTCTGGAACTCCTTCCCTAAACCTCTCTGCCTCTTTTTCCTCCTTTAAGACGCTCCTTAAAACCTCCCTCTCCTGCCTAATTTCTCCTTAAGCGGCTTGGTCTCAAATTCTGTTTTGTAACGCTCCTGTGGAGCAACGTGGGACGGTTAACTACGTGAAAGTCGCTATATAAATACGAGTTGTTGTTGTTGTTGAGTCTGGGACTGTTCCCATCGACTGGAAGGAGGCTAATGTAGTCACAATCGTTAATAAAACGAGCAAGGTAGCATTAGGGCAGATGCTGGCGAGAGTCATTAGGGATGGACTATGTCAGGCAGAGACGACCATATCAGCGACACCCAGCACGGCTGGCCAATAAGGTGGCCCTGTTTTACCAATTTGATTGTAGCTTTTGAAAAGGTCACCAGAATAGTTCACACAACAGCAACTTCATTTATATAGCACCTTCAACGCAGCAAAACATCCCAGGGTGCTTCACAGGAACATAAGAATTAGGAGCAGGAGTGGGACATTCGGCCCCTCGAGCCTGCTCCGCCATTCAATAAGATCACGGCTGATCTCCGACCTCAACTCCACTTTCCTGCACTATCGCCATATCCCTTGATTCCCTAAATATCCAAAAATCTATCGACCTCTGTCTTGTATATACTCAAAGACTGAGCCTCCACAGCCCTCTGGGGTAGAGAATTCCAAAGATTCACCCCCCTCTGAGTGAAGAAATTTCTCCTCATCTCAGTCCTAAATGCCGACCCCTTATTCTGAGCCTGTGACCTCTAGCTCTAGACTCCCCAGTCCGGGGGAAACATCCTCCCTGCATCTACCCTGTCAAGCCCTGTAAGAATTGTGTACGGTTCAATGAGATCACCTCTCATTCTTCCAAACTCTAGGGAATATCGGCCTAGTCTACTCAATCTCTCCTCATAGGACAATCCCTCCCATCCCAGGAATCAGTCTGGTGAACCTTCGAACAAGGGGGCACAACTGTATAATTCGAGCCAGGCCGTTCAGGAGTGATGTCAGGAAGCACTTCTTCACACAAAGGGCAGTAGGAATCTGGAACTCTCGCCCCTGGTTAGCTGTTGGGGCGAGGGAGGGGTCAATTGAAAATGTGAAAACGGAGATTGCTAGATTTTTGTGAGGTAAGGGCATTGAGGGTTATGGAACCAGGGCGGGTGGCTGGAGTTGAGCTACAGATGAGCTGTTGTGTAGTGTGAGTGTCAGAGACATGGACCATATACAGAAGGCACATCAAGTCGCTGGAGAAATACCACCAGCGATGTCTCCGCAAGATCCTACAAATCCCATGGGAGGACAGACGCACCAACGTTAGCGTCCTCGACCAGGCCAACATCCCCAGTATCGAAGCACTGACCACATTTGATCAACTCCGCTGGGCGGGCCACATTGTCCGCATGCCCGACACGAGACTCCCAAAGCAAGCGCTCTACTCAGAACTCCCTCACGGCAAACGAGCCAAAGGTGGGCAGAGGAACAATTACAAGGACACCCTGATAAAGTGCGACATTCCCACTGACACCTGGGAGTCCCTGGCCAAAGACCGCCTAAGTAGAGGAAGTGCATCCGGGAGGGCACTGAGCACCTCGAGTCTCGTCGCCGAGAGCATGCAGAAAGCAAGCGCAGGCAGCGGAAGGAGCGTGCGGCAAACCAGTCCCACCCACCCTTTCCCTCAGCCACTGTCTGTCCCGCCTGTGACAGAGACTGTAATTTCCATATTGGACTGTGCAGCCACCTGAGAACTCACTTTTAGAGTGGAAGCAAGTCTTCCTCGATTTCGAGGGACTGTCTATGTTGCTGATGATGAGACAAGTAGCAGCTATTTCGGGCCCAAGTGAAACTGAGGGTCAAGTCCGTCAGTGATGTGGTCAAAAACCCTTAACCACAGGGCCTGGCATCAGTGATCTCTATTCCGTTTGTTAACTAATTCGTTATAGTCAGTTGCTCCCTTTTCGCAAGACGGCCACAATAGAATCAGCTGTGTGTTGGGGTCGGTGGCGGTGACGCAGCAGTTGCAGGCTGCGGTCACTAGATGGCAGAGTCGCTCCATCGTATCATGGACTCCAGCATCTCCCGTCACACCAACACGGGACATCCGCGAGTGGTGATAATATAGCAAATGGCAATTAGTGAATAAAAGGGTGAAGTAGAGGGAATAATTCCGAATGAACTGTCTAAATTGCAATCGGGATTGGCAGTGCTGTGGTAACTGCACTATATGGGAAAGTGCGAGAAGGCAGAGCTGAGGTGGAAGATCAGCCGTGATCTTATTGAATGGCGGAGTGAGCTCGAGGGGTCGAATGGCCGACTCCTGCTCCTATTGTGTTCTGCACCCATCACAGTCGCTTGTGATTGGGCTGTGATTGCACAGGCATTTGATGAAGACACTGACAAGGACTCTAGTCAGCCCTGGCTCAGTGGGCAGCACTCTCGCCTCTGGGTCAGAAGGTTGTGGGTTCAAGTCCCACTCCAGGGACTTGAGCACAAAAATCTAGACTGACACTCCCAGTGCAGTGCTGAGGGAATGCCGCACTGTCGGAGGTGCCGTCTTTCAGATGAGACGTTAAACCGAGGCCCCGTCTGCTCTCTCAGGTGGATGTAAAAGATCCCATGGCACTATTTCGAAGAAGAGCAGGGGAGTTATCCCCAGTGTCCTGGGGCCAATATTTATTCCTCAATCAACATCACTAAAACAGATTATCTGGGTCATTGCCACATTGCTGTTTGTGGGAGCTTGCTGTGCACAAATTGGCTGCCGTGTTTCCCACATTACAACAATGACTACACTCCAAAAGTACTTCATTGGCTGTAAAGTGTTTTGGGACGTCCGGTGGTCGTGGAAAGCTCTGTGATTTTGTCACTGGGCATCACAGCGACACACGGTCAGGGCATCGGGCTTATGGCAGAGACACAGCCATTTTAAATTCTCATCCTTGTTTACAAATCCCTCCATGGCCTCGCCCCTCCCTATCTCTGTAACCTCCTCCAGCCCCACAACCCCCCGAGATGTCTGCGCTCCTCTAATTCTAATCCCACTTGAGCATCCCTGATTATAACCGCTCCACCATCGGTGGCTGTGCCTTCTGTTGCCGGGGCCCCAAGCTCTGGAACTCCCTCCCTAAACCCCTCCGCCTCTTGACCTTTCTCTTTCCTCCTTCAAGACGCTCCTTAAAACCTCCCTCCATGACCAAACACCTGCACTAATTTCTCCTTATGCGGCTCGGTGTCAGGTTTTGTCCGATGACGCTCCTGTGAAGCGCCTTGGGACGTGTCACTATGTTAAAGGCGCTATATAAACACAAGTTGTTGTTGTTGTTGAACACACCACTTGCTGCGGTGTGTGTGGTGCTGACTCTGTACGTGGGTGATCCGTAGTAACGTGGGATGTGGGATTATGGAATGTGTTTTCTGTGCTTCTTTTCATTTCTGTTTCGCCGGATATTGTGGGATTGGGGTTCCAGGACTTTTTCCCAAAGCTTGAAGTTTTCCAAAGCCAGAAGAAACAATGCGATGTTGAAGTTCAGAAATATAAAAAAAACCTGGTGTGCAGAAACAAAAAAACATGTTTGCATTTATAGAGCGCCTTTCTCAGCCGTGCAACGTCCCGAAACAATTCACTTTGTGAAGTGCAGTCACTGTTGTAATGTCAGAAAACGCGGCAGCCAATTGCGCACAGCAAGCTCCCACAAAGAGTAATGTGATAACGACCGGATAATCTGTTTTAGTGATGTTGATCGAGGGGTGGGGTCTTTTACATCCATCTGAGGGCAGACGAGGCCTTTCGAAGAAGAGCAGGGGAGTTATCCCCGGTGTCCTGGGGCCAATATTTATCCCTCAATCAACATCACATAAACAGATGATCTGGTCATTATCACATTGCTGTTTGTGGGAGCTTGCTGTGTGCAAATTGGCTGCCGCGTTTCCCACATTACAACAGTGACTACACTCCAAAAGTACTTCATTGGCTGTAAAGGGCTTTGGGATGTCCGGTGGGCGTGAAAGGCGCTATATAAATGCAACTCTTCCTTTTAACATCCTGCGATATATCTGTGTAACTTGGGGAGAGGAGGAAAATCAGTGCTGCCACATTCTTGGTGGCTTTTGACCAGGAGATGGCAGCATTGGCCAGAGACCCGCTCACCCTCCCGCCGGTGCACGGAACCCCTCCCGTTCCCCCAGCACCGAGTTCACGGTGTCGGCCTCCAAACCTGCCGTGATTGCCATGGTGACAGAGGAGCTTCCGTTGAAGGAACAGGAGGAGGCACAGGGGAGCTGGGAGCACGACCCTGGCTAGTCACCGCAGTGTCTGACACCGGAACCTGTGCGGAGCTGGGCGGTGAGCCAGTGCCACGGGGGCGCCGGTTGCCGGGGTGTGGGCCCGGCCAGCAGTGAGGGAGGAGGCCCCCGCGGGTCTGCCAGCAGGATGCCGAAGCCCAAGTTTACGATCTCGGTTACAGTGTTCAGGGCCGGACGCTCCAATTGCCGCCTGGGACACGTCACAAAGCCCAGGAACGTTGCTAACATTCCAACAGCTGGCTCCGGGAACAGCACCAACAGCAGTCAGCAAAGACGTTTTCCTGGCCTCTCCCAGCTCGGAGAATGAGGACGTGGGTCTGCGAGCGGGGGAGGGGGAGGTGTGTGTATGAGGGGGATAGATAGTCTGGCTCGTCAGTGATGTTGGTTGAGGGACAAGTATTTGAAACATCGAAACATAGAAATTTACAGCGCAGAAGGAGGCCATTTCGGCCCATCGTGTCCGCGACAGCCAACAAAGAGCCGCACGGCCCTCGGTCAGCAGCCCTGAAGGTTACATATAAACCCGCGAACAATGAACAATGGCAGAAAGGTAAAGAGCACCCAGCCCAACCAGTCCGCCCCACACAATTGCGACACCCCTTGCATCGAAACATTCTACACTCCACCCCAACCGGAGCCATGTGATCTCCTGGGAGAGGCAAAAACCAGGGAGAACTCCCCTGCCTTTCTTTGAATAATGCAATGTGGGCTTTTACATCCACCTGAGACAGCAGACGGGGCCTTGGTTTAACCTCTCATCCGAAAGACAGCACCTCCGGCAGTGCAGCACTCCCTCAGCACTGCACTGGGAGTGACAGCCTGGATTTATGTGCCCCAGGCCCTGGAGTGGGACTTGAACCCACAACCTTCTGGCTCAACAACAACAACCAGAACCTGTATTTATATAGCGCCTTTGACGCAGTGAAACGTCCCAAGGCGCTTCACAGGAGTGTTATGAGATAAAAAATTTAACACCGAGCCGCTTAAGTAGAAATTAGCGCACATGATCAAGAGCTGGGTCATAGAGGGAGGTTTTAAGGAGCGTCTTGAAGGAGGAGAGAGAGGTAGAGAGACGGAGAGTTTTAGGGAGGGAGTTCCAGAGCTTGGGGCCCAGGCAACAGAAGGCACGACCACCAATGGTTGAACGATTATAATCAGGGGATGCTCAGGAGGGCAGAATTAGAGGAGCGCAGACATCTCGGGGGGATTGTGGGGCTGGAGGAGATTACAGAGACAGGGAGGGGCGAGGGCCATGGAGGGATTTGAGAGCAAGGATGAGAATTTTTAAATGTTGAACTCGGGCGAGAGTGCTGGCAGGGGTGAGGAGAGACCATCTCCTCCCCTGGGGACTGACCAGTGAGTGAGGAGAGAACATCCTCTCCCCTGGGGACTGACCAGTGAGTGAGGAGGGACCATCTCCTCCCCTGGGGACTGACCAGTGAGTGAGGAGGGACCATCTCCTCCCCTGGGGACTGACCAGTGAGTGAGGAGGGACCATCTCCTCCCCTGGGGACTGACCAGTGAGTGAGGAGGGACCATCCTCTCCCCTGGGGACTGACCAGTGAGTGAGGAGGGACCATCCTCTCCCCTGGGGACTGACCAGTGAGTGAGGAGAGAACATCCTCTCCCCTGGGGACTGACCAGTGAGTGAGGAGGGACCATCCTCTCCCCTGGGGACTGACCAGTGAGTGAGGAGAGAACATCCCCTCCCCTGGGGACTGACCAGTGAGTGAGGAGAGAACATCCCCTTACCTCGGGACTGACCAGTGGGTGAGGAGAGACCATCCCCTCCCCTGGGGACTGACCAGTGAGTGAGGAGTGACCATCCTCTCCCCTGGGGACTGACCAGTGAGTGAGGAGAGACCATCCTCTCCCCTCGGGACTGACCAGTGGGTGAGGAGAGAACATCCCCTCCCCTGGGGACTGACCAGTGGGTGAGGAGAGAACATCCCCTCACCTTGGGACTGACCAGTGAGTGAGGAGGGACCATCCTCTCCCCTGGGGACTGACCAGTGAGTGAGGAGAGAACATCCCCTCCCCTGGGGACTGACCAGTGAGTGAGGAGGGACCATCCTCTCCCCTGGGGACTGACCAGTGAGTGAGGAGAGACCATCCTCTCCCCTGGGGACTGACCAGTGAGTGAGGAGAGACCATCCTCTCCCCTCGGGACTGACCAGTGGGTGAGGAGAGAACATCCCCTCCCCTGGGGACTGACCAGTGAGTGAGGAGGGACCATCCTCTCCCCTGGGGACTGACCAGTGAGTGAGGAGTGACATCCTCTCCCCTGGGGACTGACCAGTGAGTGAGGAGTGACCATCCTCTCCCCTGGGGACTGACCAGTGGGTGAGGAGAGAACATCCCCTCACCTTGGGACTGACCAGTGAGTGAGGAGAGAACATCCCCTCACCTTGGGGACTGACCAGTGAGTGAGGAGAGAACATCCCCTTACCTCGGGACTGACCAGTGGGTGAGGAGAGACCATCCCCTCCCCTGGGGACTGACCAGTGAGTGAGGAGAGACCATCCTCTCCCCTGGGGACTGACCAGTGAGTGAGGAGAGACCATCCTCTCCCCTCGGGACTGACCAGTGGGTGAGGAGAGAACATCCCCTCCCCTGGGGACTGACCAGTGAGTGAGGAGGGACCATCCTCTCCCCTGGGGACTGACCAGTGAGTGAGGAGTGACATCCTCTCCCCTGGGGACTGACCAGTGAGTGAGGAGTGACCATCCTCTCCCCTGGGGACTGACCAGTGAGTGAGGAGAGAACATCCCCTCCCCTGGGGACTGACCAGTGGGTGAGGGGAGACCATCCTCTCCCCTCGGGACTGACCAGTGGGTGAGGAGAGACCATCCTCTCCCCTCGGGACTGACCAGTGGGTGAGGAGAGACCATCCTCTCCCCTCGGGACTGACCAGTGAGTGAGGAGGGACCATCCTCTCCCCTCGGGACTGACCAGTGAGTGAGGAGAGAATATCCCCTCCCCTGGGGACTGACCAGTGAGTGAGGAGGGACCATCCTCTCCCCTCAGGACTGACCAGTGGGTGAGGAGAGAACATCCCCTCCCCTGGGGACTGACCAGTGAGTGAGGAGAGAACATCCCCTCCCCTGGGGACTGACCAGTGAGTGAGGAGAGAACATCCCCTTCCCTGGGGACTGACCAGTGAGTGAGGAGAGACCATCCTCTCCCCTCGGGACTGACCAGTGGGTGAGGAGAGAACATCCCCTCCCCTGGGGGACTGACCAGTGGGTGAGGGGGCCGAGCTACAGACAGATGTCAGGACACCTTGCCTCATCACTAACGTGATTTCACATGGTCTTCACGGATGAACATCGAATGTCCCTCAGGACAGCAGTCCACGCAACCATCTGAAGCATTTCACCCGCACAAATCACTTTCACAGTAGTTAGTAACATAATCGTTCTCAAATATTCTCCTGACCCCTTTATTGCACGCTGAATTGAACATCGGGCGCAGAAATATTTCCCCAACACGCACAACGCCAGCGAGCAGCTTATTTATTTCCCGAATGTAGTCGGGGGAGGGGGTGAATGGCCTGGTTAACCGACTGTACGTTATGCTCGCTGTAAGGAGGCAGATGTGGAATACTGCAGGTGTTGGAAATCTGAAGTAACAACAGAAAATACTGGGAATACTCCACGGGTCATAAGAACACAAGAAACAGGAGCAGGAGTCGGCCATTCGGCCCCTCGAGTCTGCTCCGCCATTCAATGAGATCATGGCTGACCCGATCATGGACTCAGCTCCACCTCCCCGCCCGCTCCCCAATGCGTCTTTCCACAGACACGATGAAAGAAAGAAGGAATTGCATTTATATAGCGCCTCTCACGACCTCAGGATGTCCCAAAGCGCCTTACAGCCAATGAAATACTTTTGAACCGAAGCATCAGACAGGACCTGGACAGAGAGCTGACACTTCAGGTCCGTGACCTTGCAACACAACTTGGAAGATGTTCAGAGACCAACAGCGTTTTGAGCGAGTGTAGAGCCAGGGAATCGGTGGGGGTCGAGAAAAGATCAAAGGTTGAAAGATCCATGATGGGGTGGAGGGCAGGAGGATAAATGTGAAGTTATCCACTTTGGCAGGAAAAATATAAGGGCAAAGTATTATTTAAATGGTGATGGCTTGGGAAGTGTTAATGTACAGAGGGACCTGGGTGTCCTTGTACACCAGTCATTGAAAACAAACATGCAGGTGCAGCAAGCAGTTAGGAAGGCAAATGGT
Organism: Pristiophorus japonicus; assembly: GCF_044704955.1. Lineage (NCBI taxonomy): Eukaryota > Metazoa > Chordata > Chondrichthyes > Pristiophoridae > Pristiophorus > Pristiophorus japonicus. The sequence goes on from NC_091998.1 coordinate 42,225,381, forward strand.
ATGTTGGCCTTCACTGCAAGAGGATTTGAGTACAGAAGCAAGGATGTCTTACTACAGTTATACAGGGCCTTGGTGAGGCCACACCTGGAGTATTGTGTGCAGTTTTGGTCTCCTTACCTCAGAAAGGATACACTTGCCATAGAGGGAGTGCAGCGGAGGTTCACCAGACTGATTCCTGGGATGGCAGGACTGTTGTATGAGGAAAGATTGGGTCAACTAGGCCTGTATTCACTAGAGTTTAGAAGAATGAGAGGGATCTCATTGAAACGTATAAAATTCTGACTGGATTGGATAGACTGGATGCGGGGAGGATGTTTCCCCGGGGCTGGGAAGTCTAGAACAAGGGGTCACAGTCTCAGGATACGGGGTAGGAAATTTAGGACCGAGATGAGGAGAAATGTTTTCACTCAGAGGGTGGTGAACCTGTGGAATTCTTGACCACAGAAGGCTGTGGAGGCCAAATCAATGAATATATTTAAGAGGGAGATAGACAGATTTCTAGAAACAAAAGGCATCAAGGAGTATGGGGAGAAAGCGGGAATATGGTGTTGAGATAATCAGCCATGATCATATTGAATGGCGGTACAGACTCGATGGGCCGAATGGCCAACTACTGCTCCTATTTTCTATGATTCTATGATCAAAGGGATAATAGTACAAGGCGAAAGGGAGTGATTCTTAGAGGGCGTGACAGGGTAGAAGCTGAGAGATTATTTCCTCTAGCTGGGGAGTTTAGAACCAGGGGCCATAGTCTCAGGATGAGGAGACATTTCTTCAATCAAAGGGTGGTGAATTTTTATCATTCTCTGAGTCGTTGAGTATCGGAACGAAAGGTGGGTCCCGAGGAGGTGCGGAATAGCAGAGGGGGGAGGGTCACTGTGGCCCGTGATTGTAGCGGGGGAAAGGTGGGTAGACCCCCGGGCTGCGGACCACCGATGGGGGAGTCCCACCTCTCGCACCAGCCCACACCTCCCCCACTCCCAGCCTCTGCTCCAGCCACCCTCCATTACCAGCACTCGCTGCCTGCGGGACAATGGGCCCATGGATAAGTGTCCACGGCACTGCTGTGGTGCAGAGGGAAACAAAGGCTACGGGATGTGCTTTCAAACTAGCATAACTTACTGCAGGCCGTCAGATAACATAAAGCTTAGGGTCTTTTGAAATGTATAAGATTATTGCAAGGCTTGACAGGGTAGATGCTGAGAGGTTGTTTCCCCCTGGCTGGGGAGTCTAGAACCAGGGGTCACAGTCTCAGAATGAGGAGACATTTCGTCACTCGGAGGGGGGGTGAATCTCTGTAATTCTCTACCCCAGAGGGCTGTGGAGGCTCAGCCTTTGAGTCTATTCAAGGCTGAGATCGATAGATTTTTGGATATTAAGGGAATCAAGAGATATGGGGATAGTGCAGGAAAGTGGAGTTGAGGTAGAAGATCAGCCATGATCTCATTGGATGGCGGAGCAGGCTTGAGGGGCTGAATGGTCGACTTCTGCTCCTATTTCTTAAGTTCTTGTGTCAATAATCCACCTGGTGATAGTTTTCAATAGCACAGATTGGGATTCCCCATTTTTTACATCGGGTTCCATGGGATATACGGCCCAGAAACAGGCCGTTCGGCCCAACCAGTCCATGCCGGCATTTATGCCCCACTCGAGCCTCCTCCCGTCTTTCCTCATCTAAATCTATCAGCATAACCCTCTAGTCCCTTCTCCCTCATATGTTTGTCCAGCCTCCCCTTAAATGCATCGATACTATTCACTTCAACCACTCCCTGTGGCAGCGAGTTCCACATTCTCACCACTCTCTGGGTAAAGAGGTTTCTTCTGAATTCCCTGTTGGATTTCTTGGTGACTATCTGATATTGATGGCCTCTAGTTATGTTCTTCCCCACAAGTGGAAACATTCTCTCTGTATCCACTCTGCCAAAACCTTTCATCATTTTACATTTATTAATTTAATTAATTGAGGAAATTCTGCCCGTGCTTCTACTTTTGACGCAGTGCGTGAGGAGGCTCTCGGCCTGGCTGTGATGGGGTGAGCAGTGATGGGCCGCTCGCCCCTTTCATTCCACGGGGGTCACAGGCTGGGCTGTGTTGCAAGGTGGCGGCACTGTAGAGGGTTCATGGCACGCAGTAAATTGCAGCGACTTGTAGACAAAACCACCGGGCGGTAAATGCCCGGCAATAATTGTACCAGTGAAGCCGCTAAGCCGTGCGTGTTATCTGCGCTTGCTGACATTGGCCTTTCGCAGCAGAGATTGTGAGACCCTGGGACATTCCTGTACATTTAGAAGGTTAAGTTTGAATGAGCTGACAGATTTCAATGTAGGCAATCCACCTTGGACCTAAAAAGAAAGAAAGACTTGCATTGATATAGCGCCTTTCAGGACCACTGGACGTCTCAAAGTGCTTTACAACCAATGAAGTACTTTTGAAGTGTAGTCACTGTTGTACTATGGAAAACACGGCAGTCAATTTGCGCACAGCAAGCTCCCACAAACAGCAATGTGATAATGACCAGATAATGTTTTTGTTAATCTGATGTTGATTGAGGGATAAATATTGGCCCCAGGACACCGGGGATAACTCCCCTGCTCTTCTTCAAAATAGTGCCATGGGATCTTTAACGTCCAACTGAGAGAGCAGACGGGGCCTCGGGTTAACGTCTCATCTGAAAGACGACACCTCCGACAGTACAGCACTCCCTCAGCACTGCACTGGGAGTGTCAGCCGAGATTTTTGTGCTCGAGTCCCTGGAGTGGGACTTGAACCCACAACCTTCTGACTCAGAGGTGAGAGTGCTGCCCACTGAGACACAGGCAACACTGTGGTAGAACAGAGTACTTTCTAAATGGTGAACGGCTAAACACTGTGGAGGTCCAAAGAGACTTGGGGGGGGGTGGCAGGGGGGGTCCATGCACATAGATCATTAAAATGTCATGGACAGCTTCTGATAATAATCAACAACGCTAATGGAATGCTGGCCTTTATATCTGGAAGACTAGACTATAAGGGGGTAGAAGTTCATCATCATAAGCAGTCCCTCGAAATCGAGGAAGACTTGCTTCCACTCTAAAAGTGAGTTCTCAGGTGGCTGTACAGTCCAATACAGAAATTACAGTCTCTGTCACAGGTGGGACAGACAGTGGTTGAGGGTAAGGGGTTGCTGGGACTGGTTTGCCGCACGCTCCTTCCGCTGCCTGCACTTGCTTTCTGCACGCTCTCGGTGATGAGACTCGAGGTGCTCAGCGCCCTCCCGGATGCTCTTCCTCCACTTTGGGCGGTCTTTGGCCAGGGACTCTGAGGTGTCGGTGGGGATGTTGCACTTTATCAGGGAGGCTTTGATGGTATCCTTGTAACATTTCCTCTGCCCACCTGGGGCTCGCTTGCCGTGTAGGAGTTCCAAGTAGAGCGCTTGCTTTGGGAGTCTTGTGTCAGGCATGCGAACGATGTGGCCTGCCCAGCAGAGCTGGTCGAGCATGGTCAATGCTTCGATGCTGGCTTTGACCTTACAAAGGCCTTTGACACTGTTAACCGCGAGGGACTATGGAGCGTCCTCCTCCGTTTCGGCTGCCCCCAAAAGTTTGTCGCCATCCTCCGCCTGCTTCACAATAATATGCAAGCCAAAAGATCATAAGATCATCAGAAATAGGAGCACGAGTCAGTCATACGGCCCTCGAGCCTGCTCCGCCATTCAATACGATCATGGCTGATCTGATCATGGACTCAGCTCCACTTCCCTGCCCGCTCCCCATAACCCCTTATTCCCTTATCGTTTAAGAAACTGTCTATTTCTGTCTTAAATTTATTCAATGTCCCAGCTTCTACAGCTCTCTGAGGCAGCGAATTCCACAGATTTACAACCCTCTGAGAGAAGAAATTTCTCCTCATCTCAGTTTGAAATGGGCGGCCCCTTAGTCTAAGATCATGCCCTCCAGTTCTAGTCTCCCCTATCAGTTGAAACATCCTCTCTGCATCCACCGTGTCAAGCCCCCTCATAATCTTATACCTTTTGATAAGATCACCTCTCATTCTTCTGAATTCCAATAAGTAGAGGCCCAACCTACTCAACCTTTCCTCATAAGTCAACCCCCTCATCCCCGGAATCAACCTAGTGAACCTTCTCTGAACTGCCTCCAATGCAAGTATATCCTTTTGTAAATATGGAAACCAAAACAGCACGCAGTATTCCAGGTGTGGCCTCACCAATACCCTGTATAGCTGTAGCAAGTCTTCCCTGCTTTTATACTCCATCCCTTTTGCAGTAAAGGCCAAGATTCCATTGGTCTTCCTGATCACTTGCTGTACCTGCATACTATCCTTTTGTGTTTCATGCACAAGTACCGCCAGGTCCCTCTGTACTGTACTGCAGCACTTTGCAATCTTTCTCCATTTAAATAATAATTTGCTCTTTGACTTTTTTCTGCCAAAGTGCATGACCTCACACTTTCCAACATTATACTCCATCTGACAAATTTTTGCCCACTCACTTAGCCTGTCTATGTCCTTTTGCAGGTTTTTTGTGTCCTCCTCACACATTGCTATTCCTCCCATCTTTGTATCGTCAGCAAACTTGGCTACGGTACACTCAGTCCATTCTTTCACGTCGTTCATATAGATTGTAAATAGTTGCGGTCCATAGTTACTGGTTGCCAACGAGACAATGAACTATTTATCAAGACTCTCTGTTTTCTGCTTGTTAGCCAATCCTCTATCCATGCTAATTATATTACCCCCAACCCCGTGAACTTTTATCTTGTGCAGTGACCCTGATCATGACCAACGGACCCACCACAGAACCAATCCACGTCCAGACCGGGGTCAAGCAGGGCTGCGTCATCGCGCTAGCCCTATTCTCAATCTTCCTCGCTACAATGCTCCACCTCACACTCAACAAGCTCCCCGCTGGAGTGGAACTAAACTATAGGGTAGAAGTTATGCTGAAGCTGTACAAAGCCCTGGTTAGACCACACTTGGAGCATTGTGAGCAGTTCTGGGCATCACACCTTAGGACGGCTACACTGACCTCACAGGGAGTGCAACATAGGTTTACCAGGAAGATACACGGGGAATTGCCCCTTCTTTAAGGCCTGTTACCGCCTCTAACGGGGCGTTAAGGCCTTTCCGCTTGGGGGGAGGGGGCGGGGCCTACTCATCTCCAATTGCCCCCGAGCCAGGAGTGGCGGGAAGGGGTCTCTGCCCCGCCCTGCGCACTGACCCAGTGCCGCCCAGTGAGGGAAATTGCCCCGCAAGAACGCGGCCACCGCCGGTCTATGTCCCCGACAGCTTCGCGTGGCGGGATGCTGCCGGTGGCTGAGCGGCGCATCCGCCCTTAACGGGGAGGGCGCACTACCGCGGCCGCCATTTTGCTTTAATTGTCGGCCCACTCCCGAGTCGGCCCGACAATGGCTGGCACTGGTTCGGCCGGGCCGCCCCTCGAGGGCACCTGGCCGCTGGCCTGGCCAAACCCCTCCCTGGGGGCCCAGTGGCCTCCACGTAGGCCTCGCTGGGTCGATGACATTTTAATGATGGACACGGCGCCACTCCCTCGCTAACCCGCCCCAACGGTGCTTGGAGGCGGTGTCAGAGTTAAAGAGCCAAATTTTCCGGCCCTGCTCTCTGACTCCCGCCGGGCGGTAATGTTCCGGTTAATTCCCTCCCCGATTTCCAGCTGAGGCCCCACGGGACTTCAAGGGGTTAAATTATGAGGAAAGGTTACACAAACTAGGGTTGTATTCCCCAGAATTTAGAAGGTTAAGGGGTGATCTGATCAAGGTTTACAAAATATTAAGGGGAACAGACAGGGTAGATGGGACAAGGGGGCAGAGCCTAAAAATTAGAGCCAGAACGTTCTGGAACTTTTCTGCACATGGGGCCTGTAGATCGGGATAGATCAACCGGAACAACAACAACTTTAATTTATATAGCGCCTTTAACGTAGCAAAGCATCCCGAGGCGTTTCACAGGAGTGTGATGAAATAAAAATTTGAGACCAAGCCGCATAAATATAAATTAGGGCAGGTGACCAGAGGTGGGTTTTAAGGAGCGTCTTGTTTGGAGGAAAGAGAGGTAGAGAAGTGGAGAGATTTAGGCAGGGAGTTCCAGAGCTTGGGGCCTCGGCAGTTGAAGGCACGGCCACCGATGGTTGAGCGATTATAATCAGGGATGCTCAAGAGGGCAGAATTGGAGGAGCGCAGACATCTTGGGGGAATGTCGTTTCTGGGGGAAGGGCACACGGAGAGAGGGAGAACGTAACGGTAGAAGAAGGAGTGGGTAGGGGAGTATAAAAAGTAACTTCTTAACCTGTTAAGTATCGACTAACTCCACGAGGCTAAGAATGGTGAGCTAGTTCAGGCATGACCTTACGCCAGTATATTAATTGAGGATTCAACATGGCTGCCAACATTATATTCAAGGCTTGCACGTGTCTGCCAGTGACCATTAGGACTCTGACAGTCGCGCCCTCTGGTGGCAGGTAAAGTCCAGTTAACATGCATAATATAACCGATAAGGGGTTAAGGGATTATCCAGGGGTATTCAACATTTAGGAAGGATAGACAGGTTAAAGAGGAAATTAACGCAATAGTAAGGAGGGACATTAGCTTGAATGGTGTAGAATCGGTATGGGTGGAGCTGCGGAATACCAAAGGGCAGAAAACGATAGTGGGAGTTGTGTACAGACCACCAAACAGTAGTAATGAGGTTGGGGACAGCATCAAACAAGAAATAAGGGGCTAAACTTTCCACGAGGTGGCTAAGGCCCAAAAAATGGGCCATGTTCCAGCGTTGTGGGACATCTCGGCCTTGCTGATCGCCAGCACAAGGCCCATTTTTTTTGTGATTTTCCACTCGGCCTTACCCCGGCGATGTCAAATGGGCGACGTGATTTTTCAGCGCTCTCATGACCGCCCACCGAAAACGTAATTCAAAGAAGAAAAAAAAGCTTCCCTAGCAACGCTATTCCGCGCATGTATGGGATTTTTTTTGTGGTTGATTTTCTTTGCCACGTTTTGAGAGGTCAGGGGTCATCACACATGCTCAGAAGCACAGGGAGGGTCAGAGAGAGAGAGAGAGAGAGAAAGGAGGCTTTTGTGGATGCTGTCAGTGAATCGTGAATTTGAATCTAAAAATAAGTATTCTGAAATATCTTACACTTATTTTTTTGAATTGCAAATGATGATAATTATAATTATATTTGTTGTAACAATATTTTAATCTTGAAATGTTGCAATATATAACAAAAATCTAAATTGAGAGAGAAAGCGCGAGAAAAAGGGCTAAACCCTTTAGCGAGGAGGCCAACGAGGCCCGAGTCAATATTGTCAACGGGAGGTGGGAGGACTTGGCACGGGGTGGGCATATAGGAGAATCTGGGCTGAGATTGCCGACATGGTCACATCGGCATCCAATGAAGTGCGCACACCAGACCAGTACCATAAGAGATGGAACAGCCTGCTGGCAGCAGCCAGAGTAAGTTGCATTTTATATTTACAATCATACATATGTAATATTTAAATGATGTATGGAAATTTTAATTAGAATCTTCAATGTCATTTCTTTATAGTATAAATTAGTTAAATCATGAATTAATTTATGCACCTGAATACTAAGTTGAATCTTATATTATGAAACATTATTCATATGCAATGCAATGCTAATTTTTAATCGAACATTTAAATCTGTCAGTCTTAAATGTTTATTACCAAGTCCATTAGCTTATGCCATGCAATGTTATCTTATCATTTACAGAAGAAGATATCAGAGAAAAGGAGGATGGGCGCCGGCTCTGCTATAGTTCATATTCTCAACGCATAGGAGGAGCTTGCGGTCGCCTTGGTGGGGCCTGAAAGCCGTTCGGTTATGACCCGTGGTGTGGCCGAACCCATCCTTGAGTCTCGTGAGTAATGGGAACTGTGCACTGTACAATGTGTCAAACATTATTAAATACATACTAAAAATATCTTAGTTACGCATGTAATGTTATGCAATTAGAATGCAATATGATATATAATTTTGATGTACTCTTGATTTACGAATGAGTCATGTTAGCCCAGGTGAACCCTTGTGCATATGGGGTATTGAAAAGTATTGAAATGTTTTGGGTTATTGAAATATTGGTATGTATTGATATGTATTGTTATAAGTTGTTTAGAAATTTCATTTGTCTTTCTAAGGTCAAGTGTCCGTAGAGTCAGCGGAGAAATCCGCAACTCCCGAGCCATCAAACAGCTAGCAGGAGGAAGAGACAGAAGAGGAGGTACTGCTGACTCATGCTGAGCTGGAGTAAGAGGAGGAGGGGGAGCAGGATGTAGACAATGATATTTTATTTGTGGGGGAGGGGAACAACCAGCTGGCTGGACACGGCGCTGCACCCCAAGGTGTCGTGTCCGCTCGCAGTGAGACCCCGAGCACGCAAGCGAGTACGGAGGACACAGTTCCTCCTGACTCGGAATTGGAGCTTCAGGCTTCTGCTTCCAGTCCGTCACCTCCACCACGGCAGGAAGTCTTGCCGTCACACACTGCACAACGCGTTCGTGTCGGTCTGCGTAGACCAAAACGGGTGTGTGGGGTAAGAACACGGGGTGGGACAGAACCTGGAGGGAAACGTGGCCACAGGTAGGGAGGGGGGAGTGTTTTTCATTGTTGAACTGTTTTTCTTTTTTGTTAATTGTTAACGTTGTGGGAATTTGAGGGGAGGGTGGGTTGGGGGGAGGGGTGGAGGGGGGAGGGAGGGTGTTGTTAAATAGTTTATTAAAAATTCTTTTTCTATCTTTGTTAATAAAAAAAAATCTTTAATTCAACAAATTTTGTGCCTTCTCTCTTAGTTACATTAGTTATCAAATTCACAGTTGTTCATCCATATTTGTTTATTCTTTTATTACAGCAGTACTTAACTTAAACTTTACTTAAAGTAAGCATTAATGCCGATGATAGGCCAGTGCAGGCAAGACAACAAGGAAACCCCACGCAAATTAAACTTTTGATTAACTCTAACTGTAAATGAACATTTGAATATCCACAATGATAGTTCATTCAAAGCGTTCATTAATGAGCTGCTGACGCAACAGCTTAGCGGCCGTGTAACTGCCCCTGGCTCCTGGTCTTCGGGAGGGGGGTGGTACCGGTGCTAGATCGCCAGGCTGATTGCGTTCCCTATACCCTCGCCTGCGTCCTCTTCCGCCTCTTCCTCCTCTTCCTCCTCGCCGGCTGGCTCTTCTGTCTCATCTCCTTCTGGAGGTGGACCTGCAGCTCGATCTGGCATTATTTATCCTCTCTTTATAGCTGGGTAATGCAGCATGCAACACAGCACAATAAACTCTGCTATCTGATCAGGGTGGTACTGGAGGCTGCCTCCCGAATGATCCAGGCATCTGAAGCGCTGCTTTCGGACTCCAATTGTCTTTTCAACCATGTTGCGAGTCGCTATGTGACTTTCATTACCCCAACTCTGTGCTTCAGTGACGGGATTATGCAGAGGGGTCATCAGCCAACTGGCAAGGCCATATGCTTTATCCCCAGCATCCAACCGTGATCTTCTGGCTGATTGGCAAACAGGTCAGGGATAGCACTCTCATGTAGGATGTGCGCATCACGGATGCTGCCAGGAAATGTAGCATTCACTGTCAAAATTGTTTGATTGTGGTCGACAACAAGCTGTACATTTGGTGAGTGGAATCCCTTTCTGTTACAAAACACCTCCGCGTTCTTTAAGGGTGCTTTCAGAGCAATGTGGTGCAGTCTATTGCTCCCTGTACCTTGGGGAACTGTGAAATCCTGTAGAAACCCAAATCCCTCTTGGTCTGTGCCTCCCTGGTTATTGGGAAGCTTATGAAGTCCATCCTGCGAGCGTAAAGGGCTTCAGTCACCTGTTGAATGCAGCAGTGTGCAGCGTGCTGAGAGATATGGCAGATGTCGCCAGCTGAAGCCTGAAAAGATCCAGATGCGTAGAAGGCTAGGGCAGCAGTAACCTTCATCTCAATGGACAGTGCGGTTCTGATGGTGCTGGAAGGCTGCAGATCACCCTTGACGAGTTGACATATCTCATCGATGACCTCCTTGTGGAACCGCAGCCTCCGAAGACAAGTACTTTCAGACAAGTTCAGGTAGGATTGCTTCTCCAAGTACCTTCGTTGGCTATACGGTCTCCTCCTCTGTCTTCGTCTCCGTCTACGTGTTACTGTGCCACCTCTTCGATTGATCCTTTCAGTAACCAGTATGTGAGCAGTTGCAATTAAAGGCAGGGAAAGCAGAGGCCCCATAATCACTATCAATAATTACTTACACTAATTTTAATAATCTCTGTACTCTATACTCTCTAATCACTGTACTCTGCACTCTCTGTACTCTCTACGCTGTATACCAGTCAGTTTGATAGGCCCCAACAATATCAGTAAATAACTTGACTATGTAAAAGCTATTTACAAAATAATTTCAATATATCAAAGCTTTTTACCAAAAATAACTTGATAATATCCATTTATATTCCCTGTCCCAATATTCGGAGCACAATTATCTTTAAATTAACTCTCTAAATAACTCACAACTATTCCTCCACCCTTCCTCTGAACTTCAAAATGGCGTCCGTAGCACCCATTTCCTTCTCTTAGGCCCAGTAAAAGGGACTATTTCTCAGCACTCTTTTAGGCCTTGCATCGGCCCAGCGAAGTGCATGCTAGGTGCCGAAACTTGAGATGGGCCGAGTGTGGGCGATCATTTGGGCGATCATCTCGGCGATCAAAGTGGAAACTTAGGCACCTGTTTTTCCAGCGATGTTTTGGGCCCAGTTTCCACTTTTTGATCAAAATGGGCGATAGAGGTCCGTTTTGGGCGATAGATGGGTGATGTGAAGTGGAAAGTCTAGCCCAAGGGATGTGTGCAATAAAGGTACAGCAGTTATCATGGGCGACTTTAATCTACATATAGAATGGGCGAACCAAACTGGTAGCAATGCGGTGGAGGAGGATTTCCTGGAGTGTATTAGGGATGGTTTTCTAGACCAATATGTCGAGGAACCAACTAGAGAGCTGGCCATCCTAGACTGGGTGACGTGTAATGAGAAGGGACTAATTAGCAATCTTGTTGTGCGAGGCCCCTTGGGGAAGGTTGACCATAACATGGTAGAATTCTTTATTAAGATGGAGAGTGACACAGTTAATTCGGAAACTAGGGTCCTGAACTTAAGGAAAGGTAACTTCGACGGTATGAGGCGTGAATTGGCTAGAATAGACTGGCAAATGATACTTAAAGGGTTGACGCTGGATAGGCACTGGCAAACATTTATAGATCACATGGATGAACTTCAACAATTGTACATCCCTGTCTGGAGTAAAAATAAAACGGGGAAGGTGGCTCAACCGTGGCTAACAAGGGAAATTAAGGAGAGTGTTAAATCCAAGGAAAAGGCATATAAATTGGCCAGAAAAAGCAGCAAACCTGAGGACTGGGAGAAATTTAGAATTCAGCAGAGGAGGACTAAGGGTTTAATTAAGAGGGGGAAAATAGAGTACGAGAGGAAGCTTGCCGGGAACATAAAAACTGACTGCAAAAGCTTCTATAGATATGTGAAGAGAAAAAGATTAGTGAAGACAAACGTAGGTCCCTTGCAGTCGGATTCAGGTGAATTTATAATGGGGAACAAAGAAATGGCAGACCAATTGAACAAATACTTTGATTCTGTCTTCATGAAGGAAGACACAAATAACCTTCCGTATGTATAGGGGACAATGGGTCTAGTGAGAAGGAGGAACTGAAGGATATCCTTATTAGGCGGGAAATTGTGTTAGGGAGATTGATGGGAGTGAAGGCCGATAAATCCCCGGGGCCTGATAGTCTGCATCCCAGAGTAGTTAAGGAAGTGGCCATGGAAATAGTGGATGCATTGGTGATCATTTTCCAACAGTCTATCAACCCTGGATCAGTTCCTATGGACTGGAGGGTAGCTAATGTAACACCACTTTTTAAAAAAGGAGGGAGAGAGAAAACAGGCAATTATAGACTGGTTAGCCTGACATCAGTATTGGGGAAAATGCTGGAATCAATCATTAAGGATGAAATAGCAGCGCATTTGGAAAGCAGTGACAGGATCGGTCCAAGTCAGCATGGATTTGTGAAAGGGAATTCAAGCTTGACGAATCTTCTGGAGTTTTTTTGAGGATGTAACTAGTAGAGTGGACAAGGGAGAACCAGTGGATGTGGTGTATTTGGACTTTCAAAAGGCTTTTGACAAGGTCCCACACAAGAGATTGGTGTGCAAAATCAAAGCACATGGTATTGGGGATAATGTATTGACGTGGATAGAGAACTGGTTGGCAGACAGGAAGCAGAGAGTCGGGATAAACGGGTCCTTTTCAGAATGGCAGGCAGTGACTAGTGGAGTGCCGCAGGGCTCAGTGCTGGGACCCCAGCTCTTTACAATATACATAATTTAATTTGGATGAAGGAATTGAGTATAATATCTCCAAGTTTGCAGATGACACAAAACTGGGTGGCGGTGTGAGCTGTGAGGGAGACGCTAAGAGGCTGCAGGGTGACTTGGACAGATTAGCTGACTGGGCAAACGCATGGCAGATGCAGTATAATGTCGATAAATGTGAGGTTATCCACTTTGGAAGCAAAAACGCAAAGGCAGAATATTATCTGAATGGCGGCAGATTAGGTAAAGGGGAGGTGCAACGAGACCTGGGTGTCATGGTTCATCAGTCATTGAAAGTTGGCATGCAGGTACAGCAGGCAGTGAAGAAGGCAAATGGTATGTTGGCCTTCATAGCTAAGGGATTTGAGTATAGGAGCAGGGAGGTCTTACTGCAGATGTACAGGGCCTTGGTGAGGCTTCACCTGGAATATTGTGTTCAGTTTTGGTCTCCTAATCTGAGGAAGGACATTCTTGCTATTGAGGGAGTGCAGCGAAGGTTCACCAGACTGATTCCCGGGATGGCTGGACTGACATATGAGGAGAGACTGGATCAACTGAGCCTTTATTCACTTGAGTTTAGAAGGATGAGAAGGGATCTCATAGAAACGTATAAGATTCTGACAGGACTGGACAGGTTAGATGCGGGAAGAATATTCCCGATGTTGGGGAAGTCCAGAACCAGGGGACACAGTCTTAGGATAAGGGGTAAGCTATTTAGGATTGAGATGAGGAGAAACTTCTTCACTCAAAGAGTTGTTAACCTGTGAAATTCCCTACCGCAGAGAGTTGTTGATGCCAGTTCATTGGATATATTCAAGAGGGAGTTAGATATGGCCCTTATGGCTAAAGGGATCAAGGGGTATGGAGAGACAGCAGGAAAGGGGTACTGAGGGAATGATCAGCCATGATCTTATTGAATGGTGGTGCAGCATCAAAGGGCCGAATGGCCTACTCCTGCACCTATTTTCTATGTTTCTATGTTTTTGAGTCCATGATCGTATGGCCTACTCCTGCTCCTATTTCTTATGTCCTTATGTTTTGATTAACCTATTAAAAAGTACATCTGGATTTTATAAAAACAACTTTTTTTTCCAAGTAAAACAGCTTGGTATCCATCAGCAAGTACAGGCCCTGAATGGGACCCATTATGGAACTGTGCTGAAAAGCCGGACCTGCCCAGCGATAGGGAACGGGCTTGGTGAAAACCTCGAGCGGTTTCATGGATTTATGGGGAGCCTTGCACTGCCTTTTCCAGACCCACATGAAACCCTTTCATCGATTTCACGGCCGCAAACAGGTGTCTTTTCGGGAGGCCAGCAGCAGCAGCGGGAAAGCATGAGGCATTTGCAGCCGACAAGAGAGACGGAAGTGTAGCCGAGTATTAATGGAGCCCTCCTCCCTGGGAGAGGAAAAACATTCAGCAATTCTTACTGCCTTAAAATCCCGGCATGGTACGCCAGCCTCCACCCACCTCCCGGCCCCTCTCCCCCAACTCCTGGCCCCCCGCCTCCCCCCCCAGTCCCCCCCAGGCCTTCCCCAGGCCCGCTCCGCCCCCAGCCTCAGCCCCCCCCTGGTGCTCCCCTGGTCCCCCCTGGCCCCTCCCCAGTCCCTCCCCGGTCCCCCCCCGCCCCTGGTCCCACACCCCCATCCCCGGTCCCCCCCAGGCCCCCCCCCACCCCCAGTTTCAGTGTGGCTCAGTGAGTAGCACCCTTGCCCAGATCCCAAAAATCCAGGCTGACTCCCAACGCAGTGCAGACAAAGCCTTTCTGATAAGATGTTCAAACCCAGGCGGCTCCCGTCTCAGGCGGACGCCAAAGATCCCATGGCGTTATTTCGAAGAAGAGCGGGGGCGTTCTCCCTCAATATTTATCCCTCAACCAACATCACTGTAAAAAAAAAACAGATTATCCGGTCATTATCACAGTGCTGTCTGTGGGAACTTGCTGTGCACAAATTGGCTGCCGCATTTCCCACATTACGACAGCAACTACACTCCAAAAAACTATTTCCTTGGCTGTAAAGCGCTCTGGGACGTCCGGTGGTCACGAAAGGCGCTATGTAAATGCAAGTCTTTGTTTTCTCACACATCGTATCGTCGTGACAACCCTTCATCCATCCCTCCCGCCTTCCCCCACAACTAAATCAGCTTGGGTGGATGGAGTTAGCCTACGGATCAATCGTGATCTCATTGAATGGTGGAACAGGCTCGAGGGGCCGAATGGCCTCCTCCTGCTCTTCTGCTGCCGACAGTCCCAGGTTCAGAAGACTGACCCCCTTTAAATTCCTGTCCAGGCAGGCACAAGGAAAGCTGGGACTTGATCCCGCGTAGAATCAGAGAACAGTTGCAGCACAGAAGGAGGCCACTCAGCCCATCGAGCCCGTGCCAGCTCTCTGCAAGAGCACTTCAACCAGTCCCACTGCCGCATATCCTTCCTGGGATGGTCCCACCTCAGTCCTTGGCTGGTATCCCTACTGATTGTGCCAGCACATGGCGCAGTGGGCAGAGGGTGTGGCTGATTTCCCGATACCCGCTGCCAGTGCGCAGTCTCAGAAAATCAACACCCCTGCCTTTAGTTTGTGTTGAAATCCTATTGTTTGGTGCTGTGAGCTACAGGGACACTTGCGTCTACCCGTCACGCATGCACATCCGACTCCAACACACCAATATTATTGGGTCACAGCTGTAATGTATGCACCTGCGTGTATGCTCACAGGAGCGTGCTGGGCCCATAACCCAGAAGTCAATGGATCGAAACCATTCTCTGCTAGCTGCAAGATCAACTTTAAACTGTAGGCGCTGCATGGCCTAATGGATAAGGCATCTGACTTTGGTGCAATCACTGATTTCAACAAAATAGTTTTAGAGCTGTTGAGTTATGAGTGGCTTAGCCAGTCACATGATGTTCACAAGGCTCAATAAAACACCAGCTAGTTGGGTCTCGGTCATCCGCGATGAGGTATTACAAATCTGATCCTATAAGAAAGACTTGCATTTATATAGCGCCTTTCACGACCACCGGATGTCGCCAAGCGCTTTACATAGAAACATAGAATAGAAAATAGGTGCAGGAGTAGGCCATTCGGCTCTTCTAGCCTGCACCGCCATTCAATGAGTTCATGGCTGAACATTCAACTTCAGTACCCCATTCCTGCTTTCTCGCCATACCCCTTGATCCCCCTAGTAGTAAGGACCTCATCTAACTCCTTTTTGAATATATTTAGTGAATTGGCCTCAACAACTTTCTGTGGTAGAGAATTCCACAGGTTCACCACTCTCTGGGTGAAGAAGTTCCTCCGCATCTCGGTCCTAAATGGCTTACCCCTTATCCTTAGACTGTGACCTCTGGTTCTGGACTTCCCCAACATTGGGAACATTCTTCCTGCATCTAACCTGTCCAAACCCGTCAGAATTTTAAATGTTTCTATGAGGTCCCCTCTCATTCTTCTGAACTCCAGTGAATACAAGCCCAGTTGATCCAGTCTTTCTTGATAGGTCAGTCCCGCCATCCCGGGAATCAGTCTGGTGAACCTTCGCTGCACTCCCTCAATAGCAAGAATGTCCTTCCTCAGGTTAGGAGACCAAAACTGTACACAATACTCCAGGTGTGGCCTCACCAATGCCCTGTACAACTGTAGCAACACCTCCCTGCCCCTGTACTCAAATCCCCTTGCTATGAAGGCCAACATGCCATTTGCTTTCTTAACCACCTGCTGCACCTGCATGCCAACCTTCAATGACTGATGTACCACGACACCCAGGTCTCTTTGCACCTCCCCTTTTCCTAATCTGTCACCATTCAGATAATAGTCTGTCTCTCTGTTTTTACCACCAAAGTGGATAACCTCACATTTATCCACATTATACTTCATCTGCCATGCATTTGCCCACTCACCTAACCTATCCAAGTCGCTCTGCAGCCTCACAGCATCCTCCTCGCAGCTCACACTGCCACCCAACTTAGTGTCATCCGCAAATTTGGAGATACTACATTTAATCCCCTCATCTAAATCATTAATGTACAGTGTAAACAGCTGGGGCCCCAGCACAGAACCTTGCGGTACCCCACTAGTCACTGCCTGCCATTCTGAAAAGTACCCATTTACTCCTACTCTTTGCTTCCTGTCTGACAACCAGTTCTCAATCCATGTCAGCACACTACCCCCAATCCCATGTGCTCTAACTTTGCACATCAATCTCTTGTGTGGGACCTTGTCGAACGCCTTCTGAAAGTCCAAATATACCACATCAACTGGTTCTCCCTTGTCCACTCTACTGGAAACATCCTCAAAAAATTCCAGAAGATTTGTCAAGCATGATTTCCCTTTCACAAATCCATGCTGACTTGGACCTATCATGTCACCTCTTTCCAAATGCACTGCTATGACATCCTTAATAATTGATTCCATCATTTTACCCACTACCGATGTCAGGCTGACCGGTCTATAATTCCCTGTTTTCTCTCTCCCTCCTTTTTTAAAAAGTGGGGTTACATTGGCTACCCTCCACTCTATAGGAACTGATCCAGAGTCAATGGAATGTTGGAAAATGACTGTCAATGCATCCACTATTTCCAAGGCCACCTCCTTAAGTACTCTGGGATGCAGTCCATCAGGCCCTGGGGATTTATCGGCCTTCAATCCCATCAATTTCCCCAACACAATTTCCCGGCTAATAAGGATTTCCCTCAGTTCCTCCTCCTTACTAGACCCCCCGACCCCTTTTATAAACCGGAAGGTTGTTTGTGTCCTCCTTTGTGAATACCGAACCAAAGTACTTGTTCAATTGGTCCGCCATTTTTTTGTTCCCCGTTATGACTTCCCCTGATTCTGACTGCAGGGGACCTATGTTTGTCTTTACTAACCTTTACAGCCAATGAAGTACTTTTTGAAGTGTAGTCACTGTTGTAATGTAGCAAACAGCAGCCAATTTGTGCACAGCAACCTCCCACAAACAGCAGTGTGATTATGACCAGGTAAACTGTTTTTGTTATGTTGATTGAGGGATAAATATTGGCCCCAGGGCACTGGGGATAACTCCTCTGCTCTTCAAAATAGTGCCGCGGGATCTTTTACAGCCACCTGAGATGGCAGGTGGGGCCTCGGTTTAACGTCTCATCCAAAAGAGGGCACCTCTGACAGTGCGGCACTCCCTCAGCACTGCACTGGGAGTGTCAGCCTAGATTTTTGTGCTCAAGTTCCTGGAGTGGGACTTGAACCCACAACCTTCTGACTCAAAGGCAAGTGTGCTGCCCACTGAGCCACAGCTGACACACTATATATAAATAGATAGATATATATATATAGATAGATATATATATAATATATATACAGAAAAATATTATTTTCTGCCAGCAATCGAATCATATTGTAGCAATTAACCGAGGTTGGTTTCCGTGAGTTACAAGCCACTGACAGTCAGCATCTGTTGTCCATCAGTACACGACGTGCTCTGTTCTGCTCGAACTTACTTAGAGTGTCAACATAGGGAAAGCTTCGCCTGAAATTCCGGAGATACATTTGGAATGGTAGTCTGTTTGAGTCCCTTGGGTTTTCAAATACAATCTGGCAATGATTTGCTTGTTCGTCCATCCACTTGTTCGTTGCTGCATCACAGAGACGGGCGTTTTAAGTATCCAAAGTCGTTTTCTCTGTAAGCACAGGTCTGTGCCAAGTGTGACAAAAGTTCAACTCGCTTTCTATTTGTTAATAATATTGTTATCCACCAAGGATTGGGCTCGATGGCTTCGGGCATTTCAACACTGCGAGCCGATGCCAATGGACGCAGTAACCTCTTTCTGACTTTACATCGTATAACGTGGTATTTACAGCACAGAAACATGCTGCCGTTTATCCCTCCTGAACCCTCTCCCACCCCTCTTCCTCTCACTCCATCAACATGTCCTTCCAGTCCTATCACCCTCACGTGCTTATCCAACTTCCCCTTCACTGTTGTAATGTTGAGATCCAACACCGCCTCCAGTGCGCCAGTGCAGCCTTCGGCCACCTGAGGAAAACAGTGTTCGAAGACCAGGCCCTCAAAACTGCCACCAAGCTCATGGTCTACAGGGCTGTAGTAATACCCGCCCTCCTGTATAGCCCAGAGGCTGGAGAAATACCAACAACGATGTCGCCGCAAGATCCTGCAAATCCCCTGGGAGGACAGGCGCACCAACATCAGCGTCCTCGTCCAGGCCAACATCCCCAGCATCGAAGCACTGACCACACTCGATCAGCTCCGCTGGGCAGGCCACATAGTTCGCATGCCAGACACGAGACTCCCAAAGCAAGCGCTCTACTCGGAACTCCTTCACGGCAAACGAGCCGAAGGTGGGCAGACGAAATGTTTCAAGGACACCCTCATAGCCTCCCTGATAAAGTGTAACATCCCCACCGACACCTGGGAGCCCCTGGCCAAAGACCGCCCTAAGTGGAGGAAGTGCATCCGGGAGGGCGCTGAGCACCTCGAGTCTCATCGCCGAGAGCATGCAGAAATCAAGCGCAGGCAGCGGAAGGAGCGTGCGGCAAACCAGTCCCACCCACCCTTTCCCTCAACGACTATCTGTCCCACCTGTGACAGGGACTGTGGTTCCCGTATTGGAATGTACAGTCACCTAAGGACTCATGTTAAGAATGGAAGCAAGTCTTCCTCGATTCCGAGGGACTGCCTATGACGATGATATGATGATGATGTTGGAAAGAATGGTACCAGGGGTGAAGGATTACAGTTACACGGTGAGACTGGAGATGCTGGGCTTGTTCTCCTTGGAGCAGAGTAGACTTGACAGAGATGTTCACAATCATGAACGATTATGATAGAGTAAATAAGAAGCAACTGCTTCCAGTGGCAGGAAGGTCAAACGATTCCGATTTAAGGTGATTGGCAAAAGAACCAGAGACAACATGAGGAGACATTTTTTTAAGCAGCGAGTTGTGATCGGGAACGTGCTGCCTGAAAGGGTGGTGGGAGCAGGGTCAATAGGTACCTTCAAAAGGGAATTGGATATATACTTGAAAGGGAAAATTACAGGGCTAATGGGAAAGAGCAGGGGAGTGGGGAGAATTGGACAGCTCTACCAAAGAGCAAGAACAATGGGCCCAATGGGCTCCTTGTGTGCTGTATCATTCTATGATTCTACTAGAGTCGAATAGCCTGCCTGAGGTCGCTGTCAGGGTTTACACGTGAGCAACAGCCATTCGGACGGGGCACCAGGGACTAGTCAGCGCCAAAGGAGGGAAAATCAGCAAAGAAAATAATATTGTGTTGAGCAAAGTGTGGGGTATGAGTGCCAGTACTGGACTGCCCGTGGATCCCTGCTGTGGGGGTGGGGGGGCACTCCCCAATCAGGTGCAGCAGGAGTACGAGAAAGAACTCTGTCCCAACAATGAGGGAAGACTTCTGTAATGTCTGCACCTGTGAGTATGCTCACAGCTTGTGGAGCTGTTGCCGCCTGCAATTTCTGCGGTCTGGAGGAGTCCATGTTCCATGTGTATGTACAGTGTGCGAGGTTGCAGCCCCTCTTCCATCATTTGAAAGGGCTGCTCCTCAATTTCTGGTTGCGCTTCAGTCCCACACTCCTGATCTTTGGGCACCCTGTGCGGAGGGGAGCGGGCAGGTCCGAGGATCTCCTCGTAGGACTGCTCCTGGGCACGGCCAAGGGAGCCATCAGCCGGTCCAGGCAGTGGGCGGTCGAGGGGATCTTTCATCCCGACTGCCTGCCTCTCTTCCGCAATTACGTTCGCGCCAGGGTGTCGCTGGAGATGGAGCACGCGGTGTCCACCGGTACGCTCGCGGCCTTCCACGAGAGGTGGGCGCCGGAGGGACTGGAGTGCATCATCACCCCCGGGAACAGAATTTTAATTTGATTTAAGTTTCAGTTAAAATTTTATTTGGAAATCTATAGGTTCTTGTGCCCTTGTCAAAAAGTTGGCACTTGGTTTAAATGTTCTACCAAAAATAGTTGTAGAGCTGTTGAGTTGGGAGTGGCTTAGCCAGTCACGTGATGTTCACAGGACTCAATAAAATCCCAGCCAGTTGGGTTCGGGGGATTCACGATGGGGCAGGTGGTTGTGAGCCTGGTGGATGAACTGGTAATGTGTAATGTGATTGTTAAACCTTTGTTAATAAACCAACTAGTTCTTAATAGCAATGTGTTGCTATGAATTCTTAAGCAAAGAACCCATGAAACAAATACATTACAGCTTCATCTGCTCATTCAGTGCAGCAAACTCAGACAGCTTTCTCCCGATTCCTGATGCACAGAGGAAACTTTCCCCCGATCTGCTTTATCCTTGGCCTGGAACGCGCACCCATTCCCGCTCAGCTGCCGCATTTCTGCTCACCCCGGCGGTCCCGTTCGTGGCCCGCCGAGAGAAGCTGTGCCTCTTCAAAGTGCGAGGTAGAGCCACACAGAGGAAGCATTTCACCGGCAGAAATGAGTTCTGCCGGGGGGGAGGTTAGGCTAGGATTGGCATTTCTACAGACGCCTTAGTTCCCCGAAAGTGTTGAATTCAGAACCGTGCCACATCTGACCATCATCCCGAAGTGCACAGCACGATAGTTCCCAAGTTTCTATTTGTGAACAATGCCTTTGTTACCTCTAGACTTGACCATGCAGGTCCTTCTTTCGACATTAGTCCCGCAAAATGGGAGGGGGGGGGTGAGGAGCTACCACCAGATTGTATAACCTATCCTGATGCATCTCTTCATCCAAATTCAGAGCATTAACTAAACCTCCAATTTCCCAGCTGCTTGGTGATGGCCTCTGTCCCGTCCCTCCGTCCCCAGTTCTCTCCATGGTCCCAGGCTGGGACAGTGACTCGCTTCAGGCTCCAACACACCTCGAATCACTCCGTGTCACACCTTGTCACCACGAAGAGCAGCACTCCACCAGCTCGGAGCTCTGGATATAGGAAGGCAGCCACAAACAGTAAGCGTGAAAACAAAAGATTGGACAAGAAAGCGAGAATCCTGTGCACCAGTTGCTTTGAAAAAAGAAAGGCTTGCATTTATATAGCACCTTTCACGACCACCGGACGTCTCAAAGCGCTTTACAGCCAATGAAGTACTTTTGGAGTGTAGTCACTGTTGTAATGTGGAAAACGCGGCAGCCAATTTGCGCACAGCAAGCTCCCACAGACAGCAGTGTGATAATGGCCAGGTAATCTGTTTAACTGATGTTGGTTGAGGAATAAATATTGGCCTCACACCAGGGGAAAATTCCCCTGCTCTTCTTCAAATAATAGCCATGGGATCTATTGCATCCACTTGAGAGAGCAGACAGGGTCTCAGTTTAACACCTCATCTGAAAGACCACACCTCCAACACTCCCACTGGAGTGTCAGCCTAGATTTTTGTGTTCAAGTCGCTGGAGTGGGACTTGAACTCACGACCTTCTGACTCCGAGGTGAGAGTGCTGCCCCCTGAGCTGACACATTTGGTAGTTAGTAACAGACGGACAGACCGGGAGATTTCTAGGTGTGATCTGGGCACCCTCTGGTAAACCCTGCTGAAAGTGCACAGGTGTGGTCACCAGGTGAGGTCAGGATTAAGCTTGGCTGCAATGGCCCCCATGGTCGAACGACCTATCAGGGCTCACTGTCTGGAGTCCACCACCTGTAAAAATGGCTATTCAGGCACAAAAAAAGAAAGACTTGCATTTATATAGCGCCTTTCACGACCACCGGATGTCGCCAAGCGCTTTACAGCTAATGAAGTACTTTTGGAGTATAGTCACTGTTGGAATGTGGGAAACGCAGCAGCCAATTTGCGCACAGCAAGCTCCAACAAACAGAAATGTGATAATGACAAGATAGTCTAATTTTGTTATGTTGATTGAGGGATAAACATTGGCCCAGGACACCGGGGAGAACTCCCCTGTTCTTCTTCGAAATAGTGCCGTGGGATCTTTTACATCCACCTGAGAGAGCAGACCTCGGTTTGACGTCTCATCGAAAAGACAGCACCTCCGGCAGTGCGGCACTCCCTCAGCACTGCACTGGGAGTGTCAGCCCAGATTTATGTGCTCTAGGCTTTGGAATGGGACTTGAACCCACAACCTTCTAGACTCAGAGGCAAGGGTGCTGCCCACTGAGCCACAGCTGATAAAGCTCCAGACCCTGTGGAATCCCAGATTAAATTCTGAAGAAAACATAAGCTGCTCAAAACGGAGCAGGACACAAAGGGAATGTGGGAGCGAGAACAGAAAGAAGCGAGAGGAAAATAAACTCCGAGTGGAACTTCTCGGAAGTCAGGAGTCAGCGGGAAGGCGAGTGGCGATGGTGTGGGGAAGGAGGCCAGCGAATTCGAACGTAATCCCTGGCAAAGCCGTGCCGGACAAAATCATAACACAGGTGTGCGGAACTGAGCAACACCCTGCCTGGGTTTATTTTCCTGGCAGCTGACAGTAACAGACAGTAACGGAGAGAGCCGACCTGGGGGCAGAAAAGCAAATTAAAAAACACACATGTTCCAGGAATTTTATTGTCGAGAGTTTTCTTTTCACTGAGGCCGTGCAAAAATGTGCCAGTTAAATTCTTGGTCTGTGGACCTACAGCAAACAACCAAGGAAAATGTTGATATAAAGTGTATTTTATTAGAAGAGGCACTTGCGTTCCAAGCTTCCATCTAGCCTAATTGTACAATATCTGCTTAGTTTTCAAGCCACACTCCAGGACTTCCAGGGCGAGAAATTGGGTGCATTAGCGCCTCCCTGGAAGATGTTCAACAGAAACATAGGTAAGTACTCCGGATACAAACTGAAACACTGAGAGTGAACACTATCCTAATAAAGTGGTGGCCCCGACCTGTGAGAGACCATCAGCAGCAGGTCGAGGCCATTAAAGGATCAGCGAGCAGCGGCCCATGGGCGCTAACGGGGGGCAAATACCGTTGCGACCGGGTGCGGCGATAACATTGACTCCCGCTATATTGGGTGGGAGTTTACCGGCGGAGCTACGTCTTTGCTCCCCGATCTCCTGCGCCCGGAGATTGTGACGTCATCGCCGCGCGCACAGCCCTGTTTAGCGCCCCAGCCCCGAAATTCGCTTCCACCGCCCCGACGGCAGCGCCGGGCGCAAACACCAGGAACTGCAGGAGGCGCGGCTCGGGGGCGACGGTTAAAGGCGAGGTGGCCGAGGTGAGTAAACTAAAAACGTAGTTTTCTTCTTCCAGTTTTTTTTCGCGGGTTCCTGCCCGAGGATCGTTCGGCCCGGTACTCTGCTTGAGCGGCGGGCTGATCGCGGGGGATCGCCATGGCCTGGGTGGTCCAGGTCGGTGACTTTTAAATCGCAGAGCCTGCAGTGATGGCCTTTCCCTTTAAGGGGGGGGCGGGGGGTGAAGGGCCCTTTGAACACGGCAGCACTGCACGGCCCAGTGTTCAACGTTGCTGAGGTGTCCGTCTGCTCGCGGCCTTTAGCGCTCCAAGAAGGCAGTGGCGTGCTCGATTTACCATTCCACTTCCTTCTTGGAGCGCTAAAGCCAATTTTTTAAGAAGAGGGAAACATTCACTGGAATTTAGAAGAATGAGAGGGGATCTCATAGAATTCTGATGGGACTGGACAGATTAGATGCGGGAAGAATGTTCCCGATGTTGGGGAAGTCCAGAACCAGGGGTCACAGTCTAAAGATAAGGTGTAGGCCATTTAGGACCGAGATGAGGAGAAACTTCTTCACTCAGAGAGTTGTGAACCTGTGGAATTCTCTATCACAGAAAGTTGTTGAGGCCATTTCGTTCGATATATTCAAAAAGGAGTTAGATGTGGCCCTTATGGCTAACGAGATCAAAGGAGTATGGAGAGAAAGCAGGAAAGGGGTACTGAGGTGAATGATCAGCCATGATCTTATTGAATGGTGTTGCAGGCTCGAAGGGCCGAATGGCCTACTCCTGCACCTATTTTCTATGTATTAGCGTCTGCTGCTAATCGTTGCTGATTTTAAACACCTCTAATTCTCCTAAAGTCTTTCCATCGCATAAAACTCCTGTGAAGCGCCTTGGGACGTTGCACTAATTAAAAGCGCTATATAAATACAAGTTGTTGTTGTTATAAATCCTTCATGAATATAAACCCCTCGATCAAATCCTCCCTTCGCCTTCTCTGCTCTAAGGAGAACAACCCCAGCTGCTTCAGTCTGTCCACGTAACTGTACTCCTTCATCCCATTCCAGTAAATCCCTTCTGTACCCTCTAGAAAGCCCTCACTTCCTGCCTAAATTGTGCTGCCCAGAATTGGACACAATACTCCAGCTCGGGCCGAATTGAGCACATAATCTAGGCTGCCTCTTCAGTACTGAGGGAGTGCTCCAGCATCGGTGGCCGTGCCTCCGGCTGCCTGGGCCCTGAGCTCCGGAGATCCTGCCTAACCCTCTCTGCCATTCTCTTCTCCTTTAAGACACTCCTTAAAACCTACCTCTTTGACCAAGCTTTTGGTCACCTCCTAATTTCTCCTTATGTGGCTCGGTGTCAAATTTTATTTGACAATCGCTCCTGTGAAGCACCTCGGGATGTTTTACTACATTAAAGGTGCTATATAAAGGCAAGTTCTTATTGCTGCTGCACTGTCACAGAAACATAGACAATAGGAGCAGGAGTGGGCCATTCGGCCCATCGAGCCTGCACCGCCATTCAATATGATCATGGCCGATCCTCTCTCTCAACACCATATTTCTGCTTTCTCCCCATTCCCCTTGATGCCTTTTGTTTCTAGAAATCTATCGATCTCCCTCTTAAATATATTCAGTGACTCGGCCTCCACAGCCTTCTGTGGTAGAGAATTCCACAGGTTCACCACCCTCTGAGTGAAGAAATTTCTCCTCATCTCGGTCCTAAATTTCCTACCCTGTATCCTGAGACTGTGACCCCTTGTTCTAGACTTCCCAGCCAGGGGGAAACATCCTCCCCACATCCAGTCTGTCCAATCCCGTCAGAATTTTATACGTTTCAATGAGATCCCCTCGCATTCTTCTAAACTCCAGTGAATACAGGCCTCGTCGACCCAATCTCTCCTCATACAACAGTCCTGCCATCCCAGGAATCAGTCTGGTGAACCTTCACTGCACTCCCTCTATGGCAAGTATATCCTTTCTTAGGTAAGAAGACCAAAACTGCACACAATACTCCAGGTGCGGTCTCACCAAGGCCCTGTATAACTGTAGTAAGACATCCTTGCTCCTGTACTCAAATCCTCTTGCAGTGAAGGTCAAAATACCATTTGCCTTCCTGACTGTTTGCTGCACCTGCATGTTTACTTTCAATGACTGGTTTACAAGGACACCCAGGTCCCTCTGTACATTAACACTTCCTAAGCCATTACAATTTAAATAATACTTTGTCCTTATGTTTTTCTTACCAAAGTGGATAACTTCACATTTATCCACGTTATACTGTGTCTGCCATGTGTTTGCCCACTCACTCAACCTATCTAAATCGCCTTGCAGCGTATTTGCATCCTCCTCACAACTCACAATCCCACCTAGTTTTGTGTCGTCAGCAAACTTGGAAATATTACATTTGGTTCCCTCATCCAAATCATTTATATATATTGTGAATAGCTGGGGCCCAAGCACTGATCCCTGTGGTACCCCACTAGTCACTGCCCGCCACCCTGAAAAAGACCCGTTATTCCTACTCCCTGTTTCCTGTCAGTTAACCAATTTTCAATCCATGCCAATACATTACCCCCAATCCTATGTGCTTTAATTTTGCACACTAACCTCTTATGTGAGACTTTATCAAAGGCCTTCTGAAAATCCAAATACACTACATCCACTGGTTCTCCCTTATCTATTCTATCAGTTACATCCTTAAAAAACTCCAGTAGCTTTGTCCTTTCATAAATCCATGTTGACTTTGTTTAATCCCGTTGATATTATCTAAGTGTGCCATTATCACATCCTTTATAATAGACTCCAGCATTTTCCCTACTACTGATGTCAGGCTAACCGGTCTGTAGTTCCCTGTTTTCTCTCCCTCCTTTTTTAAATAGTGGGGTTACATTTGCCACCTTCCAATCTGCAGGAATTGTTCCATAATCAGAGGTGCCGTCTTTGTGATGAGACGTTAAACCGAGGCCCCGTCTGCCTGCTTGAGAGAATGCAGAAAATTCCATGACACTTGTTGATGAAGAACAAGGCATTCTCACCATGTCTTGGCCAACATTCGTCCCTGAGCCAACACCAATTTCAACAGAGTAAGCGGCCAATCATCTCATAGCTGTTATCGAGAGCCTCGCTGTGCACAGACTGGCTGTTGCATTTGCCTATATAACACATGATGACCCCCAGGATCGGCCTGCTTCTGTCCCCGGGCTGAAGGGGTCTCGCATCGGCCTGCAGCTCCTGTTCGGGGCTTGCGGCCTACACTGGGACATCATTCAAGACTTTTCACAACCGGCTGAAGGGACCCCGGGACCGGCGTTGAACAGGCCAAAGGGACCAAGCTGCCGTAATTTCCTCGAGGGGCCAGAACTCCTACTACTGAAGTCTTACATCTTAAACCTCTAATCAATTTTTGATCAATTATGAAACTTTTAATCAACTTTTAAACCCTTAAACAATTTGGATAAACTTTTATAGCCCAATACTGATTTACATTTTCAACTTTTTATCAACTATTAATCAAACCTTTAATCAAACTGTGTAACTATTTAAAAAATATTTTGGAAATACTTTTAAACTCTTAAACTTTTAAAACAACTTGGAAACCTTTGAGGAAATTTTTAAGAAGAAACTTTCCAAAACATCTCTGGGAACCCCAGTGGACAGCTGACCTTCCTAATGCCTGCCCCCAACCAAGCCTCGGGCCACCTACCATCAAGGGCGCAACTCAGCGCTGAGCTTGCGGCCAACATCTCGCCGTAGGCAATTAGGCTCATACAGCAGTGTCTGGTCTCCAGTCATCTTGGACCCCCTTGCCACTGGACCAAGACCTTGCTCAGCTAAGCCCGTGTGGTAGCTGGTGTGCAACGGCCACCCCACGTTAAAAGAACTCACGCACAGGCGTCTTCCACTTCTTTAACATGAAGTTCGGGACCTGGACCGTCAGGACCCTCATGGACAACTCCAACAGCGACAGGCCAGAACGTCGCACCGCCATAGTTGCCCGGGAACTTAGACGCTTTGACATCAACATCGCCGCCCTAAGCGAGAGCCGTCGGGCAGGGGAAGGCCAGCTCAAGGAACAAGGTGGAGGTTACACCTTTTTCTGGAAAGTGAAACTAGAGGAAGAACGCCGCCTTCATGGAGTCGGCTTCGCCATCAAAACTGAGCTGATCGACAGCTCAAAGACTCCCCCTGCGGGGTTAACGAACACCTCATGACTCTTCGACTCACCCTATCCTGGAACCAATGCGCCACAGTCATCAGTGCGTACGCCCCAACACTCGATGCAACGGATGAGGCTAAAGAGGGTTTTTATTCCAACCTCGAAACATCCCTGTTCCGCTTCCCCGTGGGCGACAAGTTGATCCACCTAGGTGACTTCAACGCCAGGGTCGGCAAAGACACAGCCCTCTGGGGAGGCAGAGAGGGGGTAGGGAAAGCCAATTCCAGTGGTACCATAATCCTAACAAAATGTCTATAACATGAACTTGTCATCACTAACATCCTGTTCTGCCAGAGGGACAATTACAAGGCATCGTGGCAAAAGCCTCGCTCCAAACACTGGCACCTGCTCGACTATATCATCGTCCGAGCCAGGGATCGCAAGGATGTGCGCATCACCCATGCCATGATAGGAGCTGATGACTGCTGGACGGACCACCGCCTAATCCGATCCATCATCGACATTAACATAGCCCCAAAGCGGAGGGGACAGCAGAAACAGTGCCGCAAAAGTCAATGCCGGGGCACTTAAAGGCCCAGCTAAGAGAGCCCTATACAGTCAGCGCCTCACAGCTAACCTGGCGTGCCTTGATGACCCTGAGATGCTGAATGCCCACAGCGCTTGGTCTGCCCTCCAGGCCTCCATAACCAGTGCCTATGAAGAGACACTTGGTCACTCAACCGGAAACACGAGGACTGGTTTGATGAAAATGATCAGGAGATCCAAGAGCAAATAGATCACAAGCACAGAGCATTTCTGAACCTCAAGCAACAACCCAACTCGGGAGCAGCAAAGCAACATTACAGACGGCTCAAGGCTGAGGTCCAACAAAAAACCCGGGACCTAAAGAACAGGTGGTGGATGGAGAAAGCACAGGAGATACAACAACTGGCCGACAGCCACGATGTGTGAGGATTCTTCATCGCTGTCAAGGCCATCTACGGTCCAAACACCAAGGCCCCAGCCCACTGCTGGCCAAGAACAGGGAAACACTCATTAAGGACACCGAGGCTGTCAAGGCCCGCTGGAAGGAGCACTTTGAAGATCTCCTCAATCGAGACTCTGCCTTTGACTCGAGTATTCTCGACTCCATCCCGCAGCATGTGACCTGCCACCACCTCAGTGAAACCCCAACACTGCACGAGGTAGGCAAAACCATAAAACAGCTCAAGAACAAGGCTACGGGTGCGGATGGAATTCCTGTTGAGGCGCTAAAGTATGGCGGAGAGGCACTGTTGGCGCGGATACAGGACCTCATCTCTCTCATCTGGAGGGAGGAGAGCATGCCGGGAGATCTCAAAGATGCAGTGATCGTGACCATTTTTAAAAAGGGGGACAAGTCCGACTGCAGCAACTACAGGGGAATCTCCCTGCTATTAGCCACTGGGAAGGTTGTCGCTAGCGTCCTCCTCAACCGTCTTCTCCCTGTGGCCGAGGAACTCCTCCGGAGTCACAGTGCGGACTTCGTTCCCTACGGGGCACAACGGACATGATTTTTGCAGCACTTTCTCCATCTAGGGCGGTCTATGGCCAGGGACTCCCAGGTGTCAGTGGGGATGTTGCACTTTTTCAGGGAGGCTTTGAGGGTGTCCTTGAAACGTTTCCTCTGCCCACCTGGGGCTCCGAGTAGAGAGCTTGCTTTGGGAGTCTCATGTCTGGCATGCGAACTATGTGGGCTGCCCAGTGAAGCTGATCAAGTGTGATCAGGGCTTCGATGCTGGGGATGTTGGCCTGGTCGAGGATGCTAATGTTGGTGCGCCTGTCCTCCCAGGGGATTTGTAGCATCTTGCGGAGACATCGTTGGTGATATTTCTCCAGCGACTTGAGGTGTCTGCTGTACATGGTCCATGTCTCTGAGCCATACAGGAGGGCGGATATTACTACAGCCCTATAGACCATATGGCAGGGGGATGGGAACCAATGCAGGGAGACAGAGGGAAACAAAAAGGAGACAAAAGCAAAAGACAGAAAGGAGATGAGTAAAAGCGGAGGGCAGAGAAACCCAAGGCAAAAAACAAAAAGGGCCACTGAATATAAAGGGGCTGCAGGAGGGGTCAAAACTAAAAATCATGGTTTAAAAACTAGGATTAAAACACTCTACCTAAACGCACACAGCATTCGAAATAAAGTAAATGAGTTGACGGCACAAATCATTAAAAATGGGTATGATTTGGTGGCCATTACAGAAACATGGTTGCAGGGTGGCCAAGACTGGGAATTAAACATACAGGGGTATCTGACGATTCGGAAAGATAGACACGAAATGAAAGGAGGTGGGGTAGCTCTGTTAATAAAGGATGATATCAGAGCAGTTGTGAGAGACGATATTGGCTCTAATGAACAAAATGTTGAATCTTTGTGGGTGGAGATTAGAGATAGTAAGGGGAAAAAGTCACTGGTGGGCGTAGTTTATAGGCCCCCAAATAATAACTTCACGGTGGGGCGGGCAATAATCAAGGGAATAATGGAGGCATGTGAAAAAGGAACGGCAGTCGTCATGGGGGATTTTAACCTACATATCGATTGGTCAACTCAAATCGCACGGGGTAGTCAGGAGGAGGAATTCATAGAATGCATACGGGATTGTTTCTTAGAACAGTATATAACAGAACCTACAAGGGAGCAAGCTATCTTAGATCTGGTCCTGTGTAATGAGAGAGGAAAAATAAACAACCTCCGAGTAAAAGATTCTCTTGGAATGAGTGATCACAGTATGGTTGAATTTGTAATACAGATTGAGGGTGAGGAAGTTGTGTCAGAAACGAGCGTACTATGCTTAAACAAAGGGGACTACAGTGGGATGAGGGCAGAGTTGGCTAAAGTAGATTGGAAACAAAGACTAAACGGTGGCACAATTGAGGAACAGTGGAGGACTTTTAAGGAGCTCTTTCATAGTGCGCAACAAAAATATATTCCAGTGAAAAAGAAGGGCGGTAGGAGAAGGGATAACCAGCCGTGGATAACCAAGGAAATAAAGGAGAGTATCAAATCAAAGACCAATGCGTATAAGGTGGCCAAGGTTAGTGGGAATTTTAAACGACAGCAAAGAATGACTAAAAAAGCAATAAAGAAAGGAAAGATAGATTACGAAGGTAAACTTGCGCAAAACATAAAAACAGATAGTAAAAGCTTTTACAGATATATAAAACGGAAAAGAGTGACTAGAGTAAATGTTGGTCCCTTAGAAGATGAGAAGGGGGATTTAATAATGGGAAATGTGGAAATGGCTGAGACCTTAAACAATTATTTTGCTTCGGTCTTCACAGTGGAAGACACAAAAACCATGCCAGAAATTGCTGGTCACAGGAATGTGGGAAGGGAGGACCTTGAGACAATCACTATCACTCGCGGGGTAGTGCTGAACATGCTAATGGGACTCAAGGTAGACAAGTCCCCTGGTCCTGATGAAATGCATCCCAGGGTATTAAAAGAGATGGCGGAAGTTATAGCAGATGCATTCGTTATAATCTACCAAAATTCTCTGGACTCTGGGGAGGTACCAGCGGATTGGAAAGCGGCTAATGTAACGCCTCTGTTTAAAAAAGGGGGCAGACAAAAGGCAGGTAACTACAGGCTGGTTAGTTTAACATCTGTAGTGGGGAAAATGCTTGAAACTATCAGTAAGGAAGAAATAGCGGGACATCTAGATAGGAATAGTGCAATCAAGCAGACGCAGCATGGATTCATGAAGGGGAAATCATGTTTAACTAATTTACTGGAATTCTTTGAGGATATAACGAGCATGGTGTACCGATGGATGTGGTGTATTTAGATTTCCAAAAGGCATTCGATAAAGTGCCACACAAAAGGTTACTGCAGAAGATAGAGGTACGCGGAGTCAGAGGAAATGTATTAGCATGGATAGAGAATTGGCTGGCGAACAGAAAGCAGAGAGTCGGGATAAATGGGTCCTTTTCGGGTTGGAAATCAGTGGTTAGTGGTGTGCCACAGGGATCGGTGCTGGGACCACAACTGTTTACAATATACATAGATGACCTGGAAGAGGGGACAGAGTGTAGTGTAACAAAATTTGCTGATGACACAAAGATTAGTGGGAAAGCGGGTTGTGTAGAGGACTCAGAGAGGCTGCAAAGAGATTTAGATAGGTTAAGCGAATGGGCTAAGGTTTGGCAGATGGAATACAGTGTCGGAAAGTGTGAGGTCATCCACCTTGGGAAAAAAAACAGTAAAAGGGAATATTATTTGAATGGGGAGAAATTACAACATGCTGAGGTGCAGAGGGATCTGGGGGTCCTTGTGCATGAATCCCAAAAAGTTTGTTTGCAGGTGCAGCAGGTAATCAGGAAGGCGAATGGAATGTTGGCCTTCATTGCAAGAGGGATGGAGTACAAAAGCAGGGAGGTCCTGCTGCAACTGTATAGGGTATTGGTAAGGCCGCACCTGGAGTACTGCGTGCAGTTTTGGTCACCTTACTTAAGGAAGGATATACTGGCTTTGGAGGGGGTACAGAGACGATTCACTAGACTGATTCCGGAGATGAGGGGGTTACCTTATGATGATAGATTGAGTAGACTGGGTCTTTACTCGTTGGAGTTCAGAAAGATGAGGGGTGATCTTATAGAAACATTTAAAATCATGAAAGGGATAGACAAGATAGAGGCAGAGAGGTTGTTTCCACTGGTAGGGGAGACTAGAACTAAGGGGCACAGCCTCAAAATACGGGGGAGCCAATTTAAAACCGAGTTGAGAAGGAATTTCTTCTCCCAGAGGGTTGTGAATCTGTGGAATTCTCTGCCCAAGGAAGCAGTTGAGGCTAGCTCATTGAATGTATTCAAATCACAGATAGATAGATTTTTAACCAATAAGGGAATTAAGGGTTACGGGGAGCGGGCGGGTAAGTGGAGTTAAGTCCACGACCAGATCAGCCATGATCTTAATTGAATGGTGGAGCAGGCTCGAGGGGCTAGATGGCCTACTCCTGTTCCTAATTCTTATGTTCTTATATTCTTATGACCATGAGCTTGGTGGCAGATTTGAGGGCCTGGTCTTCAAACACTCTTTTCCTCAGGCGGCCGAAGGCTGCACTGACGCACTGGAGGCTTGGATCCCGTCACCAATGCATGCTCTTGTTGATAGGAGGCTCCCGAGATATGGGAAGTGGTCCACGTTGTCGAGGGCCGCGCCGTGGATCTTGATGACTGGGGGGGGCAATGCTGTGCGGTGAGGACAACGCAGGGGATCAACCCTCTGTTGGTTGCCAGATCTCTGAGGTGCTATAAGACTCAGCATTGCTGTGCCACAATGAAGGAGCATAATTGTCGTCGTGACGTGCACAGATGGCTGATGGCAC
Source organism: Pristiophorus japonicus (assembly GCF_044704955.1). Classification (NCBI taxonomy): domain Eukaryota; kingdom Metazoa; phylum Chordata; class Chondrichthyes; family Pristiophoridae; genus Pristiophorus; species Pristiophorus japonicus. Next base: position 42,258,418 of record NC_091998.1, read on the forward strand.
TGTATTTGTAAACAGACCGAAGTAGCTGGCCAAACACCTTTTAATCAACCCTTCGATAATTCGGCAAAATATTTCTTCAAAGTGAGACGTGTGACATATGTGCAGGAAGGGATGATTTGCTCCACTGTGTATAGCGGGGATGATTACCGCAGTGACTCACTCGTCTTCATTTGGTTCATTTGTGGCTTTAATCACTAAATCTCCCCTGAGACCGAGATAAACAGGCAACGTGAACCTGGATCGGGTTAGCATTAACCAGCTGCTGGTGAGCTACTGTTCCGAAGTACAATGTAAACCCTCGAGGAATACGTTGTTTTATAACACAAATCTCATTTTTTTAATGGGATGTGTGCATCGCTGGCAAGGCCGGCATTTATTGCCCATCCCTAATCGCCCTCGAGAAGGTGGTGGTGAGCTGCCTTCTTGAACTGCTGCAGTCCAGCTGAACAATGGCTCTTTAACTAACCCCCTGGCCCTTGTTGGCAAATACTAGTTCCTAAATACAACAGACTTTTCTGTTGCCTTGAATTCTACACAATATTTTATTGCTCCAGTTCGGTTCTCTACCCCAGAGAGCTGTGGAGGCTGAGTCATAGAACATATTCATTTCGCAGGAGGTTGTACATCAGCGCTAGGAACAAGACACATCTCCACCTTTGGTCCTGCGGAAATGGGACATCTGATGACTGGTTATTATCGAATAATGTTCTCCATCAGCCACTACTGCTTCTATTTCAAATATGCTGACACATTTTCTGTGGTCCTGTTAGCCACATTCTCCTCCACTCTGGCTCAGCGGCAGGTTAAATTGCCCCGCTGGGCAGTGAGGCTGTTTATAAGCTGCTTGCTCTATCTTTGTGCCTTTACATTTGCAGTTTCCGACCTTTGTACGCAGAGGAACGAGTGTTCTTGTGTTAAATTAAACAGCGACGGTCTCCTTTACAGATGATTCTGTCACTCTCATTCAAAAGAGCGCTCACCCCCTCACTTAAAAATGTCCTACAACTTCATATAAAATTTGGAAAGGGGACCCTCAGCATACAGGGCTAAGATTTCTTTTTTCGGGATGTGGGCGTTGCTAGCAAGGCCGGCATTTATTGCCCATCCCTAATCGCCCTCGAGAAGGTGGTGGTGAGCCGCCTTCTTGAACCGCTGCAGTCCGTGTGGTGAAGGTGCTCCCACAGTGCTGTTAGGGAGGGAGTTCCAGGATTGTGACCCAGCGACGATGAAGGGACGGCCGACATATTTCCAAGTCAGGATGGTGTGTGACTCGGAGGGGAACGTGGAGGTGGTGGTGCTCCCATGCGCCTGCTGCCCTTGTCCTTCTAGGTGGTAGAGGTCGTGGGTTGGGAGGTGCTGTTGAAGAAATTTGCAACTTGAAAAATTAATCCTTGAGTTACTTTATGCTCAGAATACGGGAGAATGATTGCAAGACATGAGTGAGAGTTTCACAACATTTGGCTCACATTCCCCATTTTATCTCATCATTCCCGACCTCTGTGCCGACCCATGCCAGGACACAGTCCCGCAGTGACTCATAACTGTTCAACCTTGGGGTGCATCACAGCCGGCCCTTGAATTTTCCTGACCAAATCTGATGTGCACTTTCCCAGGGGGGAGGGGGGGTTGGCGATAGTTACCAGAAGCAGGTTCCCTGGCTGCCTTTTCCCAGCTGCATGTACTTGAAGAGACATGTATTTGAAGGGGACTCATTTGCAAAGCTACGGGGAAAAAACTGGGGTGTGGGACAAAATTGGACAGCTCTCTCAAAGAGCCGGTGCAGGCACGACAGGCCGAATGGCCTCCTTCTGTGCTGCAAGATTCTATGATCCTGTTGGTGATTTCCAACCTCCGACTGCAGCTCTCTCCATAAGAACATAAGAAATAGGAGCAGGAGTCGGCCATTGGCCCCTCGAGCCTGCTCCGCCATTCAATAAGATCACGGCCTCAACTCCACTAAACCTAATCCTAACCCTAACGTCAGCTCCACTTCCCTGCCCGTTCCCCATAACCCTTGATCATTCAAAAATCTGTTTATATCCGCCTTAAATATATTCAATGACCCAGCCTCTACAGCTCTCTGGGACAGAGAATGCCACAGATTTATAACCCTCTGAGAGAAGAAATTCCTCCTCATCTCAGTTTTAAATGGGTGGCCCCTTATTCTGAGACCATGCCCCCTAGTTTGAGTTTCCCCTATGAGTGAAAATATCCTCTCTGCATCCACCTTGTCGAACCCTCTCATTATCTTATATGTTTCGATAAAATTACCTCTCATTCTTCTGAACTCCAATGAGTATAGACCCAACCTACTCAACCTATGTTCATAAGTCAACCCCCTCATCTCCGGAATCAGCCTAGTGAACCTTCGCTGAACAGCCTCCAATGCAAGTATATCCTTCCTTAAATAGGGAGACCAAAACTGTACGCAGTACTCCAGGTGTGGCCTCACCAATACCCTGTACAGTTGTAGCAGGACTTCTCTGCTTTTATACTCTATCCCCCTTGTAATAAAGGCCAACATTCCATTTGCCTTCCTGATTATTTGCTGTACCTGCATACTAACTTTTTGTGTTTTGATACGTCCTTACTATACAGTATAAATGCACACGAGGCCCATGCTTGAGAGAAGGTCAGTCTGTGACCTGTCCTTTATTTCATAGCACTCAAGTGATGGAAGTGGGTGGAGCTTCCCCTTTTATATCTGAAGGTCTAGGTTAGGAGTGTCTCCCATAAGTTCACCATCTAGTGGTCAGTGTTCTCACAGTGTACAACTGAGGTCAGATTATACATGGGTTACAATGCTGGTTGAATACTTGACATCACCTCTCCCCCCCCAAAGTCTTATTGGGATCACAGGTTGAGTCTCTCTGGTGGTTTACGCTCTCTTGTAGAGCGCCTGAGTTGGGGCTCCGGTTGTTGGGCGCTGGCCTGAGTGTCTGCTGTTTGCGGTGCCTCAGGCCTGTCCGGACTGCCCACAGTGACTGGGCTCTCCTCCCTTTGGTTCCCGTGTTCGGTCACCTGTGGTGGAGTGAACTCTACATCGTGTTCTTCCTCTGCTTCTTCTATGGGGTTCCTGAACCTCCTTTTTGTTTGATCCACATATTGCGGCAGATTTGTCCATTGGTAAGTTTATCTACCAGAATCCCAATGTTGGGGAAGTCCAGAACCAGGGGTCACAGTCTAAGGATAAGGGGTAAGCCATTTAGGACCGAGATGAGGAGAAACTTCTTCACCCAGAGAGTGGTGAACCTGTGGAATTCTCTACCACAGAAAGTAGTTGAGGCCAATTCACTAAATATATTCAAAAGGGAGTTAGATGAAGTCCTTACTACTCGGGGGATCAAGGGGTATGGCGAGAAAGCAGGAAGGGGGTACTGAAGTTTCATGTTCAGCCATGAACTCATTGAATGGCGGTGCAGGCTAGAAGGGCTGAATGGCCTGCTCCTGCACCTATTTTCTATGTTTCTATGTTTCTAATCCTATTTCCCTCTTTGGCAACCACAGTGCCTGCGAGCCATTTGGGCCCTGCAGCGTAGTTGAGGACAAAAACAGGGTCATTTACATCAATACATCGCGCCCTCGCATTCCTGTCATGGTAGTCATATTGTGACTGGCGTCTGCTCTCGACAATTTCTTTCATGGTGGGCTGTACAAGGGATAACCGGGTTTTGAGCATCCTTTTCATTAGCAGCTCTGCAGGTGGAACCCCTGTGAGCGAGTGTGGTCGGGATCTGTAGGCCAACAGGAGGCGTGATAAGCGGCATTGTAGGGAACCCCCTTGGATTCTGAGCATCCCCTGTTTGATTATCTGCACTGCTCGTTCTGCCTGGCCATTTGAGGCCGGCTTGAATGGTGCCATTCTAACATGGTTAATTCCATTGCCTGCCATGAAGTCCTGGAATTCAGTGCTTGTGAAGCACGGGCCATTGTCACTGACCAAGATGTCCGGTAGACCGTGGGCGGCGAACATTGCCCGTAGACTTTCTACCGTGGCAGAGGATGTGCTTGAAATTAAAATGTCACACTCGATCCATTTGGAGTAGGCGTCTACAACAACCAAAAACATTTTTCCCATGAAAGGACCTGCGAAGTCCACATGGATGCATGACCAAGGCTTGGCGGGCCATGGCCAGGGGCTAAGGGGGGCTTCCCTGGGCGCATTGTCCAGCTGGGCACATGTGTTACACCTGCGAACACAAAGTTCCAGATCTGCGTCTATCCCTGGCCACCAAACGTGTGACCTGGCAATTGCCTTCATCGTGACAATGCCCGGGTGCTCATTGTGGAGTTCTCTGATGAACACCTCTCTGCCCATCTGGGGCATGACTACGCGGTTTCCCCACAGTAGGCAATCGGCCTGAATCGAGAGTTCATCCTTGCGCCTGTGAAATGGTTTAAATTTCTCAGGGCATGCCCTGTACGTGGCTGCCCAGTCCCCATTCAGGACACATTTCTTGACTAGAGACAATAGCGGGTCTCTATTTGTCCAGACTTTAATCTGACGGGCTGTCACGGGTGAGCCTTCGCTTCCGAAAGCTTCAACAGCCATGACCATCTCAGCAGCATGCTCGGTAGTCCCCTCAGTGGTGGCTAGTGGGAGCCTGCTGAGTGCATTGGCGCAGTTTTCGGTGCCCGGTCTGTGCCGAAATGTGTAGTCATAGGCGGCTAACATGAGTGCCCACCTCTGTATGTGGGCCGATGCGTTTGCATTTATGGCCTTGTTGTCGGCCAAAAGGGACGTTAGGGGTTTGTGATCTGTCTCCAGCTCAAATTTCCTGCCGAACAGGTACTGGTGCATTTTCTTTACCGCATATACACATGCAAGCGCATCCTTTTCTACCATCCTGTAGCCCCTTTCTGCCTGGGACAGACTTCTGGAGGCATAAGCTACCGGCTGTAACTGACCCTTGGCATTAACATGCTGCAACACACACCCGACACCATAGGACGATGCATCGCACGTTAACACAAGCTTCTTACATGGGTCATATTGCGTTAACAGATTGTTGGAACATAACAAATTGCGTGCTCTATTAAAAGCCCTTTCCTGGCTTTCCCCCCAGACCCATTTGCGTAGGAGCATGTGTAGTGGCTCTAGCAGCGTGCTCAATTTGGGAAGAAAGTTACCAAAATAGTTCAGGAACCCCAGGAATGAACGCAGCTCCGTCGTGTTACGGGGTCTGGGTGCTCTCTGGATCGCTTCCGTCTTGGACGCAGTCGGGCTGATTCCGTCTGCTGTTACCCTCATCCCCAGGAATTCTACCTCTGGAGCTAGGAAGACACACTTCGCCTTTTTCAGTCGCAGCCCTACCCGGTCCAGTCTGCATAGCACCTCCTCCAGGTTTTGGAGGTGTTCTTCAGTATCGTAACCCGTGATGAGGATGTCATCTTGAAAAACCACTGTCCTTGGAATCGACTTGAGGGGTCTTTCCATGTTTCGTTGAAAGATCGCGGCGGCCGAACGAATCCCGAATGGACATCTGTTGTCCGCAAACAACCCCTTGTGTGTTGTGATGGTGGTCAGCTTCTTCGACTCACTCGCCAGCTCCTGGGTCACGTAAGCTGAGGTCAGGTCCAATTTTGAAAAAAGTTTGCCACTGGATAGCGTTGCAAAGAGGTCCTCTGCTCTCGGTAGCGGATACTGGTCTTGGAGTGACACCCGATTGATGGTGGCCTTGTAATCGCCACATATCCTGACCGACCCATCCGCCTTGAACACCGGCACAATCGGGCTCGCCCAGTCACTGAATTCAACTGACGAGATGATGCCTTCCCTCAGCAGGCGGTCCAATTCGCCTTCTATCTTTTCCCACATCACGTACGGCACCGCTCTGGCCTTGTGGTGTACTGGCCTGGTGTCTGGGTTTATGTGAATCACTACCTTGGCCCCCATGAAAGCGCCAATGACAGGTTGAAATAATTAGTCAAATTTAATCGCTCCACAGAGGAAATTGCATTGACATCGCCCCATTTCCAGTTCATTGCAGCAAGCCAACTCCTCCCCAGTAGTGCGGGACCGTCCCCTGGGACAATCCAGAGTGGCAGTCTGTTCTCTGAATCTTTGTGGGTCACGATTACCGTGGCGCTGCCTAGCACCGGAATGATCTCCTTTATATATGTCCATAGCTGTGCGTCAATCGGCAATAATTTTGGCCTCCTGGTCTTGGACACCCACAACCTTTCTAACTGTTTGATACCCATCAGGGACTGGCTGGCCTCCGTGTCTAGCTCCATTTATACTGGGATACCATTGAGGAACACTTTCATCATTATAGGTGGCGTCCTGGTGTATGAACTGTATACGTGCTCCACATGAACTCGCTGAACATCAGCTTCCAGCGATTTCCCCCAGCGTTCATTTGTGCAATTTCTGCAGGTATTTTGCTCACCTCTGCAAACTCCGGCTGAGTGTGTGCCTCCACACCTCCAGCACGAGCTGCTGTTTGAAACAAAAGGTCCCTTGCCAGTCGATCGTCCCTGACTGCCCCTGTTATTGCCATTGAGTGCGCCATTAACAGGTGTTGATGGCCCCATTACTGGCCGCATTGTCCGTTGCGATGGCATGAATCACCGTTCAGCTAGCCATTGTCTCTGTCGAACTCCCCCTTTGGGTTCGACTACATGTTGGGGCATGCCCGACTGCCCTCGTCTGCCTGGAGAACTGTGTGCTGCTTTAACAATGTTGAATCTCTGTCCCAGCCATTCCTTAACACAGTACCTCTCGTCTGTTCTGCTAGTGGCCATGCTCCCGTGCTTTAAATCCCAGTTTCTTGTCGCCATTGATACGTCCTTACTATACAGTATAAATGCACACGAGGCCCATGCTTGAGAGGTCAGTCTGTGACCTGTCCTTTATTTCACAGCACTCAAGTGATGGAAGTGGGTGAAGCTTCCCCTTTTATATCTGAAGGTCGAGGTTAGGAGTGTCTCCCACAAGTTCACCACTTAGTGGTCAGTGTTCTCACAGTGTACAACTTAGGTCAGATTATACATGGGTTACATTGCTGGTTGAATACATGACATGTTTCATGCACATGGAACCCCAGGTCATAAGAACATGCTCCGCCATTCAACAAGATCATGGCTGATCTGGTCGTGGACTCAGCTCCACTTACCCGCCCTCTCCCCATAACCCTTAATTCCCTTATTGGTTAAAAATCTATCTATCTGTGACTTGAATACATTCAATGAGCTAGCCTCAACTGCTTCCTTGGGCAGAGAATTCCACAGATTCACAACCCTCTGGGAGAAGAAATTCCTTCTCAACTCGGTTTTAAATTGGCTCCCCCGTATTTTGAGGCTGTGCCCCCTAGTTCTAGTCTCCCCAACCAGTGGAAACAATCTCTCCACCTCTATCTTGTCTATCCCTTTCATTATTTTAAATGTTTCTATAAGATCACCTCTCATCCTTCTGAACTCCAACGAGTAAAGACCCAGTCTACTCAATCTATCATCATAAGGTAACCCCCTCATCTCCGGAATCAGCCTAGTGAATCGTCTCTGTACCCCCTCCAAAGCTAGTATATCCTTCCTTAAGTAAGGTGACCAAAACTGCACACAGTACTCCAGGTGCGGCCTTACCAATACCCTATACAGTTGCAGCAGGACCTCCCTGCTTTTGTACTCCATCCCTCTCGCAATGAAGGCCAACATTCCATTCGCCTTCCTGATTACCTGCTGCACCTGCAAACTAACTTTTTGGGATTCATGCACAAGGACCCCCAGGTCCCTCTGCACTGCAGCATGTTGTAATTTCTCCCCATTCAAATAATATTCCCTTTTTCTGTTTTTCGTCCCAATGTGGATGACCTCACACTTTCCGACATTCTATTTCATCTGCCAAACCTTAGCCCATTCACTTAACCTATCTAAATCTTTTTGCAGCCTCTCTGAGTCCTCTACACAACCCGCTTTCCCACGAATCTTTGTGTCATCTGCAAATTTTGTTACACTACAATCTGTCCCCTCTTCCAGGTCATCTATGTATATTGTAAACAGTTGTGGTCCCAGCACCGATCCCTGTGGCACACCAGTAACCACCGATTTCCAACCCGAAAAGGACCCATTTATCCCGACTCTCTGCTTTCTGTTTGCCAGCCAATTCTCTATCCATGCTAATACATTTCCACTGACTCCGCGTACCTTTATCTTCTGCAGTAACCTTTTGTGTGGCACCTTATCGAATGCCTTTTGAACATCTAAATACATCACATCCATCGGTACACCTCTATCCACCATGCTCGTTATATCCTCAAAGAATTCCAGTAAATTAGTTAAACATGCTTTCCCCTTCATGAATCCATGCTGCGTCTGCTTGATTGCACTATTCCTATGTCGAGGTCCCGCTATTTCTTCCTTAATGATAGTTTCAAGCATTTTCCCCACTACAGATGTTAAACTAACCAGCCTATAGTTACCTGCCTTTTGTCTGCCCTCTTTTTTAAACAGAGGCGTTACATTAGCTGCTTTCCAATCCGCTGGTACCTCCCCAGAGTCCAGAGAATTTTGGTAGATTATAACGAATGCATCTGCTATAACTTCCGCCATCTCTTTTAATACCCTGGGATGCATTTCATCAGGACCAGGGGACTTGTCTACCTTAAGTCCAATAAGCCTGTCCAGCACTACCCCACTAGTAATAGTGATTGTCTCCAGATCCTCCCTTCCCACATTCCTGTGACCAGCAATTTCTGGCATGGTTTCTGTGCCTTCCACTGTGAAGACCGAAGCAAAATAATTGTTTAAGGTCTCAGCCATTTCCACATTTCCCATTATTAAATCCCCCTTCTCATCTTCTAAGAGACCAACATTTACTTTAGTCACTCTTTTCCGTTTTATATATTTGTAAAAGCTTTTACTATCCGTTTTTATGCTTTGCGCAAGTTTACCTTCGTAATCTATCTTTCCTTTCTTTATTGCTTTCTTAGGTCCCTCTATACTGAAGTACTTTGCAATTTTTCTCCATTTAAATTATAATTTGCTTTTCTATTTTTTCTGCCAAAGTGGATAACCTCACATTTTCCTACAGTATACTCCATCTGACAAATGTTTGCCAATTTTCTGCCCACTCACTTATCCTGTCTCTATCCCTTTGCAGATTTTTTATGTCCTCCTCACAATTTGCTAAAGTGGATGGTGCGTGAATTGTGGATCAGACAGGACGTGGGCTGAGATGCCTTTCACGGTTTAATAACCACTCAACGTTTTTTTTCAAAAATATACTTTATTCATATGAAATTTTCACAATACATTGGAGAATAGCTCAGTACCATGTGGTCAGCAACTCCATACAATTCGTTTGGATGCTGACAGCAGTTGCATACAATGCACTAGTGTGCATTTCATTTCAAGATACAGTTTAGTACAATCCGTAAATCACGTTACATGGAGTACTGTGCAAATAAGGGTATTACATGGAGCAGATGAGAACAGGTTTACATTACATTCCACGATACATTTCAATACCGATCACCAATCACGTTACATGTAGCACTATGCAGATGAAAGCAGTACACGGACCGGATGAGAATACATTTACATGTCTTTAGAAGTTACTAAACAGTGCAGAGACTTTCATTATGCATGGCACAACACAGGTGTGTTTCAGTACATGGTGCTCTATGTATACAAGCAGATTAACAAGTACAGCCCGAGGGGGTCTGATTCCATTCCCTGGATAACCACTCAACACCACCCGGGCACAGGCATAAAGGCAAGGTGACTGAGGGTGGGCAGCACTTACGGAACATCGTCCCAGTGTCCTTCGTCACTCAGTAAACTCTTGGCTGTTCATTTCCTGAGGTTTCTGAACAAATACAAATATTGTAAAACTAGCTCAAATTGGTTACACTGAACAAACCCGTGCAGGTACCAATTTTTTAAATTAATTCACCCCGAATGATCCTGGAACTTAATTATAATATATGCACCGGTGAGCATGCTGACAGGCTGGTGGAGCTGTTGCACTGTGAGTGGCTTAGCCAGTCATGTGATCTTCACAAGACTCAATAAAACCCCAGTTAATTGATCCATAATGCCCCGTAGGGGACAAAATCCGCACTGCGACTCCGGTAGGAGCTCCTCGGCCACAGGGAGAAGACGGTTGAGGAGGACTCTAGCGACGACTTTCCCAGTGGCTGATAGCAGGGAGATTCCTCTGTAGTTGCTGCAGTCGGACTTGTCCACTTTCTTAAAGATGGTCACGATCACAGCATCTCTGAGATCCCCCGGCATGTTCTCCTCCCTCCAGATGAGAGAGATGAGGTCATGTAATCCTGCCAGTAGTGCCTCTCCGCCATACTTCAGTGCCTCAGCAGGGATTCCATCCGCTTCCGTAGTCTTGTTGTTCTTAAGCTGTCTTATGGCTTTTTCTACCTCGTGCAGTGCTGGAGTTTTACTGAGGTGGTGGTGGGTAGCATACTGCGGGATGGAGTCGAGGACACTCGAGTCAAAGGCAGAGTCTCGATTGAGGAGATCTTCAAAGTGCTCCTTCCAGCAGTGGGGTGGGGCCTTGGGTGTTTGGAAAGCACATCATGGCTGTCGGCTAGCTGCTGTATCTCCTGTGCTTTCTCCATCCACCACCTGTTCTTTAGGTCCCGGGTTTTTTGTTGGGCCACAGCCTTAAGCCGCAACAGCTGCAAGAAAAGTGCAGGGAGCAGCGCCAGCCCTTATACATGGACTTCTTTGACCTGATAAAGGCCTTTGACACTGTCAACCGCGAGGGTCTATGGAGCGTCCTCCTCCGTTTTGGATGCCTCCAAAAATTCATCAACATCCTCCGCCTGCTCCATGACAACATGCAGGCCGTGATCCTTACCAACGGATCCATAACAGACCCAATCCACGTCCGGACCGGGGTCAAACAGGGCTGCGTCATCGCTCCAACCCTCTTCTCAATCTTCCTCGCTGCCATGCTCCACCTCACAGTCAAAAAGCTCCCTGCTGGAGTGGAACTAAAATACAGAACCAGTGGGAACCTGTTCAACCTTCACTGTCTCCAGGCCAGGACCAAGATCACCCCAACCTCTGTCGTTGAGCTACAGCACACGGACGACATCTGCGTCTGCGCACATACAGAGGCTGAACTCTAGGACATAGTCGACGTATTCACTGAGGCATACAAATGCATGGGCCTTACGCTAAACATCCATAAGACAAAGGTCCTCCACCATCCTGTCCTCGCCGCACAGCACTGCCCCCCAGTCATCAAGATCCACGGCACGGCCCTGGACAACGTGAACCATTTCCCATACCTCAGGAGCCTCTTATCAACAAGAGCAGACATTGACGATGAGATCCAACCGCCTCCAGTGTGCCAGTGCAGCCTTCGGCCTCCTGAGGAAAAGTGTGTTTGAAGACCAGGCCCTCAACCCTACCACCAAGCTCATGGTCTACAGGGCTGTAGTAATACCCGCCCTCCTGTAGGGCTTCGAGACATGGACCATGTACAGTAGACATCTCAAGTCGCTGGAGAAATACCACCAACGATGTCTCCGCAAAATCCTGCAAATCCCCTGGGAGGACAGATGCACCAACATCAGCGTCCTCAACCAGGCCAACATCCCCAGCATTGAAGCACTGACCGTACTTGATCAGCTCCGCTGGGCAGGCCACATTGTCTGCATGCCAGACACGAGACTCCCAAAACAAACGCTCTACGCGGAACTCCTTCACGGCAAACGCGCCAAAGGTGAGCAGAGGAAACATTACAAGCACTCCCTCAAAGCCTCCCTGATAAACTGACACCTGGGAGTCCCTGGCCAAAGACCACCCTAAGTGGAGGAAGTGCATCCGGGAGGGCGCTGAGCACCTCGAGTCTCGTCGCCGAGAGCATGCAGAAATCAAATGCAGGCAGCGGAAGGAACGTGCGACAAACCAGTCCCACCCTCCCCTTCCCTCAACGACTATCTGTCCCACCTGTGACAGAGACTGTGGCTCTCGTATTGGACGGTTCAGCCACCTAAGGACTCATTTTAAGAGTGGAAGCAAGTCTCCCTCGATTCCGAGGGACTGCCGATGATGAGTTGATTGAGTTCAGGTTCCCCACGATGAAACGTGCAGTTGTGACCCTGGTGGATGAACTGATAGGGTTCAGTTTGATTGTTAAACCTTTAGTAATAAACAATAGGTGTCCTGTCCAATATTTATCCCTCAATCAACGTAACAAAAAAAAACAGATTATCTGGTCATTATCATATTGCCGTTTGTGGGAGCTTGCTGTGCGCAAATTGGCTGCCGCATTTCTCACATTACAACAGTGACTACACTTCAAAAGTACTTCATTGGCTGTAAAGTGCTTTGAGATGTCCGGTGGTTGTGAAAGGCGCTATATAAATGCTTTCTTTGCTCCCTCCTTCTGATGCATTATGGGGAGGCTACAGGCTAGATGGGAAAACGAGGCTATAATGACCCTTTGCCCAAGTGCGCACTGCATTGGCAGAGTGGGCACAGAGCGGACCTCTGCCCATAACACAACGATTCAGTTCCAACAGCTCACTACGATGGGCATTGAATTACTGGCCCTAGTGAGCACAGAGCGAAATGATTGAAAGCAGACTGGGCTTGGGTTGCAATGACCGTGGAGATATCATACCAAGGATCCAGTCAGTCAATATGAATCATGTCGAATGCCAGAGATAAGTATCCTTGATCTACTTATCAGTGATGGGGGATGAATTTGATTTGTGCAAAAATCCCTGACATTGCATTTAGCCTGTCGGAGAAGCTGGTTTGACGGGGCCAAGAGCTCTTTCCTCATTCGATGTTTTACGTTCCTGATTTATTTCTTTGCCATGCAGCAAGACCTTGTCACAACAGCCTACCTCGGGGAGAGGCCTCTCTGCCCACCGGAAGAGCAAGATCCCAATCTGCGAGCTTGGGGATCCCAACCCTTGTGATAGCGTTAAAAGTTGCATTTGCTAATAATGGCTTATTTATCCGTGATGGATGTCTGTTACTTGGGAACTGATAAGTGGCTCTGAAAAACACATGCCAAGGTCGTGACCTTGTTGTGCATAAAAATGCCGCGTCTGTTCTCCGTATCAGTGCGCTGAATTTTAATACGTCGTCAAATTGAACTCAGAGACATATAACGGCACGGTGAAAAATTCACCGGCTGTAACCCTCCTCCTTAACAGTTTGCCAGTGAACCCGGGTTTCTGAACATTCAGCTCACATTTCCGGAGCTGCATCTTGACTTTTGGACGAAAGCTGAGCCCAGCGTGAATGTCATTCCTCCCTTGCTGGGACTTGGCATCAGTATTTCATCTCCGAGCAGAAAGATTAAACCAGTCCTTGACTTTTTGATTAAAAGTTTGACTGAGCTGTCATATGTTCTTTTCAAGTCTAGTTTGTTTGTTGGCTAATTTTCTCCCCTCCCTCCGCCTTTAAAATAACGTGCATTTTATGTAGGGAGGATGTTTCCACTGATGGGGGAGACTAGAACTAGGGCGCATAATCTTAGAATAAGGGGTCGCCCATTTAAAACTGAGATGAGGAGAAATTTTTTCTCTCAGAGGGTTGTAAATCTGTGGAATGTGCTGCCTCAGAGAGCTGTGGAAGCTGGGACATCGAATAAATTTCAGACAGAGATGGACAGTTTCTTAAACACTAAGGGGATAAGGGGTTATGGGGATCGGGCGGGGAAGTGGACCTGAGTCCATGATCGGATCAGCCATGATCGTATTGAATGGCGGAGCAGGCTCGAGGGGCCGAATGGCCGACTCCTGCTCCGATTTCTTATGTTCTTGTATAGCACCTTTCACCACTTCACGATGTCCTAAAGCACTTTACAGCCAATGAAGTACTTTTGGAGTGTAGTCACTGTTGTAATGTGGGATACGCGGCAGCCAATTTGCACACAGCAAGCTCCCACAAACAGCAATGTGATAATGACCAGATCATCTGTTTTTTTGTTATGTTGATTGAGGGATAAATATTGGCCCCAGGACATTGAGGATAACTCCCCTGCTCTTCTTCGAAATATTGCCGCGGGATCTTTTACACCCACCTGAGAGGGCAGACGGGGCTTCGGTTTAACATCTGATCTGAAAGACGGCACCTCCGACAGTGCAGCACTCCCCCAGCACTGCACTGGGAGTGTCAGCCTAGATTTTGTTTTGTGCTCAAATCCCTGGAGTGGGATTTGAACCCATGACCTTCAGAGGCGAGAGTGCTGCCCGCTGACCCATAGCACAAGCTGCCCTCCAGGCGTACCTCTCCAGTTGTGAACTTTGACATTAAGTGTCAGCAGGCGAGGGTCAGGTCACAGCCCAACCTGAGTCTGACCTCAGCCTGAGGTCCACATGCCTGCCCTTCCAGCAGGGGTCACTGGACAGTGGTCAGGAGCAGTAACCCCCCCTGGTCTCCCCTCGGTCCACTCCAGGTCACAGCCGACGGATGCAGACACCTGGCCGATGACAGTCAACGCAGAGAGGCGTGACGTGATGCACCCTGGGAGAAAGAATGGCGAGAAGCAGAGAAATTCGATACCGGTCTAAAGGGGGTGCAGGGACAGAGAGACCTGGGGGTTTACAGACACAAATCTTTGAAGGTGGAAGGACAAGTCAAAACGGCTGTTTAAAACGCACACTTGGCTCTATAAATAGGGGCAGAGAGAACAGTTGCTGCGGGTGTTCAACATTATAAGGGGTTTTGAGAGTAAATAAGGAGAAACTCTTTCCACCGACAGGAGGGTGGGTAACCACGGGACACAGATTTACGTTGATTAGCAAAAGCACCAGAGGGGGAGAGGAGAAGAATTGTTGTTACGCAGCGAGTTGCTGTGATCTGCCTGAAAGGGCGGTGGGAGCAGATTCAATAGTAACTTTCAAAAGGGGGTTGGATAAATACTTGAAAGGGAAAAATCAGCAGAGCTCTGGGGAAAGGGCAAGGGGAGTGGGACTAATTGAATAGCTCTTTCAAAGAGCTGGCACAGACCCAATGGGCTGAATAAGAACATAAGAAATAGGAGCAGGAGTAGGCCATAAGGACCCTCGAGCCTGCTCCGCCATTCAATACGATCATGGCTGATCTGATCGTGGACTCAGGTCCACTTCCCTGCCCGCTCCCCATAACCCCTTATTCCCTTATCAGTTAAGAAACTGTCTATCGCTGTCTTAAATTTATTCAATGTCCCAGCTTCCACAGCTCTCTGAGGCAGCGAATTCCACAGATTTACAACCCTCTGAGAGAAGAAATTTCTCCTCATCTCTGTTTTAAATGGGCGGCTCCTTATTCTAAGATTATGTCCCCCAGCTCTAGTCTCCCCCACCAGTGGAAACATCCTCTCTGCATCCATCTTGTCAAGCCCCCTCATAATCTTATATATTTCAATAAGATCAGCTCTCATTCTTCTGAATTCCAATGAGTAGAGGCCCAACCTACTCAACCTTTCCTCATAAGTCAACCCATTCATCTCCGGTATCAACCTAGTGAACCTTCTCTGAATTGCCTGCAAAGCAAGTATATCCTTTCGTAAATATGGAAACCAAAACTGCATGCAGTATTCCAGGTGTGGCCTCACCAATACCCTGTATAGCTGTAGCAAGACTTCGCTGCTTTTATACTCCATCCCCTTTGCAATAAAGTCCAAGATACCATTGGCCTTCCTGATCACTTGCTGTACCTGCATACTATCCTTTTGTGTTTCATGCACAAGTACCCCCAGGTCCCGCTGTACTGTGGCACTTTGCAATCTTTCTCCATTTAAATCATAACTTGCTCTTTGATTTTTTTTCTGCCAAAGTGCATGACCTCACACTTTCCAACATTATACTTTCCAACAACATAATAGTCTCTTCTGTACTGTAAGGTTCTATGAGATTCTCTGTGTTTGCACGGCTGAGGGACAGATCTGGGTTGATTCTGATATGCTTCTTAGACGAGTACTCACTACCTGAATTCACGTATAAAGAGTGGCCAGTTCGACGAGGGGCCAGCGAAGAGTTGACACATCCAAGAGGGGAGGGGAGGGGTCGAGGGATCTGAAACAGAGGAAGAAGAGCAAAGAAAATAATGTTTTGGAATTGGAGTTATTTTTAAATTCTTGTCCTGTTTGTTCTGAACTAATGTTTGTTCCCCTGGACCACTCCCAAAGGTCAAAGGTAATTCTTGTAGCCTGCGGCCAAAGAGAACGGAAAAGCTCAGGGTTCCACTCCGAGCATGTTGCTTGGATTTAACGCAGGAGACCGAAAGCTTGGTCAAAGAGGTAGGTTTTAAGGATTGTCTTAAAGGAGGAAAGAGAGGTAGAGAGGCGGAGAGGTTTAGGGAGGGAGTTCCAGAGCTTGGGGCCCAGGCATCAGAAGGCACGGCCACCGATGGTTGAGCGATTATAATCAGGGATGCTCAAGAGGGCAGAATTAGAGGAGCGCAGACATCTCGGGGGGTTGTGGGGCAGGAAAAGATTACAGAGATAGGGAGGGGCGAAGCCATGGAGGGATTTGGAAGCAAGGATAAGAATTTTGAAATCGAGCTGTTGCTTAACCGGAAGCCAATGTAGGTCAGCGAGCACAGGGGGTAATGGGTGAGCGGGACTCGGTGTGAGTTAGGACATGGGGCAGCGAGCACAGGGGGTGATGGGTGAGCGGGACTCGGTGTGAGTTAGGACGCGGGGCAGTGAGCACAGGGGGTGATGGGTGAGCGGGACTCGGTGTGAGTTAGGACGCGGACTGCCGTAGTTTCGTTCGGGGAGAATGTGGGAGAGGGTACTGAGGCTCTGCAGTTGCACCCAAGGGTTAAGGGGTGGGTGGGGGGGGGGCAAAATTTGTCAAGGGTCTCCCACACACCTAACAACTGGAAAGTGAACACAAGGCTGTGATACCCACTGCCTTTCATAGAAACATAGAAACATAGAAAATAGGTGCAGGAGTAGGCCATTCGGCCCTTCTAGCCTGCACCGCCATTCAATGAGTTCATGGCTGAACATTCAACTTCAGTACCCCATTCCTGCTTTCTTGCCATACCCCTTGATCCCCCTAGTAGTAAGGACCTCATCTAACTCCTTTTTGAATATATTTAATGAATTGGCCTCAACAACTTTCTGTGGTAGAGAATTCCACAGGTTCACCACTCTCTGGGTGAAGAAGTTCCTCCGCATCTCGGTCCTAAATGGCTTACCCCTTATCCTTAGACTGTGACCTCTGGTTCTAGACTTCCCCAACATTGGGAACATTCTTCCTGCATCTAACCTGTCTAACCCCGTCAGAATTTTAAATGTTTCTATGAGGTCCCCTCTCACTCTTCTGAACTCCAGTGAATACAAGCCCAGTTGATCCAGTCTTTCTTGATAGGTCAGTCCCGCCATCCCGGGAATCAGTCTGGTGAACCTTCGCTGCACTCCCTCAATAGCAAGAATGTCCTTCCTCAGGTTAGGAGACCAAAACTGTACACAATACTCCAGGTGTGGCCTCACCAATGCCCTGTACAACTGTAGCAACACCTCCCTGCCCCTGTACTCAAATCCCCTTGCTATGAAGGCCAACATGCCATTTGCTTTCTTAACCGCCTGCTGCACCTGCATGCCAACCTTCAATGACTGATGTACCACGACACCCAGGTCTCTTTGCACCTCCCCTTTTCCTAATCTGTCACCATTCAGATAATAGTCTGTCTCTCTGTTTTTACCACCAAAGTGGATAACCTCACATTTATCCACATTATACTTCATCTGCCATGCATTTGCCCACTCACCTAACCTATCCAAGTCGCTCTGCAGCCTCACAGCATCCTCCTCGCAGCTCACACTGCCACCCAACTTAGTCTCATCCGCAAATTTGGAGATACTACATTTAATCCCCTCATCTAAATCATTAATGTACAGTGTAAACAGCTGGGGCCCCAGCACAGAACCTTGCGGTACCCCACTAGTCACTGCCTGCCATTCTGAAAAGTACCCATTTACTCCTACTCTTTGCTTCCTGTCTGACAACCAGTTCTCAATCCATGTCAGCACACTACCCCCAATCCCATGTGCTCTAACTTTGCACATCAATCTCTTGTGTGGGACCTTGTCGAACGCCTTCTGAAAGTCCAAATATACCACATCAACTGGTTCTCCCTTGTCCACTCTACTGGAAACATCCTCAAAAAATTCCAGAAGATTTGTCAAGCATGATTTCCCTTTCACAAATCCATGCTGACTTGGACCTATCATGTCACCGCTTTCCAAATGCACTGCTATGACATCCTTAATAATTGATTCCATCATTTTACCCACTACCGATGTCAGGCTGACCGGTCTATAATTCCCTGTTTTCTCTCTCCCTCCTTTTTTAAAAAGTGGGGTTACATTGACTACCCTCCACTCTATAGGAACTGATCCAGAGTCAATGGAATGTTGGAAAATGACTGTCAATGCATCCGCTATTTCCAAGGCCACCTCCTTAAGTACTCTGGGATGCAGTCCATCAGGCCCTGGGGATTTATCGGCCTTCAATCCCATCAATTTCCCCAACACAATTTCCCGGCTAATAAGGATTTCCCTCAGTTCCTCCTCCTTACTAGACCCCCCGACCCCTTTTATAACCGGAAGGTTGTTTGTGTCCTCCTTTGTGAATACCGAACCAAAGTACTTGTTCAATTGGTCCGCCATTTCTTTGTTCCCCGTTATGACTTCCCCTGATTCTGATTGCAGGGGACCTACATTTGTCTTTACTAACCTTTTTCTCTTTACATATCTATAGAAAGTTTTGCAATCCGTCTTAATGTTCCCTGCAAGCTTCTTCTCGTACTCCATTTTCCCTGCCCTAATCAAACCCTTTGTCCTCCTCTGCTGAGTTCTAAATCAGCTACTGACACTTACCGGCTGGCTCAACTCACACACTCACACACACACTCACACACTCAGACTCACACACCCACACGCACACACTCACATTCACACACTCACATTCACACACTCACATACATACACTCACACACACTCACACACCCACACTCACACACAGACACGCACACTCTCAATCACTCACACACTTTCACACTAACTCTCACTCATACACTCTCACACTCACACTCTCTCACACACACTCACACACCAACACTCTCACTCACACACACTCACGCTCTCACTCACTCACACACACACACTCACTCACACACACTCACGCTCTCACTCACTCATACACACACACACACACACACACACACTCACACACTAACACTCTCACTCACACACACACACTCTCACACTCATACACACACACTCACATACACACACACACACACACATACTCTCACACTCACACATACACATACACTCACACACACACTCACACTCACATTCGCACACACTCAGACTCATACTCTCACACACTCACTTACACACAGTCACACTCACACACTTACACTCACACCCACACACATACGCACACTCACACTCACAATCACTCACACACTCTCACACTAACACTCTCACTCACACACATATTCACACTCACTCACACACTTACACCCTCACTCACACACTTACACCCTCACTCACACACACACGCACTCACACATACACACACACACTCTCACTCATATCCACACACATTCAATCTCTCACTCACACACACACTCACTCACACTCACAGGCACTCACACACACACTCACACTCTCACACACACACTCACACACACACATAGACACACTCACAGGCTCACATATACACACTCACTCACACACACACTCTCACACACGCACTCGCAGACACACACACATGCACACATAGACACACTCACAGGCCCACATATACACACTCACAGGCTCACATATACACACTCACAGGCTCACATATACACACTCACTCACTCACACACACACTCTCACACACACGCACACACACACTCGCAGACACACACACATGCACACACACTCACACACACACACGCGCGCACATACACTCACTCGCGCGCGCGCACACACACACTCACACACACATACACACACTCACTCCCACACACACATTCACACGGCCATACTCACACTCACACTCACTCTCACAATCACTCAAACACTCACACACTCACACACTAACACTCTCACACTCACTCACACTCAAACACTCTCACACACACACACTCTTACTCACACACACACTCTCACTCACTCACACACTCTCACTCACTCACACACTCTCACTCACTCACACACTCAAGCGCACTCACATACACACTCTCACACACACACATACATACTCTCTCACACACTCACACTCACACACACACTCATACACACTCACTCACACACACTCACACACACACCACTCACACACTCTCACACTCGCACTCACACACACATATTCTCTCTCTCACACACACACACTCACACGCAGACACATACTCACGCGCAGACACACACACATGCACGCACTCACGCACACACACACTCATGCACACAGACACTCTCTCAGACACACAACACTCACACACTCTCACACACACACACAGACACGCACTCTCACACAGTGACACACTCTCACACACAGACACTCTCTCACACACACACTCTCACACACAGACACACACACTCACACACACACATACACACTCACACTCACACTCTCTCAAACACACATACACTCACGCACTCACTCACTCACTCACACTCACACTCACTCTCACACTCTCACACACGCACTCTCACACACACACACACAATGTCACTTTGAAGATGTACAGGGCTGTGGCTGACGGAACTCCAGCTGTAGCTGACCTTTAACCTTGCACGGAGATGCAAAGTGAAGTACAGTTGAACCTGGGGCCGTGCCCATGCACCTTATTAACTTCATCGATTCAGTCGGAAGATTTGCATTTGAGGTCATGTTGACACCTGCCGTGATCCCATTTATTCCAAAGGACAGTCATTAATTGGTGAATAAGTAGCGTTTGATACGTTCAATTAGGATAAAAGTGATTTGTGCCCACCGCCAATGCTTAGCAGGCACCTTCAGAGGCAGAGCCAGATGGCAAATGAGCTGACAGTAAGGCCTGCGGAGATATGAGCGGCCTTCCCCAAAGGCAAAAGGACTGCCAAGCACCAGGGCTGCCACATTCTGCCAGTCTGCACATACATTATTGTGTCCGTGTCCAAACTCTGCCTTGCACTGTAAACCAGGCTCACTGAGATCACCAAACGCCACACCATACTGGGAGGGAGGGAGGGGGTGAGTGAGGGAGGGAGTGAGGGAGGAAGGGCGGGAAGGACGGACAGAGGGAGGAAGTGAGGGAGGGAGGAAGTGAGGGAGGGAGGGAAGGACGGAGGGAGGGAGGAGGGGCATGAGGGAGGGAGTAAGGAAGGGAGTGAAGGAGGGAGCGATGGAAGGGAGTGAGGGAGGGAGTGACGGAGGGAGTGAGGGAGGGAGTGAGTGACAGAGTGAGGGAGGGAATGACTTACTTACTTACATATAAGAGCCTTTCATGACCTCAGGACATCTCAAAGTGCTTTACAGCCAATGAAGTATTTTTGGAGTGTAGTCACTGTTGTAACGTGGGAAATAATATGTCCTTACTATACAGTACAAATGCACACGAGGCCCATACTAGAGAGAAGGTCACTCTGTGACCAGTAGCCTTTATTAGCCAGCACTGAAGTGATGAAGGTGGGTAGAGCTTCCCCTTTTATACCTGAAAGTCCAGGTTAGGAGTGTCTCCCACAAGTTCACCACCTAGTGGTCAGTGTTCTCACGGTGTACAGCTTAGGTCAGTTTACACATGGATTACAATGACAGTTGAATACATGACATCACCTCCCCCACAAAGTCTTATTGGGATCACAGGTTAAGTCTCTCTGGTAGTTTACGCTCCCTTGTAGAGCGCCTGAGTTGGGGCTCCAGTTGTTGGGCGCTGGCCTGAGTGTCTGCTGTTTGCGGTGCCTCAGGCCTGTCCGGACTGCCCACAGTGACTGGGCTCTCCTCCACTTGGTTCTGGTGTTCAGTCACCTGTGGTGGAGTAAACTCTACATCGTGTTCTTCCTCTGCTTCTTCTATGGGGTTCCTGAACCTCCTTTTTGTTTGATCCACATGTTTGCGGCAGATTTGTCCATTGGTAAGTTTAACTACCAGAATCCTATTCCCCTCTTTGGCAATCACAGTGCCTGCGAGCCATTTGGGCCCTGCAGCGTAGTTGAGGACAAAGACAGGGTCATTGACATCAATACATCGCGCCCTTGCATTCCCATCATGGTAGTCACATTGTGACCGGCGCCTGCTCTCAACAATTTCTTAAATTGCAGGGTGTATAAGGGATAACCTGGTTTTGAGCGTCCTTTTCATTAGCAGCTCTGCGGTTGGAACCCCTGTGAGTGAGTGTGGTCGGGATCTATTGGCCAACAGGAGGCGTGATAAGCGGCTTTGTAGGGAACCCCCTTGGATTCTGAGCATCCCCTGTTTGATTATCTGCACTGCTCGTTCCGCCTGGCCGTTTGAGGCCGGCTAAAATGGTGCCATTCTGACATGGTTGATACCATTTCCTGCCATGAAGTCCTGGAATTCAATGCTTGTAAAGCACGGGCCATTGTCGCTGACCAAGACGTCCGGAAGACCATGGGCGGCGAACATTGCCCATAGACTTTCTACCGTGGCAGAGGATGTGCTTGAATTGACAATGTCACACTCGATCCATTTGGAGTAGGCGTCTACTACAACCAAAAACATTTTTCCCATGAAAGGACCTGCATAGTCCACATGGATGCGTGACCATGGCTTGGCGGGCCAGGACCAGGGGCTAAGGGGGGCTTCCCTGGGCGCATTGCCCAGCTGGGCACACGTGTTGCACCTGCGAACACAAAGTTCCAGGTCTGCATCTATCCCTGGCCACCAAACGTGTGACCTGGCAATTGCCTTCATCATGACAATGCCCGGGTGCTCATTGTGGAGTTCTCGAATGAACGCCTCTCTGCCCATCTGGGGCATGACTACTCGGTTTCCCCATAGTAGGCAACCGGCGTGAATCGATAGTTCATCCTTGCGCTTGTGAAATGGTTTAAATTCCTCAGGGCATGCCCCGTACGTGGCTGCCCAGTCCCCATTCAGGACACATTTCTTGACTAAAGACAGTAGCGGGTCTCTATTTGTCCAGACTTTGATCTGATGTGCTGTCACGGGTGAGCCTTCGCTTTCGAAAGCTTCAACAGCCCATCTCAGCAGTATGCTCGGTTGCCCCCTCGATGGTGGCTCGTGGGAGCCTGCTGAGTGCATCTGCGCAGTTTTCAGTGCCCGGTCTGTGCCGAATTGTATAGTCATAGGCGGCTAACGTGAGTGCCCACCTCTGCATGGGGGCCGACACATTTGCATTTATGGCCTTGTTGTCGGCCGAAAGGGACGTTAGGGGTTTGGGATCTGTCTCCAGCTCAAATTTCCTGCCAAACAGGTACTGGTGCATTTTTTTTATTGCATGTACACATGCTAATGCTTCCTTTTCTACCATCCCGTAGCCCCTTTCTGCCTGGGACAGATTTCTGGAGGCATAAGCTACCGACTGTAACTAACCCTTGGCATTGACATGCTGCAACACACACCCGACCCCATAGGACGACGCATCGCATGTTAAAACAAGTTTCTTACATGGGTCATAGAAACATAGAAAACAGGTGCAGGAGTAGGCCATTTGGCCCTTCAAGCCTGCACCACCATTCAATAAGATCATGGCTGATCATTCCCTCAGTACCCCTTTCCTGCATTCTCTCCATACCGCTTGATCCCCTTAGCCGTAAGGGCCATATCTAACTCCCTCTTGAATATATCCAATGAACTGGCATCAACAACTCTCTGCAGCAGGGAATTCCACAGGTTAACAACTCTCTGAGTGAAGAAGTTTCTCCTCATCTCAATCCTAAATGGCCTACCCCTTATCCTAAGACTATGTCTCCTGGTTCTGGACTTCCCCAACATCGGGAACATTCTTTCCGCATCTAACCTGTCCAGTGCTATCAGAATCTTATACATTTCTATGAGATCCCCTCTCATCCTTCTAAACTCCAGTGAATAAAGGCCCAGTTGATCCAGTCTCTCCTCATATGGCAGTCCAGCCATCCCTGGAATCAGTCTGGTGAACCTTCGCTGCACTCCCTCAATAGCAAGAACGTCCTCCCTCAGATTAGGAGACCAAAACTGTACACAATATTCCAGGTGAGGCCTCACTAAGGCCCTGTACAACTGCAGTAAGACCTCCCTGCTCCTATACTCAAATCCCCTAGCTATGAAGGCCAACATACCATTTGCCTTCTTCACCGCCTGCTGTACCTGCGTGCCCACTTTCAATGACTGATGAACCATGACACCCAGGTCTCGTTGCACCTCCCCTTTTCCTAATCTGCCGCCATCCAGATAATATTCTGCCTTCGTGTTTTTGCCCCCAAAAAGGATAACCTCACATTTATCCACATTATATTGCATCTGCCGTGCATTTGCCCACTCACCTAACCTGTCCAAGTCACTCTGCAGCCTCTTAGCATCCTCCTCGCAGCTCACACCGCCACCCAGCTTAGTGTCATCTGCAAACTTGGAGATATTACACTCAACTCCTTCATCTAAATCGTTAATGTATATGGTAAAGAGCTGGGGTCCCAGCACTGAGCCCTGCGGCACTCCACTAGTCACTGCCTGCCATTCTGAAAAGGACCCGTTTATCCCAACTCACTGCTTCCTGTCTGCCAACCAGTTCTCTATCCACGTCAGCACATTACCCCCAATACCATGTGCTTTGATTTTGCACACCAATCTCTTGTGCGGGACCTTGTCAAAAACCTTTTTGAAAGTCTAAATACATCACATCCACTGGTTCTCCCTTGTCCACTCTGCTAGTTACATCCTCAAAAAATTCCAGAAGATTCGTCAAGCATGATTTCCCTTTCATAAATCCATGCTGACTTGGATCGATCGTGTCACTGCTTTCCAAATGCACTGCTATTTCATCCTTAATAATTGATTCCAACTACTACTGATGTCAGGCTAACTGGTCTATAATTACCCGCTTTCTCTTTCTCTTCTTTTTTAAAAAGTGGTGTTACATTAGCTACCCTCCAGTCCATAGGAACTGATCCAGAGTCGATAGACTGTTGGAAAATGATCACCAATGCATCCACTATTTCTAGGGCCACTTCCTTAAATACTCTGGGATGCAGACTATCTGGCCCCGGGGATTTATCGGCCTTCAATCCCATCAATTTCCCTAACACAGTTTCCCGCCTAATAAGGATATCCTTCAGTTCCTCCTTCTCACTAGACCTACTGTCCCCTAGTACAATCGGAAGGTTATTTGTGTCTTCCTTCGTGAAGACAGAACCAAAGTATTTATTCAATTGGTCTGCCATTTCTTTGTTCCCATTATAAATGTACCCAAATCCGACTGCAAGGGACTTACGTTTGTCTTCACTAATCTTTTTCTCTTCACATAGTTAGAGAAGCTTTTGCAGTCAGTTTTTATGTTCCCGGCAAGCTTCTTCTCGTACTCAATTTTCCCCCTCTTAATTAAACCCTTAGTCTTCCTCTGTTGAATTCTAAATTTCTCCCAGTCCTCAGGTTTGTTGCTTTTTCTAGCCAAATTATATGCCTCTTCCTTGGATTTAACACTATCCTTAATTTCCCTTGTTAGCCATGGTTGAGCCGCCTTCCCCGTTTTATTTTTACTCCAGACAGGGATGTACAATTGCTGAAGTTCATCCATGTGATCTTTAAATGTTTGCCATTGCTTATCCACTGTCAATTCTTTAAGTATCCTTTGTCAGTCTATTCTAGCCAATTCACGCCTCATACCGTCGAAGTTACTGTTCCTTAAGTTCAGGACCCTAGTTTCCGAATTAACTGTGTCACTCTCCATCTTAATAAGGAATTATACCATATTATGGTCACTTTTCCCCAAAGGGCCTCGCACAACAAGATTGCGAATTAGTCCCTTCTCATTACACATCACCCAGTCTCGGATGGCCAGCTCCCTGGTTGGTTCCTCGACATATTGGTCTAGAAAACCATCCCTAATACACTCCAGGAAATTCTCTTCCACCGCATTGCTAGCAGTTAGGTTAGCCCAATCAATATGTAAATTAAAGTCACCTATGATAACTGCTGTACCTTTATTGCACACATCCCATATTTCTTGTTTGATGCTGTCCCCAACCTCATGACTACTGTTTGGTGTCTGTACACAACTCCCTCTTGCGTTTTCTGCCCTTTTGAATTCCGCAGCTCCACCCATACTGATTCCACATCATCCAGGCTAATGTCCTTCCTTATTATTGCATTAATATCCTCTTTAACCAGCAATGCCACCCCATCTCCTTTTCCTTTCTGTCTATCCTTCCTGAATGTTGTATACTCCTGGATGTTGAGTTCCCAGCCTTGGTCACCCTGGAGCCATGTCTCCGTGATGCCAATGACATCATATCCATTAACTGCTGTCTGCGCAGTTAATTTGTCCACCTTATTTAGAATACTCCTCGCATTGAGGCACAGAGCTTTCAGGCTTGTTTTTTTAACACACTTTGCCCCTTTAGAATTTTGCTATAATGTGGACCTTTTTGTTTTTTGCCTCGGTTTCTCTGCCCTCCACTTTTACTATTCTCCTTTCTATCTTTTGCTTCTGACTCCATTTTATTTCCCTCTGTCTCCCTGTATAGGTTCCCATCCCCCTGCCATATTAGTTTAACTCCTCCCCAACAGCACTAGCAAACACTCCCCCTAGGACATTGGTTCCGGTCCTGCTCAGGTACAGACCGTCCGATTTGTGCTGGTCCCACCTCCCCCAGAACTGGTTCCAATGCCCCAGGAATTTGAATCCCTCCCTTCTGCACCACTGCTCAAGCCACGTATTCATCTGAGCTATCCTGCGATTGCTACTCTGACTAGCATGTGGCGCTGGTAGCAATCCTGAGATTACTACTTTTGAGGTCCTACTTTTTAATTTAACTCCTAACTCCCTAAATTCGTCTCGTAGGACCTCATTCTGTTTTTTACCTATATCGTTGGTACCTATATGCACCACGACAACTCACTGTTCACCCTCCCTTTTCAGAATGTCCTGCACCCGCTCCGAGGCATCCTTGACCCTTGCACCAGGGAGGCAACATACCATCCTAGAGTCTCGGTTGCGGCCGCAGAAACGCCTATCTATTTCCCTTACAATTGAATCACCTATCACTATCACTCTCCCACTCTTTTTCCTGCCCCTCTGTGCGTTAACAGATTGTTGGAACATAACAAATTGCGTGCTCTATCAAAAGCCATTTCCTAGCTGTCCCCCCAGACCCATTTGCGACCTTTGCGTAGGAGCACGTGTAGCGGCTCTAGCAGCGTGTTCAATTTGGGAAGAAAGTTACCAAAATAGTTCAGGAGCCCCAGGAACGAATGCAGCTCCGTCGTGTTACGGGGTCTGGGTGCTCTCTGGATCGCTTCCGTTTTGGAAGCAGTAGGTCTGATCCCGTCTGCTGCTACCATCATCCCCAGGAATTCTACCTCTGGAGCTAGGAAGACGCACTTCGCCTTTTTCAGTCGCAGACCTACCCGGTCCAGTCTGCGTGGCACCTCCTCCAGGTTTTGGAGGTGTTCTTCAGTATCGTAACCCGTGATGAGGATGGCGTCTTGAAAAACCACCGTCCTTGGAATCGACATGAGGGGTCTTTCCATGTTTCGTTGAAAGATCGCGGCGGCCGAACGAATCCCGAATGGACATCTGTTGTTCTCAAACAACCCCTTGTGTGTCGTGATGGTGGTCAGCTTCTTCGACTCACTCGCCAGCTCCTGGGTCACGTAAGCTGAGGTCAGGTCCAATTTTGAAAAAAGTTTGCCACCGGATAGCGTCACAAAGAGGTCCTCCGCTCTCGGTAGCTGGTACTGGTCTTGGAGTGACACCCGATTGATGGTGGCCTTGTAATCACCACATATCCTGAGCGACCCATCCGCCTTGAGCACCGGCATGATCGGGCTCGCCCAGTCACTGAATTCGACTGGCGAGATGATGCCTTCCCTCAGCAGGTGGTCCAATTCGCCTTCTATCTTTTCCCGCATCACGTACGGCACCGCTCTGGCCTTGTGGTGTACTGGCCTGGTATCCGGGTTTATGTGAATCACTACCTTGGTCCCCATGAAAGTGCCAATGCCGGGCTGAAATAGTGAGTCAAATTTGTCCAGGACCTGTGAGCATGATATTCGCTCCACAGAAGAAATTGCATTGACATCGCCCCATTTCCAGTTCATGACAGCAAGCCAACTCCTCCCCAGCAGTGCGGGACCGTCCCCCGGGACAATCCAGAGTGGCAACCTGTTCTCCGAATCTTTGTGGGTCACGACTACCGTGGCGCTGCCTAGCACCGGAATGATCTCCTTTGTATATGACCGTAGCTGTGCGTCAATCGGCACTAATTTTGGCCTCCTGGCCTTGGACACCCACAACCTTTCGAACTGTTTGATACCCATCAGGGACTGGCTCCATTGATACTGGGATGCCATTGAGGAGCACTTTCATCATTATCGGTGGCGTCCTGGTGTATGAACTGTATATGTGCTCCACATGAACTCGCTGAACTTCAGCTTCCAGCGAAATCCCCCAGTGTCCATTTGGCCTCATAGGGCTTACATCGGGCCTGTCCTCCTCGTACATCAACCTGGCTGCAGGCTTCCTGCACATACGCGCCAAGTGACCGCTGACGTTGCAGTTTCTGCAGGTACATTGCTGATACCTGCAAGCTCTGGCTGTGTGTTTGCTTCCACACCTCCAACATGAGCCGTTGTTGGAAACAAAAGGTCCATTACCAGTCGATCATCTCTGACTGTCTCTGTAACTGTCCTTAAGCACACCAATAACAGGTGTTGATGGCCCCATTACTGGCCGCATTGTCCCTTGCGATGGCGTGAATTGCCATTCAGCTAGCCATTGTCTCTGTTGAATTCCCCCTTTGGGTTCGACTACATGCTCGGGCATGTCCGATTGCCCCTGTCTGCCTGGAGAACTGTGTGCCGCGTTAACAATGTTGACTCCCTGTCCATTTGCTGCATTTAAACCAAGATTTTTGTCAAACATCATTCTGGTCTCTTCCTCCCCTGAGATAAATGTCTGAACCATCAAAGCCGCCATTTCCAGGGTCAATCTTTGGTCTCAATCAGTTTCCTGAAAACCCCAGCGTGCCCGATGCCCTCAATAAAAAAGTCTAGCAGCATCTCCGCTCTGCATGCATCTGGGAACTTACATAGGCTCGCCAGTCGCCGGAGGTCTGCCACGAAGTCTGGAACGCTTTGCCCTTCTTGCCACCGGTGCATGTAAAACTGGTGTCTCGCCATGTGCATGCTGCTCACCGGTTTAAAGTGTTCCCCGATCAACTTACTGAGCTCTTCAAAAGTCTTGTCCGCCGGCTTCTCTGGCGCTAGAAGGTCCTTCATCAGGGAGTACGTCCTGGATCCACAAACAGTCAGGAGATGAGCTCTGCGTTTGTCGGCCGAAACCTGTCCCAGCCATTTCTTAGTGACGAACCTTTGCTGTAGTCTCTCAATAAAATCGTCCCAATCATCACCAACACAGTACCTCTCATCTGTGCTGCTAGGGGCCATGCTCGCGTGGTTTAAATCTCAGTTTCTCGTCGCCAATCATATGTCCTTGCTATACAGTACAAATGCACACGAGACCCATACTAGAGAGAAGGTCACTCTGTGACCAGTCCTTTATTGGCCAGCACTGAAGTGGAGAAGATGGGTGGAGCTTCCCCTTTTATACCTGAAAGTCCAGGTTAGGAGTGTCTCCCACAAGTTCACCACCTAGTGGTCAGTGTTCTCACGGTGTACAACTTAGGTCAGTTTATACAAGAATTACAATGACAGTTAAATACATGACAGGAAACAAGGCAGCCAATTTGCACACAGCAAGCTGCCACAAACAGCGATGTGATAATGACCAGATAATCTGTTTTAGTGATGTTGATTGAGGGATAAATATTGGCCCCAGGACAACTACCCTGCTCTTCTTCGAAATAGTGCCACGGGATCTTTTACGTCCACCATCTGAAAGACGGCACCTCCGACAGTGCAACACTCCCTCAGCACTGCACTGGGAGTGTCAGCCTGGATTTTGTGCTCAAGTCTCTGGAGTGGGACTTGAACCCACAACCTTCTGACTCAGAGGTGAGGGTGTTCAGAAATGAGTGTGAATGGGAAGTGGAGGTGTAGTGGCACCCTCCACACACACTGTGATTCAACAATCACATCGGGTAATGGCGGGGGACCTTGTCAGCGAGCACAGTGCTGGGACCATGGCCCTTTCACCATGTCATCCCCCACACGCCTCTGTGTCTGTTTCTGGCACTGCCAGTGTCACTGCTGGGAACGCGTAAATAACTGACAAAATAACTCAAACTGTGTACTTTATACAACAATCCAAAATGTGGTCTCAAACCGGTGTGAACAGAATAAATACAGCGACTGTGAATAGCTCCCGCAGGGTCCTAATGCCCGTCCTGTGAGAGTTCATGCAACAAGCAAACACAATGTGAACACGACAATCACCACTATTCGAAATGGAGCGGATAGATGAAATGGCCTATAACCCACCTTGAGGAATGTCTGGACTTTACTGGGGAGAATGTATCAGCCCAATATTCTGGCAATACCTTCAGTTGGGTCCTAATTTTTGGGTGTATCGGTCTGCAAAAGTACAATACATTGCAGTGGCCAGACATCTGCTCTGGAAGCTTTTTTTAAAATCATGAGACTTCAATTAGGTTAATCTGCGACATATCCCAACTAATCCCAACAAGGGTTACTTCATCAATCACACGTGCTAAAAAACGCAAAGCCTTTTGCAAAGGGAAGGCAGCGGTTGAGAACGAGAGAGCGAAAGTGCGCGAATTTGCTTGTAGGGCAAAGTTGAGTGGTTGAGGGAAGCACACCGGCCCGATTTGCATTGTGTGTTTTGAACTCCGAGTGTGTCGCTGACCTGGAAATGACCTCCAGCACTTTTGGCTCTGCACGTGGAAAGGATGATGACAGTGCATGCCAGGATTTGGGCCGCAGAACTCCATGACATTTTCTGCCTTTACATAAGCTCGGGATTTGCATTTTGAGGGGGCAGGGGAGGTACGAAGCTCATGGTGCGGCTAGATTTACCACCCATTCATAGAACAGACAGACTTGCATTTATATAGCGCCTTTCACGGCCGCCGGACGTCCCCAAGCGCTTTACAGCCAATGAAGTACTGTTGGAGTGTAGTCAGTGTTGTAATGTGGGAACCCATTCATCGACAAGTCCTCCCATCTCCTCACAAGCCCCATTCAGTAAAGCAGAGCTGAATTCAGGCCGTGAATAACAGCAAATTGTCAGCTTTGGTCTTTGGCAATATCTGTTACATCACTTTGTTTTCCAAATGACTTTGCTTTTTTTGCCCAAAAGTCACTGACTAATGGAATAACAGCACAGAAATAGCCCATTTAGTCCCTTGAACCAGAGCCAGAACTAGCCCTTGATCTGCAGTCAGCTGCTGAATCCCACTTCTCAAAATGTTTTATATTCTTCAGTTACCCTTTGAAATGTTATAGAGTTAGATTCACACTGGATTAGGACTCCATGTGTGCCAGTAGCTCTTCAGTCGTTTATCTACATAGAAAGACTTGCATTTATATAGCACCTTTCACGACCACCGGACCGTTCCAAAGCGCTTTACAGCCAATGAAGTACTTTTGGAGTGTAGTCACTGTTGTAATGTGGGAAATGCGGCAGCCAATTTGCGCACAGCAAGCTCCCACAAACAATGTGATAATGACCAGTTAATCTGTTTTAGTGATGTTGATTGAGGGATAAATATTGGCCCAGGACACCGGGGATAACTCCCCTGCTCTTCTTCGAAATAGTGCCATGGGATCTTTTACGTCCACCTGAGAGCGCAGACAGGGGCCTCGGTTTAACATCTCGTCCGAAAGACGGCACCTCCGACAGTGCAGCACTCCCTCAGCACTGCACTGGGAGTGTCAGCCTAGAGCTTTGTGCTACAAGTTCCTGGAGTGGGACTTGAACCCACAACCTTCTGACTCAGAGGCGAGAGTGCTGCTCACTGAGACACGGCTGACACATCAGACACACATGGGAACAGGAGGAGGCCGTTCAGCCCCTCAAGTCTGTTCAGCCTGTCAATGAGATCGTGACTGACTCCATCCACCTGCCAGGGCTCCATATCCTTGTCCAGCAAGAATCTACCACTCTGAGGTTTAAAATGAGCTTGTGGGAGAGAGTTCCACACTTCTCCCACCCTTTGCGTGAAGAAGTGTTTCCTAACCTCTCTCCTGAACGGCCTGGCTCTGATTTTAAGGCCATGTCCCCTAGGCCCTAGACTCCCCCCACCAGCGACAATCGTTTCTCTCCATCTGTCGGGTCATCTTTTTTATTATTCATTCATGGGATGTGGGCGTCACTGGCAAGGCCGGCATTTAGCGCCCGTCCCTAATTGCCCTCGAGTAGGTGGTGGTGAGCCGCCTTCTTGAACCACAGAGGGCAGTTAAGAGTCAACCGCATTGCTGTAGGTCTGGAGTCACATGACGGAAAATCCGGGTCAGGACATTAGGGAACCAAATGGATTTTTATGACAAACCGGTAATATTCATGGTCACTGATACTGTTACTGATACTGACTTTTTAATTCCAGATTTATTTAATTAACTGAGTTTAGGTTCCCTAGCTGCTGTGGTGGGATTTTAAATCACGTCTCCAGATCATTAGACAGATAGATTTCTAGACACAAACGGCAAATGGGGAGAAAGCAGGAATATGGTGTTGAGAGAGAGGATCAGCCCCATCATCATCAGAGGCAGTCCCTCGAGCCGAGAATGGCTTGCTTCCACGTCAAAAAGTTCACAGATGTTTCAATGAAGGACCTGACATTCCAGGTGCCGAACTAAATCCTGAAGGGTGGAAGATGCCTGTGCGTGGACTTTTTTAACGTGGGGTGGCCGTTGCACACCAGCCACCACACGGGCTTGACAGAGCTAGGTCTTGGCCTAGTGGCAAGGATTAACCAAGACGACTGGAGACCAGCTCTGCTGCACGGACCGAGTGCGCACACATATCGCAGTGTGGGCTGGTATGTCCTGCCCCTGGGCCCTCGCCTCTTCTGGGCCCCGAACTTGCGCCTCTCCCGGGCCCCGATCACATCCCTCTACAATCTCTCGCCGCTCCTTCGCCCCGACCTCGCTGCTCCTGCTGTACCTGCAGTAACAACATGGCCCAGGTACAGGAAATATCGGGCACATCATCATATCTACAAGTACCCATTCCTGGTGCGGAGATCATCACAAAAATACACGCCCGTGTCAGCTATTGGGAGATATCCAATCGAGGCACTAAAGCAACACCTAGCCATGATCGTATTGAATGGTGGTGCAGGCTCGAAGGGCCGAATGGCCTACTACTGCTCCTACTTTCTATGTTTCTATTAGGTGAGGCTCCTGGATTACAAAGCCATTAACATAACCACTATGCTACCATACCCAACATCCATGGTCTGTCTTTGTGTAGGTACCCACAAAGAGAGCATTACCAGGCTATAGGGACCACCACAGACCAGCCTGATGCTCCCTCGTCCAATGCTCTCTCATGTGCATCTTCCAGCGAGGTTTGTTGGATGAGCAACAGAATCAGGGACTGTGATTTTTTTTTTGTTCCCTCTTTTCCGGCTGCAACTATCGCACCCTCCCTGCTGCCCAGCTGAATCAGCTAACTCAGTGCAGACCGGAGAACAATCCTTCAACTCTTTCAGTCCGCTGCAGCTCATTCCCCATCAGGCAGTGCCGAGCCAACGAGTGAACTTGTTATCCACAAACAAAAAAAAACAATAAAATGCTGGAAACATACAGTGGGTCAGTCAGGATCGGGAAGAGAAAGGTCGCAGAATCTTCCGGAGGAGATGTTAAACCGAGGTCCCGTCTGCCCTCTCAGATGGACCTAATAAAATCCCGCGGCACTATTTCGAAGAAGAGCAGGGGAGTTATTCCTTGATGTCCTGGGGCCAATATTTATCCCTCAATCAACATCACTAAAAACAGATTATCTGGTCATTATCACATTGCTGTTTGTGGGAGCTTGCTGTGCGCAAATTGGCTGCCATGTTTTCTACATTACAACAGTAACTGCACTCCAAAAGTACTTCATTGGCTGTAAAACGCTTTGGGATGTTTGTCGTGAAAGGCGCTATATAAAATGCAAGTCTTTCTTTTTCCTTTTTACAGCGCAGGAGGCCATTTATCCCAGAGTGCCTGTGTCGGCTCTTTGAAGGAGCTGTCTAAAGGGCAAATGTTTCCTTTCAGTATTTATACAACTCCATTTTGAAAGCTACGATTGAATCTGCTTCCAACAACTTTTCAGGCAGCACATTCCAGATCACAACAACTCGCTGCGTCAAGGAAAATCTCCTCGGGTTCTTTTGCCAATTATCTAAATGTTGAGTTAACAGTTCTCCTGACACCCTCCATTTCTGCGGTATGATTAAAGTCTGCCCAGAACACTGGCATCTCTTTGGGTTTCAGACTCCGACCGATGCACTGTACAGTTCCAGCATTTTATGCTCCGGAATTCATTTTCAGCTTCTCCTTTGGCCTTTGTTAATCATTCCTTCAGAATTTTTGTTCGAATGCAAAGTTAAGTTAATAATGCCCTGATCCGACTCAAGCAGGGAGTATTTTAGCAAGTAGGAAGTGAATGACAAACAAATGTATTTTAACAGGAACTGAGAAACAGGATGTAATGTAAAAAGATTTGAAGAAAGGAATGGGAATCGCTTCTGTAACTTTATTGACATGTTGGTGTTAGTTTAATTTCTATTCAGGGAGCCCGACCTCTATCTACCACCTCCCTCCATTGATCCTAAGAAATTCATTTGTTGCTTAAACACTAGGAGCCGGCCCCCAAAATCCAAATTAAAGCAAATCCAATCTACATGACAAATGGTGAGCACAAAATAACTTCCTAGTTAGACCGATAGATAGGCAGGCAGGTTAGATTGAGAGCTGGATGGACTAGATAACTCGGCAGACATATTGGTAAATCAGCTCAACAGATTAGATAGCTAAATCGATCGGATGTGGGAGATGAAGTAACCATATGGACAGATTATATCGGCAGGAGGGAATGCGGAGAATTCATTGAATTAATGGATTGATCGGGAGGCCGGGGTGGACAGATAAGTCAGACAGCACAGATATAATGTGCCCTTGGCCAGAAGGTTAGATGTCATTTTGCTGACATTGTCGAACCAGTTTCTACCAAACAGTGCTTCTCAGTACTGCCACATGTTGATGTCACCAGGAATAACATTTTATGAGAAGTTGATGTAGTAACTATGCTTTGTGAACTGGTACTCAGCCACAGCCAAACTAGGCCCCAGCTTTGAGCCCTAGTCCGTGCTGAATTATATGATAAGAGTTGTGAAGCCACTCAACCTCCATGGATGGGGATGAAGATCGCTGTTTGAACGTGGAGGTGTAGTGAGGACAGAACAGGGCTGAGACATGATTGTCGCCATGGTCAAATAGATTCACTGGTGTGATGTATGCAGCCATGAGCATGCTTGAGTTGGGAGTGGCTTAGCCAGTCACATGATGTTCACAAGACTCAATAAAACCCCAGCCAGTTGGGTTCAGGGGATCCACGATGAGGTATGCAGTTGTGAGCCTGGTGGATGAACTGGTAATGTGTAGTGTGATTGTTAAACCTTTGCTCATAAACCAACTAGTTCTTAATAGCAATGTGTCGCTAGGAATTCTTAAGCAAAGAACCCAATGAAGCAAATACATTGCAAGTGGGATCTGTCCACAAAAAGCAGGACAAATCCAACCCAGCCAGTTACCCCCACCCACCATCCTACTCTCAATCATCAGCACGTTGATGGAAGGAGTCGTTGACAGTGCTATCAAGTGGCACTTATTCACCAATAACCTGCTCACTAATGCTCAGTTTGGGTACTGCCAGGACCACGGGACTCCAGAACTCATTACAGCCTTGGTCCAAATTTGATGAATTCCAGAGGTGAGATGAGAGTGACTGCCCTGGACACTAAGAGAGCATTTGACATTGTGAAATCATGGCTGCAGTAAGTATTACCCACACGATGCACTATTGCATGTCACCAAGGCTTCTTCAAACCCGCGACCTCCACCAACTGGAAGGACAAGGGCATGGGAACACCACCACCTCCACGTTCCCCTCCAAGTCACACACCATCCTGACTTGGAAATATATCGGCCGTTCCTTCATCGTCGCTGGGTGAAAATCCTGGAACTCCCTCCCTAACAGCACTGTGGGAGCACCTTCACCACACGGACTGCAGCAGTTCAAGAAGGCAGCTCACCACCACCTTCTCGAGGGCGATTAGGGATGGGCAATAAATGCCGGCCTTGCCAGCGACGCCCACATCCCGAAAAATGATTTTAAATAAAGGGCAGCTGCCTCACTGCACAAATTACCGCTGTGAGGGGAGAAATGGGAGGGGGAGAATCCTTGGATGAGTTGTACATCTTAGTCAAGTTAATCAGCAAATCAGCCTGCCATCGATTCAAGTTATTTTGACACCAGAGTTACGCTCACCCTTTTAATCTGGTTGTCAATGATTCATTCTCGCAGGACATTACTTCAAGAATAAAAGACTGAAAAGTTTAGTTGATCCACAGCAATTAACATTGACACTGACTGGAAGGTGCCATTCAAATGATCCGGGAGCCAATTGGCATTGCACAGCACATCTCAAATGCAAATTTCCCCAAGCATCACTCCGTCTTTATGGTACGTTGAAATATTCAGTGAATTACCTTCTGTCTTAATGATTGCATTTGACCTTCTCTGTCACTTCAACTGATTTAGCACTTCCTGCTGTCTCCCAAATCATTGCCCTTGCAGCAGGTCTTGTCTTTGGCTTAGTTTGAACTGATTAATTTTTGAGGCAAGCATTCGCGTTTTATGTGATGGAAAATAGCGCTCCCCCGCCCCGCCCTAGTTTCTCCCCATTTCTCCTGAAGATGCCGACTCATTGCTCATGTCTGATTTGAGAGACTGGGGGGGGGGGGCGAAATTCGGGGCGGGGGTGGTAACCATGGCCCGGCGGCGAATTTGGGGTTCTCGCCCCCCCGAGAGGAAACGGAGCGCAATGACGGGGGCGCTGACGACGGGAATTTTCCAGCGCTCCGTGGAGAGGAAGCACAGGGCCCTCGCCGACCCGGCAGCAGGGAGAAGGGGCAGCAGCCTCAGCGCAGAAGCGGAATGCCGGGGCTGCAACATGGCGTCACGGACCGCGCGATTTCCTGGAGCGGTAAGTCGGCCATTTTGCGAGATGTCGACGCCGCACCTCCCCCCGTTTAATTTCCGCTCCGCGAGCGGACTGAAGCCCGGCTGGCTAGCCACGGAGCCGGCGCGGACATCGACCGAGACGTCCTCACGGGGCCGCTACCGGATTTGTCGCTCCGGGGCGGAAACGGGTCGGCGCGCAAACCGATGGTGTCATCATATGGTTTAGCGACTCCGCCAACTCCCACGGAATTTTGCGGAAGGCCGTAGCGGCCCCTGTGCCCTGGGTGCGATAACGGGGTCAAATGACCCAAATCTCCACCCCCCCCCACCACCGTGTCTCGACAGGCTCGTCCACCACGTGTGGAATTGCAGCTGAGTCTGATCGTGTCTGCGTCCCCTCCCCACCCAGTTTCCAGCGGTGGGGGGGGCGGGGGGGAGTGGTGATCATTGGATAACAATAAGGAGCAATAACTCTGGTTACGTTATTTTTTAGTTTCCCTGGGACAGGGGCACTGAGGCCCATTGTCGTTCTCCAACATCTGGCCCAGGTTCAGAACAGTTAGCTTAGCACACACAAGGTCTAACCTGGGACCTTTGAGTCCCTGCGGGTAGCTGGTATACCAAACAGTGTGTTTACTTGCTGGGTCCATCAGCGGAGAGGCTAATTTAAAATCATCATCATCATAAGTGGTCCCTCGAACGAGGAAGACTTGCTTCCACATGAGCTCACAGATGTTTCAATGAAGGACCCGATGTTCCAGTCCTGAACTTCAATTGAAGGGTGGAAGATGCCTGTGCGTGGATTTTTTTAGCGTGGGGTGGCCGTTGCACACCAGCCACCACACGGGCTCGACAGGGCTCGGCCTTGGTCCAGTGGCAAGGGTTAACCAGGACGACTGGAGACCTGCTCTGCTGCACGGACCTAGTGCGCACACATATCGCAGTGTGGGCTGGGTCCGTGCTGCCCCTGGGCCCTCGCCTCTTCTGGGCCCCGTAACCTCATTCGCTGCACCTCCGCCACGATCTCTCACCTTCCCTCCACCACAAACATTCGCCGCACCCCCGCCACGATCTCCCGCCGTTCCTCCGCCACAATCTCTCGTCGCTCCTCCGTAACAAACACCTATCGCACCTCAAGCACCCCAGCAGTTGCAGGAGCAGAGTCCCATTGTGCCGTGTGATAAAGCGGCGGGGTGCGTTGATGTCCAGAGTACCACACACGGTGTGCCACAGATCCACCGAGATTAGCCGCACAGAAGGAGGTTCATTTGGCCCATTGTATCTGTGCGAGCTCTTTGCCCCAGCAATCCACACCTCACCCGATTGATCCACATTCTGCCCAAAACCCTGCATCTCCCAATGCTTCAACTATTTAGCCAATTTTCCCTTGAAGGATGCAATGGTCTCTGTCACAACCACTCCCGGTGGCAAATCGTTTCTACGCTCCGCCAGCCCTCTGTGTAAGGACGCAGCCCCTATCTCTCTCACTCTCTCCATGACCATTTCAAATCGATCCTCCCTTGTCACTGACTCCCAAACCAGAGGAAATGGCCTTTCCCGATTCACTTTATCACGGCTCTTCAGAGAACCCGAGAATCGTAGAATGATACCGCACAGAATGAGGCCATTGGTTCCATCATGCCTGTGCCATCTCTCCACTCCCTGCTCTTTCCCCACAGCCCTGTACATTTTTACCTTCCAGTACTTATCCAATTCTCTTTTGAATGTTACTATTGAATCTGCTTCCAACGTCCTTTCAGGCAACGCTGTGTGAAAAAATGTTTCCTTGTGTTGCCTCAGGTTCTGTTGCCAATGGCCTTGAACCTGCGACCTCTGGTTATTGGCCCTTCTGCAACTGGAAACAGTTTCTATATAGTTACCCTATAAAAAGCATTCCTGATGTTCAACACCTCGATCAAATCTCCTCTTAACCTGCTCTGCTCGAAGGAGAACAATCCCAGCTTCTTCAGTCACTCCACAAAACTGAACTCCCTCACCCCCCGGTACCATTCCGGTAAATCTTTCCTGCACCCGCTCAAGGCCTTGATACCCTTCCTAATGTCTGGTGCCCAGAATTGAACACCATAGTCCAACTGAGACCCAACCGGTGTCTTATAAAGGTTTAGCAAAACTCCCTTGCTTTTGAATTCAAAGCCCCTATTAATAAAGCAAAGAATCCCATATGTTTGAATTTTGAAAGCTCCTGTTTTTATCATGCACTGCTCCCATTTCCACATCAGGACGGTGTGTGGAGGAGGGGAACGTGGAGGTGGTGGTGTTCCCATGCACCTGCTGCCCTTGTCCTTCTAGGTGGTGGAGGTCGCGGGTTTGGGAGGTGCTGTTGAAGAAGCCTTGGCGAGTTGCTGCAGTGCATCTTGTCGATGGTACACACTGCAGCCACGGTGTGCCGGTGGTGGAGGGAGTGAATGTTGAAGGTGGTGGATGGGGTGCTGATCAAGCGGGCTGCTTTGTCCTGGATGGTGTCGAGTTTCTTGAGTGTTGTTGGAGCTGCACCCATCCAGGCAAGTGGAGAGTGTTCCATCACACTCGTGACTTGTGCCTTGTAGATGGTGGAAAGGCTTTGGGGAGTCAGGAGGTGAGACACTCGCTGCAGAATACCCAGCCTCTGACCCGCTCTTGTAGCCACAGTATTTATGTGGCTGGTCCAGTTCAGTTTCTGGTCAATGGTGACCCCCAGGATGTTAATGCAGTGCCAAAGGCTGTGATGTTATTACATGCATGAGCCCAGAATAGTAGGTTGTTGGACCATGAGAGACATCACAGTCAAGCCTAAATCTGTACCCAATCTGTTTCCAGGAACCAGTAATGAATACTGATCAGGAGTAGCTGACCCTTAACCTGGGCCCCTCATATTACCCTCATCACTGCCTGAGGCTGAGCTCCAATAACCCAACACAGAGAGAGTGCGTACCTGGGCCTTATTGGTTCAGTGCCAGGTCACTTTATCCAGCTTTACTGAGCCCTAAATTTGATGTTTGTGAACAGTATAATTCAACCACTTCAAGAGGACTCAATATTAAACCACACTTGGAGCACTGCATACAGTTCTGGTCGCCATATTTTAAAAAGGATACAGAGGCACTGGAGAGGATGCAGAGAAGATTTACAAGGACGATACCAGAAATGCGAGGTATAAATATCAGGAAAGGATGAACAGGTTGGGTCTCTTTTCTCTTGGAAAAAGAAGGCTGAGGGGTGACCTAATAGAGGTCTTTAAAATGATGAAAGGTTTTGATAGAGTGGATACAGAGAGAATGTTTCCACTTGTGGGGAAGAGCATAACTAGAGGCCATCAATATAAGATAGTCAACAAGAAATCCAAGAGGGAATTCAGAAGAAACTTCTTTACCCGGAGAGTGGTGAGAATGTGGAACTTGCTGCCACAGGGAGTGGTTGAGGCGAATAGTATCGATGCATTTAAGGGGAGGCTGGACAAGCGATTGAGGGAGAAGGGAATAGAGGGTTATGCTGATAGATTTAGATGGGGAAAGACGGGAGGAGGCTCGAGTGGGGCATAAACGCCGGCATGGACTGGTTGGGCCGAATGGCCTGTTTCTGTGTTGTATATCCAATGGAATCCTGTGTAAAAACACACAGTAACAGTTGGAGCCTTAGTTCTTGCACATTAAGCACACATGCGGCAAACGCTCATCAATTCTTTTGTTCATCGGTAGCATATTCAGCAACAATGCAAAACAGTGATGGTGTGAGCAGGGAGAGTGTGAGCAGGGAGGGTGTGAGCAGGAATGGTGTGAGCAGAGACGGTGTGAGCAGGGTGTGAGCAGGGAGGGTGTGAGCAGGGAGGGTGAGCAGGGTGTGAGCAGGGAGGGTGTGAGCGGGGAGAGTGTGAGCAGGGAGGGTGTGAGCAGGGAGGGTG
Organism: Pristiophorus japonicus; assembly: GCF_044704955.1. Taxonomy (NCBI): domain Eukaryota; kingdom Metazoa; phylum Chordata; class Chondrichthyes; family Pristiophoridae; genus Pristiophorus; species Pristiophorus japonicus. Next base: position 42,299,540 of record NC_091998.1, read on the forward strand.
TGAGCAGGGAGGGTATGAGCGGGGAGAGTGTGAGCAGAGACGGTGTGAGCAGAGATGGTGTGAGCGGGGAGGGTGTGAGCGGGGAGGATGTGAGCGGGGAGGGTGTGAGCAGGGATGGTGTGAGCAGGGAGGGTGTGAGCAGGGAGAGTGTGAGCAGAGACGGTGTGAGCAGAGAGGGTGTGAGCAGGGAGGGTGTGAGCGGGGAGGGTGTGAGCGGGGAGGGTGTGAGCGGGGAGGGTGTGAGCAGGGAAAGTGTGAGCAGGGAGAGTGTGAGCAGAGACGGTGTGAGCAGAGATGGTGTGAGCAGGGAGCGTGTGAGCGGGGAGGGTGTGAGCGGGGAGGGTGTGAGCAGGGAGGGTGTGAGCGGAGACGGTGTGAGCAGAGACGGTGTGAGCGGGGAGGGTGTGAGCGGGGAGGGTGTGAGCAAGGAGGGTGTGAGCAGGGATGGTGTGAGCGGAGACGGTGTGAGCCGGGAGGGTGTGAGCAGGGAGGGTGTGAGCAGGGAGGGTGTGAGCAGAGACGGTGATGAGCAGGGAGGGTGTGAGCGGGGAGGGTGTGAGCAGAGATGGTGTGAGTGGGGAGGGTGTGAGCAGGGAAGGTGTGAGCAGGGAGGGTGTGAGCGGGGAGGGTGTGAGTGGGGGGGAGGGTGTGAGCGGGGAGGGTGTGAGCAGGGAGAGTGTGAGCAGGGAGAGTGTGAGCAGGGAGGGTGTGAGCAGCAGAGGGGAAGAAAGCAGAATTTTAAAATATCAGTGTCACAGTTTTGAAGCATTTTTCCAAGGCATTGTTCTTCCTGCTCTCTGTCAGGGTGTGAAATGTAAAGACTCGAGGCAGTGTAATGGCTGTGTTTAGTGGGAATGAGGCCGTAATGCAGATACTGGCATCATTTAACCGTAAGTGTCAGTCAAACAGCCAACAAAAAATGAAATGCTAAGCTGTCAGACTGCGACCCTGGTTAAGGTGTGAAATGTGACGGCCCATGTCAAGCCTTACTTTACATCTTTCCCCCTCTAGCGATGCTGGGGGCTGACATTGAGACCACACCTGAAAACAAAATGCCATTCCGAGGCACAACCACCTTTCATCTGTCAGCCGTGGCTCAGTGGGCAGCACTCTCGCCTCTGAGACAGAAAGTCATGGGTTCAAGTCCCACTCCAGGAACTTGAGCACATAAATCTAGGCCAACACTCCAGTGCAGTGCTGAGGGAGTGCAGAACTGTTGGAGGTGCCGTCTTTCAGATGAGACATTAAACCGAGGCCACGTCTGCTCTCTCAGGTGGATGTAAAAGATCCCACGGCACTATTTCGAAGAAGAGCAGGGGAGTTATCCCCGGTGTCCTGAGGCCAATATTTATCCCTTGATCAACATCACTAAAACAGATTATCTGTTCATTATCACATTGCTGTTTGTGGGAGCTTGCTGTGCGCAAATTGGCTGCCGCGTTTCTCACATTACAACAGTGACTACACCCCAAAAGTACTACATTGGCTGTAAAGTGCTTTGAGACGTCCGGTGGTCGCGAAAGGCGCTATATAAATGCAAGTCTTTCTTTCTTCACCTTGTCAAGCGCAACAAGAAAAAGAGTTGTTGAGTGAACATGGCTGTGAGAGGAATCTGTACAGTGTAATGTCACGCACTATTATATGCTGCAAGGCACATTCTGATCTGGAAACTCTTCAAACTGACTAGTGGGCAAAACTACGAACAAGGAATTGTACAGACCAGAATAGATTTCTAGATTCCAGCATGACTCACACTTGTCTAGTCATTGGGAATGCTACAATTCACCTCCTTTGACTGCAGAGGGTAGAACTCAGACATATTTCCCACATCTGATCACTATCCAGCAATCTGTGCAGGAATGTATACACACACACAGCATCTTTTACACCCACCTGAGAGAGCAGACAGGGCCTTAGTTTAACGTCTCATCTGAAAGACAGCACCTCCAACAGTGCAGCACTCCCTCGGGAGCGTCAGCCTAGGTTTATGAGTTCAAACTCCTGGAGTGGGACTTGAACCCACAACCTTCTGACTCTGAGGGTGAGGGTGATACCCACTGAGCCACGGCTGACAACTCCCTGAAAGGGTGGTGGAAGCAGATTCAATAGTAACTTTCAACAGAGAATTGAATATCTGCTTGAAGGGAAAAACTTTTACAGGGCTGTGGGAAAAGAGCGGGGGATGGGACTAATTAGATAGCCTTACCAAAGAGCTGGTACAGGCACGATGGGCCGAATGGCACTGTTTCATTCTATGATAGCATCTCAAGTGGGCTCAGAATGTTGTCTTTTCCGATTCCTCAACTTCAAAATGCTCATCCTTGTTTTAAAGTTCCTCCATGGCCTTGCCCCTCCCTATCTCTGTAACTATAACTACATGGCTCCATTTTGAAGATGAGCAGGTGAGTTTTTGGCCTAAAGAGGAACTAAAGTCGACCATGTGGAACCGGCAAAAAAATGGAAGGGAGGCTACCCACAGCCTTCCACAGGTAAGGGCGGTCAGTAAATTGTTAAACATGTGACTCTCAACACTGACCTCTTCATCCCCTGTGATATCGGCCCGGGACCCTCTGGGCACGGTCTGTCTCCCCCTGTCGGGAGAGGCGCCGGGCAGGCGAGGGCAGTCAATTTCAGAAACGCATCGCAAACGGGGTGGTGCACACTCGGTGGCATCACCAAGTGGGCGGGGCTAGAGTGCGCGGTGCTAAATGACAGCGCCGGTGCTAAACTACCAGTGAGGTTCACGGCAGGCCGTTACAACACGGCACTCGGGCGAGCGGTGTTTAACTTCCCTCACTGCCCCTTACTGCCCCTCTCTGGTGTGGCTCCTTACTGCCCCTCTCTGGCACTGCCCCTTACAGCCCCTCTCTGGCACTGCTCCTTACTGCCCCTCTCTGGTGTGGCCCCTTACTGCCCCTCTCTGGTGTGGTCCCTTACTGCCCCCCTCTGGTGTGGCCCTTACTGCCCCTCTCTGGCACTGCCCCTTACTGCCCCTCTCTGGCATTGCCCCTTACTGCCCCTCTCTGACACTGCCCCTTACTGCCCCTCTCTGGCACTGCCCCTTACTGCCCCTCTCTGACACTGCCCCTTACTGCCCCTCTCTGGTGTGGTCCCTTACTGCCCCCCTCTGGTGTGGCCCCTTACTGCCCCTCTCTGGCACTGCCCCTTACTGCCCCTCTCTGGCATTGCCCCTTACTGCCCCTCTCTGACACTGCCCCTCTCTGGCACTGCCCCTTACTGCCCCTCTCTGACACTGCCCCTTACTGCCCCTCTCTGACACTGCCCCTTACTGCCCCTCTCTGACACTGCCCCTTACTGCCCCTCTCTGACACTGCCCCTTACTGCCCCTCTCTGACACTGCCCCTTACTGCCCCTCTCTGACACTGCCCCTTACTGCCCCTCTCTGGCACTGCCCCTTACTGCCCCTCTCTGGCACTGCCCCTTACTGCCCCTCTCTGGCACTGCCCCTTACTGCCCCTCTCTGACACTGCCCCTTACTGCCCCTCTCTGACACTGCCCCTTACTGCCCCTCTCTGACACTGCCCCTTACTGCCCCTCTCTGGCACTGCCCCTTACTGCCCCTCTCTGACACTGCCCCCTACTGCCCCTCTCTGGCACTAATGGAGGCATTAAATATCTGAATTTCTCCCCCAAACGCTTTGCATTTCCAAATCGCCTTTCACGACCACCAGATGTCCCAAGACGCTTTATAGCCAATGAAGTACTTTTGGAGTGCAGTCACTGTTGTAATGTGGGAAACGCGGCAGCCAATTTGCGCACAGCAAGCTCCCACAAGCAGAAATGTGATAATGACCAGATCATCAGTTTTAGTGATGTTGACTGAGCGGTAAATATTGTCCAGGGCCATTAGCTGACTGCCTGCTCTTCCTGCTATTTATTACTCTGCCCACCCTGCCAGGGTCACGTTTGTGGAATGGCTGCAACTTGCAGGTGCTGAATGAGGAATCATGAGTAAACTCAAACATCCTCATTGCTGATCTGTAAATCATTTGCGTTGAAAACCTTGTTTGTATTTAAAGCAGGGAGCACTGCAGTCACTGAGGGGAGTGTTGGGCCAGCAGTGTGTGAGTAAGCTGGATCAACGCCCACACAGTTGAAACGACATTACTGAAACAGCCTGGAATGATGAATGTGAAGTTCACTTTCCTCCCTGCCTCCCGAACACTTTCTCGATGATGGTGTGAATGGAGCATTTGCTAAAAATAAATCACCAGCCATCAATTGAATCACCGTTACTTTTGAATGGTGTTAATTGAGGAAGCTGATGTTTGAGTCACACTCCTCATTGGCTCGATCCTGGACTAGGTTCCGTGGGCTTGGTTTCAATTCATAGCCTTTCCCCGTTTCTGCGAAGTTCATTACTTTTCAATTCCCCGAACCAGCAAAGCTTAAGGAAGCACAATATTGTACAGCAGCTTCCGATTCCAATGATCCCCTAAAGATCAGTGCGGCGTTGTTCTCGACTTAGCCGCTGGTGAGATTGGGATATAGTTACTGCTGTAAACTCACTCTGGGCTGAAATCAGTAACTCCACGCTACTGAAACTCCCTGAAGCCCATAAATAATCGGCTCAACAGGGTTTCAATACAATGAGGTAGAATCAGAGCGCAGAAGGAGGCCCATGGTGCCTCTGCCATTCTTGCATGAGTCTTGAGGGCGTGAAATTGAAAGACTTGCATTTATATAGCGCTGGACATCCCAAAGCACTTTACAGCCAACGAAGTGCAGTCACTGTTGTAATGTAGGAAGCTCGGCAGCCAATTTGCGCACAGCAAGCTCCCACAAACAGCAACAAGATAATGACCAGATAACCTGCTCTTTAAAATAGTGCCATGGGATCTTTTACATCCACCTGAGAGAGCAGACAGGACCTCGGTTTAACATCTCATCTGAAAGACGGCACCTCCGACAGTGCGGCACTCCCTCAGCACTGCACTGGGAGTGTCAGCCTGGATTTCTGTGTTCAAGTTCCTGGAGTGGGACCCGAACCACAATCTTCGGACTCAGAGACGAGAGTGCTGCCCACTGAGCCACAGCTGACACATGGTCTGATGCGATACTGCAAAGCGGATTGTGAATCGGCAGCCCGCTTTACACTCTGCCTGATTTTCCTTTCGAACAACTACAATTGGAACTGCACCATTACACCATGCAAAATATTTGAACATCTGATAACACGCGGTACAGCAGGTGTTTGTGCGCATTGTCCCGGAAGGCAAGTTTCAATTCGCAGTGGTGTTGTCATGGGCAGGTTCATTATCTTGTGGGCAGCTCAGCGCTCACCTCTCTCTCTCCCCTTGCTTGTGGGAGTGGTTCCTCAGTTGCTGACCCCCTACCATGCAGCCATTGTGTGATGGCTCAGATAGTGTCAAAGAACAAACTTGCATTTATATAGCGCCTTTCACGACCATGGGACGTCCCAAAGCGCTTTACAACCAATGAAGTACATTTACTGCTGTAACGTAGAAAACGTGGAAGCCAATTTGCACAGCAAGCTCCCACAAACAGCAATGTTGTAATGGCCAGATCAGGCTGAGTTGTACATATGGCCAGGACATATTGGAGCGATACAACTGAACGTCGCACTTTGAGGCGGTAGCTATCGCCCGGCGCTAAAGATAGCGTCCTGGTGCCCTCACCACCTCAAAGCGGGCGATAGCAAATTTATAGCCCCAGGTTTTTATCCAAGGGGTTTAGATTGCAAAATCGTAGGCCACTTACCTTTGCTACGGGTTTGTGATTTGCTCTGCTGCAAGTACCAATGGTTCCACTGCACCTCATCCAAGTGAGAGGGGAGAACGAGCATAAGAAAGTAAAAAGGATGTGCGCATTGAATTAAACCAGTGGACAGAACAATGGCAGGCGTATTTTCACGTGCCAAAGTACAAGGGTGTGCCTTTTGGATGAAGAAAGTCTTGCATCTAAATCGACCTCAGGAAGGCAGGTCCACGTTCCTAATGTAGGTGTTGAGAGAGTCTTGTGGTGGTTTTTCTTCTCAACTTTTTGATTGGTTTCACACCAGCATCAGGTGCCCTGCTGGGCGCTGCTGCCCCAGTCTTTGATGCAAGCTGATCAGTTTTTTATTTATTCGTTCCTGGGATGTGGGCATCCCAGGCAAAACTGGCATTCATTGCCCGTCCCTAACTGCCCTTGTGTAGGCAGTGGTGAGTTGTCTTCTTGAACCGCTGCAGTCCGTGTGGTGAAGATAAACCTCCCTAAACCTCACCGCCTCGCGACCTCTCTTTCCTCCTTTAAGACTCTCCTTAAAACCTACCACTTTGACCGCGCTTTTGGTCACCTGCCCTAATTTCTCCTTATGCGGCTCGGTGTCAAATTTTATGTCCTCCTGTGAAGTACCTTGGGACGTTTCACTACGTTAAAGGTGCTATATAAATACAAGGTTGTTGTTGTTGTTGGTACTCTCACAGTGCTGACATTGTCGCAGTGGTTTGGTACAACAGAGTGTCTCGCTGGGCCATTTCAGGGGGCAGTTATAGAGTTGACCATATTGCTGTGGGTTTGGAGTCACATATCGGCCAGACGGGGTAAGGGTGGCAGATTTCCTTCCTTAAAGAACTTTAGTGAACCAGTTGGATTTTTCGACAATCGGTAGTTTCATGGTTACCGTTCCTGACACAAGCTTTTTAATCACAAATTTATATTCAATTAACTGAATTTAAATTCCCCAGTGGCCGTGGTGGGATTTGAACTCTTTCTCTGGATTACTGGTCCATGTCGACAAGGTAAGAATAACAATGTAATTGCTGCTTATTTTCAAGCATTAGTTGACAATTTTTCTGCCTTTTGACGTTAAACACCAATGTCACCCTATATGTTGAGAATAATATGGCGGTATATATCATGAATAGTATTGCAGTGCTAGTTTGACTCAGCACTAACAGTCATAGAAATCATTGAAAATTTGAGCACAGAAGGAGGCCATCTCGGCCCATCATGCCCGCGCCGGCCGACAAAGAGCTACCCAGCCTAATCCCATTTTCCAGCTCTTGGTCTGTAGCCCTGTAGGTTAGGGGACTTCAAGTGCACATCCAAGTACTTTTTAAATGTGGTGAGGGTTTCAGGCAGTGAGTTCCAGACCCCCACCACCCTCTGGGTGAAAAAAGTACTCCTCATATCCCCTCCAAACCTCCTATCACTTATTTTAAATCTAAGCGTCCTGGTTGTTGACCCCCTCTGCTAAGGGAAATAGATCCGTCCTATCCACTCTATGAGCTCAAGTTTCGGATCCCCGCTAGAATGGCGCACATCAGAGAGGCCCGCCTAATTTGTAGAACAGAAATTGCGGCAAATACTTACCTCGCGATTCTCCGATAGCTGTAGGCCCGTTTCCAGCTCAGCGCGGCGCAGCAGGAGCTGCTGGGGGCGGAGCTACAGCCCTGCGCCAAAAACAGTGCCGGCAGCTGTGCGTGTGCACAGTGAAGGCTGCGCGCGTGCGTAGTAGCTCCTGGCCCTCCCAGCGCGACCCGTCTCCCAGGCCGAAGGGACATCGCCCCCTATCCCGGGCCGAGTGGCCTGACATATCTTACCTCGTCGGCGGGGGGGCCCATCTGACTGGCATCTCCTGCGGGGCCCCCATCCCAGCACGCTGTTGGAGGGCTCCCGGTCCTGCAGTAGGTAAGTAGAAACTTAATTTTTTATTTATTGATTGATTTTTTATTATTTTATATTTTTTAATATTTATTGTTTGATTTTTTATTATTTATTATTTTTTATTTTTTACTTTTTTTTGATTGATTTATTGGTTGATTTATTGATTTATTTATCATTTATTATTGATGATGGCTCTTTATTTGTAAAAGTGAAGTGTTTAATGTTTGTAAAGTTCCCTCCCCTCCCCCCCCATCTCTCATTCCCTACGCCTGATTTTGTAAGTGTAGGCAAGGTTTTTCTGAGCGTACAAAAATCTACACTTACTCCATTCTAAGTTAGTTTGGAGTAAGTTTTCGCTGCCTAAACTTGCAAAACAGGCATAAGTGGCCCCCTTTTGAAAAAAAAACCTGTTCTACAATGAAACTGTTCTAACTGACTAGAACTGGAGCAGACTAAATGCCGAGAATTGCAATTTCTAAGATGCTCCATTCTAAACTAGTTGCTTCAAAAAATAGGAGCCACTCAGGCCGAAACTTGAGCCCAAAATAGGCCCCTCATAATTTTAAACACCTCAATGAGGTCTCCCCTCAGCCTCCTCTGTTTCAAAGAAAATAACCCCAGCCTATCCAATCTTTCCTCATAGCTAAAATTCTCCAGTCCAGGCAACATCCTCGTAAATCTCCTCTGTACCCTCTCCAGTGCAATCACATCACTCCTGTAATGTGGTGACCAGACCTGCACACAGCACTCTAACTGTGGCCTAACTAGTGTTTTATGCAGTTCAAGCATAATTTCCCAGCTCTTGTATACTATGCCTCGGCTAATAAAGTCTCCCCTTTGAGCCAGAGATTGTGGGTTCAAGTGACCCTATGAACATGAACATACACTGAGGTAGTGCTGCATTGTCATGGTGCTGCCTTTTGACTGAGAATTTCAGGCTGCATAAGAACATAACAATATACGAAATAGGACCAGGAATACGCCATATGGCCCCTCGAGCCTGCTCCGCCATTCAATAAGATCATGGCTGATCTGATCATGGACTCAGCTCTATTTCCCTACCTGCTCCCCATAACCCCTTATCCTCTTATCGATTAAGAAACCATCTATTTCTGTCTTAAATTTATTCAATGTCCCAGCTTCCACAGCTCTCTGAGGCAGCGAATTCCACAGATTCACAACCCTCTGAGAGAAGAAATTTCTCTTCATTTCTGTTTTAAATGGGCGGCTCCTTATTCTAAGATTATGCCCCCTAGTTCGAGTCTCCCCCATCAGTGGAAACATCCTCTCTGCATCCACCCTGTCAAGCCCCCTCATAATCTTATACGTCTCGATAAGATCACCTCTCATTCTTCTGAGTAGAGGTCCAACTTACTCAACCTTTCCTCATAAGTCAACCCCCCCCATCATCCCCGGAATCAACCTAGTGAACCTTCTCTGAACTGCCTCCAAAGCAAGTATATCCTTTCGCAAATATGAAAACCAAAACTGCACGCAGTATTCCAGGTGTGGCCTCACCAATACCTTATATAGCTGTAGCAAGACTTCCCTGCTTTTATACTCCATCCCCTTTGTAATTAATGCCAAGATACCATTGGCCTTCCTGATCAATTGCTGCACCTGCATACTATCCTTTTGTGTTTCATGCACAAGTACCCCCAGGTCCCGCTGTACTGCGGCACTTTGCAATCTTTCTCCATTTAAATAATAACTTGCTCTTTGATTTTTTTCTGCCAAAGTGCATGACCTCACACTTTCCAATATTATACTCCATCTGCCAAATTTTTGCCAACTTACTTAGCCTGTCTGTGTCCTTTTGCAGATTTTTTGTGTCCTCTTCACTCATTGCTTTTCCTCCCATCTTTGTATCATCAGCAAACTTGGCTGCATTACAACCAATGCATTCACAATCCTTGCCGTTAGGATGCAAGCCATCAGATCCACAGGATTTATCTGCCTTTAGTCCCATTATCTTACTGAGTACCACCTCCTGAGTGATTGTGATTGTGTTAAGTTCCTCCCCCCCTATAGCCCCTAGACTATCCACTGTCGGAATATTGTTAGTGTCCTCTACCGTAAAGACTGATACAAAATATTTGTTCAGAGTTTCTGCCATCTCCATGTTCCTCATTACTAATTCCCCTGTCTCGTCCTCTAAGGGACCAACATTTACTTTAGCCACTCTTTTCCTTTTTATATACCTGTAGAAACTCTTGCTATCTGTTTGTATATTTTGTGCTAGTTTACTTTCATAGTCTATCTTCCCTTTCTTAATCATTTTTTTAGTAGTTCTTTACTGGCTTTTAAAAGCTTCCCAGTCTTCTGTCCTCCCACTAGTTTTGGCCACTTTGTATGCCCTTGTTTTTAATTGGATACCGTCTTTTATTTCTTTAGTTAGCCACAGATGGCTATCTTTTCTTTTACACCCTTTCCTCCTCACTGGAATATATAGAAACATAGAAACATAGAAAATAGGTGCAGGAGTAGGCCATTCGGCCCTTCTAGCCATATTCAATGAGTTCATGGCTGAACATGCAACTTCAGTACCCCATTCCTGCTTTCTCGCCATACCCCTTGATCCCCCTAGTAGTAAGGACTTCATCTAACTCCTTTTTGAATATATTTAGTGAATTGGCCTCAACAACTTTCTGTGGTAGAGAATTTCACAGGTTCACCACTCTCTGGGTGAAGAAGTTTCTCCTCATCTCGGTCCTAAATGGCTTACCCCTTATCCTTAGACTGTGACCCCTGGTTCTGGACTTCCCCAACATTGGGAACATTCTTCCTGCATCTAACCTGTCTAAACCCATCAGAATTTTAAACGTTTCTATGAGGTCCCCTCTCATTCTTCTGTACTCCAGTGAATACAAGCCCAGTTGATCCAGTCTTTCTTGATATGTCAGTCCCGCCATCCCGGGAATCAGTCTGGTGAACCTTCGCTGCACTCCCTCAATAGCAAGAATGTCCTTCCTCAGGTTCGGAGACCAAAACTGTACACAATACTCCAGGTGTGGCCTCACCAAGGCCCTGTATAACTGTAGCAACACCTCCCTGCCCCTGTACTCAAATCCCCTCGCTATGAAGGCCAACATGCCATTTGCTTTCTTAACCGCCTGCTGTACCTGCATGCCAACCTTCAATGACTGATGTACCATGGCACCCAGGTCTCGTTGCACCTCCCCTTTTCCTAATCTGTCACCATTCAGATAATAGTCTGTCTCTCTGTTTTTACCACCAAAGTGGATAACCTCACATTTATCCACATTATACTTCATCTGCCATGCATTTGCCCACTCACCTAACCTATCCAAGTCACTCTGCAGCCTCAAAGCATCCTCCTCGCAGCTCACACTGCCACCCAACTTAGTGTCATCCGCAAATTTGGAGATACTACATTTAATCCACTCGTCTAAATCATTAATATACAGTGTAAACAGCTGGGGCCCCAGCACAGAACCTTGCGGTACCCCACTAGTCACTGCCTGCCATTCTGAAAAGTCCCCATTTACTCCTACTCTTTGCTTCCTGTCTGACAACCAGTTCTCAATCCATGTCAGCACACTACCCCCAATCCCATGTGCTTTAACTTTGCACATTAATCTCTTGTGTGGGACCTTGTCGAAAGCCTTCTGAAAGTCCAAATATACCACATCAACTGGTTCTCCCTTGTCCACTCTACTGGAAACATCCTCAAAAAATTCCAGAAGATTTGTCAAGCACGATTTCCCTTTCACAAATTCATGCTGACTTGGACCTATCGTGTCACCTCTTTCCAAATGCGCTGCTATGACATCCTTAATAATTTTACCCACTACCGATGTCAGGCTGACCGGTCTATAATTCCCTGTTTTCTCTCTCCCTCCTTTTTTAAAAAGTGGGGTTACATTGGCTACCCTCCACTCTATAGGAACTGATCCAGAGTCAATGGAATGTTGGAAAATGACTGTCAATGCATCCGCTATTTCCAAGGCCACCTCCTTAAGTACTCTGGGATGCAGTCCATCAGGCCCTGGGGATTTATCGGCCTTCAATCCCATCAATTTCCCCAACACAATTTCCCGACTAATAAGGATTTCCCTCAGTTCCTCCTCCTTACTAGACCCTCTGACCCCTTTTATATCCGGATACCCCTTTTATATCCTTTTATATCTTTTTATATCTTTCCTGAGAGTTGTGAAATATCTCCTTAAATGTACACCACTGTTCATCAACCGTCCTACACTTTAATCTATTTTCCCAGTCCACTTTAGCCAACTCTGCTCTCGTACCTTCATAGTCTCCTTTATTTAAGCTTAGTACGCTGGTTAGAGATACAACTTTCTCACCCACTATCTGAATTTGAAATTCAATCATGCTATGGTCACTCATTCCGAGGGGATCATTTACTAGGAGATTGTTTATTAATCCTATCTCATTACACAGGAGCAGATCTAAGATAGCCTGCCCCCTGGTTGGTTTCTGTCTACTCAAGTGGATATAAAAGACCTCATGGTATTATTCAGGAGGCTCTTCCAATGCCCTGGCTAACATTTCTCAACCAACGACACCATGAGCGATTATCTGGCCATTCAGTGGTCTGAGGTCATGAAGCTCCTTTGGGCACTGGAGCCAGGTGGTGGGGGAGTATTGCTGGCAGGGACAGTCTCGGTGATGAGATCCCACATCATTCTCCTGGACCCTGTGGGTGGAGGACCCCTCGTGCAGTGTTGATTGACCAACTGCGCAAAGCTGCGTGCGAGACCCTGGGTGCCCTGTTCCCTGGCTTGCTGAGCCAGTTGTGTTGGTGCTGAAGCACTTTTCCCATTTTTTGAGGTTCGGAAGGGAGTTCAGCTTTAAGTACGGGGGACTCCCATTTGGGACTTCTTTTAAATAATGTTTTTTTTTTTAAATGTAGCAAGGGCTAAAAACTGCATTTTATTTCACTTTACTATAATTGTTACTGGTTCCGAACGCATTGCCCCTTTAATTCATTGCCCATTTAAATGCCCACAGTGCCTTGCGAACTCCACAGCCTCGCTCCCAGTGGCTGAAAGAAGCTGTAACCCTGCTCCTAGACACGATCTTCGGGTCGGATGCCTCCACTAAAGCCACCAGATGACATTTTTGCTCAATAAATGGCTGCGGCCATTGTCAGCGGCCGTTAACCCGATCCTGCGGTGATGCTCGCAGGGTTTTGTCGATGTCCGATTTCTGGGCCGTTTGTGTTCATCCTGTCGAATGATATTCAGCTGCTGCAAATTATCTGTCGGCTGCTTTGCATTTTCAAAACTAGGTTGGAAATGTTTGCCTTGGTAATGTATTTCCCTCATGGGTTCTTTGCTTAAGAATTCATAGCAACACATTGCTATTCAGAACTACTTGGTTTATTAACAAAGGGTTTAACAATGGCACTACACATTACCAGTTCATCCACCAGGCTCACAACCACCTGCCTCATCGTGGATCCCCTGAACCTAACTTGCTGGGGTTTTATTGAGTCTTACGAATATCATGTGACTGGCTAAGCCATTCACAACTCAACAGCTCTACAACTATTTTAGTTGCAATACTTTAACAAGTGCCCCCGATTAAAGGCGGGGTGGGGGGGGTGGAAACACTCCAACACCATTTCAGGTGCCCCCTTGTGTTTTTTTCTTGTTTTTCCGAGGGCACCAAAACACGAATTATGCAAGTGCCCCCGGCTAAAAGGAGGGGGCACTAAAACTGGCATAATAAACAAATTAAACTTTAGACAAAAAATATTAAATTAAAATTTGGTTGCTGGGGGTGATGATGCACTCCAGTCCCTCCGGCGCCCACCTCTCGCAGAAGGCCACGAGCGTACCGGTGGACACCGTGTGCTCCATCTCCCGGGACACCTTGGCTCGGATGTAACCATGGAAGAGAGGCAGGCAGCCGGGCTGAACGGCTCCCTCGACCACCCGCTGCCTGGACCGGCTGATGGCCCCCTTGGCTATGCCCAGGAACAGTCCTACGAGGAGGCCTTCCGACCTGCCCGCTCCCTTCCGCACAGGGTGCCCAAAGATCAGGAGTGTGGGACTGAAGCGCAACCAGAATTTGAGGAGCAGCCCCTTCAAATATTGGAACAGGGGCTGCAACCTCGTACATTCGATAAAAACATGGAACACGGACTCTTCCAGACCACAGAAATTGCAGGTGGCCTGGGAGCCTGTGAACTTCGGCCATTTCCAGTCGTCAGACAACCGAGGTGAATCGCCTGCAAGTTAAAAGTGAAAGGCAGTTGGGCCCCAAGGTCTCAACAACTGGCCAAGGTAACAGCACATTGAAGTCATGTTATTGGTGCCTGGGACAACGCAATGCTCAAAGTTTCTATATATGAAGGCAGAATGTTTCTACTGCAAGAAAACACCTTGCGAAGGCGTGCCGAATGAAGAGTAAATCGATGTTCAATGTTAGAAGTAGAAATCGGCAGCGACTACATAACATTGAAGAGAAGCAACAGGAGGTTCTGAAGATACATGTCGTCAGGAGCACAAGGGTATCTAACAACAATTCGCGATGTATCGTCATCCAGGTAGACGTTGCAGGAACCAGGATACCCATGAAAATCGACACTGGACATCCATGAGTGTAGTACCGGAATCGCTATATCTCGACAAGTTGAGTAATTTTCCATTGGAAAAGTTGAAGATAGAGCTGCAAGACTACTCAGGAGAGCAAATTCCAGTTGTAGGACATATCACCATACCGGTGAAATACAAGGATCAGTTTCAGAGCTTGCCTCTTATAGTAGTGTCAGGAGACATGCCTGCCTTGATATGTAGAAATTGGATGGGGTCACTGAAGCTGGATTGGAACGAGATTTTCGTGTAGAAACTAAATTTGCATCGAAAAAGGATGTCATCAAACAGTACCCAAAGTTGTTCTGCAAAACAGGCAGTCTGATCCAAGGCTTCAAGGCGAGTGTCAGAGTACTGAAGGACGCTAGACCAGTTTACTGCAAGCCATGTTCCGTACTATACGCACTCAAGGAGAAAGTAGAGCAAGAACTTAAAAGACTAGAAACTGAGAACATTATCTCTAAGGTAGAAGAAGTGTTCTATTTTTTATACATTGATGAACTGCCAGTCACAGCTGAAGAGATCGGTAGAGCAACGGAATATGAGCCAGTTATGTCAAAGGTATATGATTACATCACAAATAGCTGGGCAAACCAGGTATCAGAAAAATATTCATCCATACTTCATTCATGGGAATGAATTATCAGTGGATAAAGATTCTATCATGTGGAGTGCAAGAGTAGTTATTGCTACAGCTATATAAGATATTGGTGAGGCCACACCTGGAATACTGCGTGCAGTTTTGGTTTCCAGATTTACGAAAGGATATACTTGCTTTGGAGGCAATTCAGAGAAGGTTCACTAGGTTGATTCCAGGGAAGAGGGGGTTGACTTATGAGGAAAGGTTGAGTAGGTTGGGCCTCTACTCATTGGAACTCAGAAGAATGAGAGGTGATCTTATTGAAACGTATAAGATTATGAGGGGGCTTGACAAGGTGGATGCAGAGAGGATGTTTCCACTGATGGGGGAGACTAGAACTAGAGGGCGTGATCTTAGAATCAGGGGCTGCCCATTTAAAACAGAGATGAGGAGAAATTTCTTCTCTCAGAGGGTTGTAAATCTGTGGAATTCGCTGCCTCAAAGAGCTGTGGAAGCTGGGACTTTAAATAAATTTAAGATAGAAATAGACTGTTTCTTAACCGATAAGGGCATAAGGAGTTATGGGGATCAGGCAGGGAAGTGGAGCTGAGTCCATGATCAGATCAGCCATGATCTTATTAAATGGCGGAGCAGGCTCGAGGGGCCGTATGGCCTACCCCTGTTCCTATTTCTTATGTTCTTATTATGTTTAAATAAATTCAGGTTCAAATTATTAGGAGATCTTCATGACCAGCACCTGGGAATGTGCTTAACCAAGAGTTTTGTATGCAGTTACTTATGGTGGCCAGGTCTAGATAAAGATATAGAGCTATATTTTACACTTTTGTGCTTATCGCCCAAAAATGGGCATTATTTCCGGCATGGGTGGTAAAAATGGGTTTTCAGATCGCCGGCTTCTCGCCCATTCTCAAAGCGTCTAGTCTCCATTTTTGAAAATGGGCATTGCCGCGAGCGGTATGAAATAGGCGGTATCGTTACATTTTTTTGACCTTCTGCCGTAAAGTGTCATCGTCCTTAGCAACAGCATGGCAACGCTCGATTCCCGTGATTCAGGAGGTCATCATGACATGTGCAGAAGAGGAGACAGAGAGAGAGGGAGCTCAGAGGGACTGAAGGCGTGTCTGGGTGTGGTGTGGCTGCTTTGGGAGGAAGGAGGGAGACTTTAGAGCTTTACAGCAAGTAGGCAAATAAAAATGAGCTGTTACCATCCACATAATTGCCCGAATTTGGCCTATAATGGAGCGAGAGGAGGAGGCATCACAGCACGATGTATAGACTGACGTTGGAGAGAGCAGTGAAGTGGGAGAGGAGCACATTGGAAGGCACAAAAGAGCCAGGACGTTCTCGGACGAGGCAAATGCCTCCTTCCTGCAGGTGGTCGAATAACGCTGGGGTGATTTGACACAGGGAGGGCGTGGGAAGCCCACCCCAAAGGCCTACCAGAGGATATGGACCTAGATAGCAGAGGTGGTCTCGTCGGTGACCAATGAGGTGCGCGAGGGCAACCAATGCCACAAACGATGGAACGACCTTGTGGGATCTGCAAGAGTAAGTATTACATTGATTTACATGTACTTATGTATTTATATAATTTGATTTGTAACAGTCATGAGTGACTATCAGCAGATGTGAGGTCTTTCACTTTTACCGGGAATGTTTTACTCATGGTGCACATCTTTAGGTAAAGAATGATCATTTTCATAATAATCATGATTACATCTGTCCGCTATGTGATGTATCAGTGTCTGTGACAGTACCTAGCAATGATATCATGCAATGGTCTCATGCCATGTCGTCCTGTCACCTTTTACAGAAGAAGCTATCGACGATGAGGTCCGTGCAGAGGCGAACGGGTGGGGGGGGCCCCCAGTCCCCAGCGACATCGCTGAGATGGAGGAGTGGGTGCTTGCACTCATGGGGAAGCACCCCCGGGCATCCACGGAAGCATCTGCAGATCCTAAAGTGATGCCACGTGAGTAAAGCTTACACCATTGCATGATGTAAAGTCAATAGATGCCACACCCACACATATCCGAACAAACATATATGATAGATGATTTCTAAAAGTTTCATAGAAATAATGATGACCTAATGAAAATCATTGCAATTCACAATGTGTTGATGGTCATGAAATGTGATGTCTGCGATGATTTTGATAGCGGTGGTGCTTTTGTCGTGCATATGCTGTGTGTAGCGCTGGATTCACCTTGTCACCCTAGCACCCCTTCTCCTCTAATAACCTCATTTGTGTTTTGCAGCTCAGCCAGCAGCGCGGCCCCAGGCAAGACCACAGAGGCCAGAAGGTGGGGGTGTGGGGCAGGAGTCAGCGGACAATCCTACTACATCTGGTGCTGAGGAGCTCCGCTTGTCGCCCGTCAATTCGCTGGGTCTGTTCTCGACGGATGAGAGCACGGACTTCGAGGAACCTGCATCGCCACGCTCCAGAAGCCATTCCACCCCAAGGCCATCTAGTGGTCCTCTGGTAATTCCTGCCTCCACTCTGGAGGTACCGGCCCCAAGCACCTCTCCACAGGGCACCCCATTTGTCCCCAGGGCGGCAGAGGTCTCGTGGATGCGGCAGATCTGTTCCATGAGCGCCACATGAGAGCGGAGAGATGGTACAGTTGTCCAGAAGGACTGTAGACATTGGAGATGCAGTATAATGTAGATAAATGTGAGGTTATTCACTTTGATGGCAAAAACAGGAAGGCAGAATATTATCTGAATGGTGACAGATTAGGAAAAGGGCAGTGCAACGAGACCTGGGTGTCATGGTATATTAGTCATTGAAAGTTGGCATGCAGGTACAGCAGGCAGTGAAGAAGGCAAATGGCATGTTGGTCTTCATAGCGTGAGGATTTGAGTATAGGAGCAGGGAGGTCTTACTGCAGTTGTACAGGGCTTTGGTGAGGCCACACCTTGAATATTGTGTACAGTTTTGCTCTCCTAATCTGAGGAAGGACATTCTTGCTATTGAGGGAGTGCAGCGAAGGTTCACAGACTGATTCCTGGGATGGTAGAACTGACATATGAAGAAAGACTGGATCGTCTAGGCTTATAGTCACTGGAATTTAGAAGAATGAGAGGGGATCTCATAGAAACATATGAAATTCTGATGGGATTGGACAGGTTAGATGCAGGAAGAATGTTCCCGATGTTGGGGAAGTCCAGAACCAGGGGTCACAGTCTAAGGGTAAGGGGTAAGCCTTTTAGGACCGAGATGAGGAGGAACTTCTTCACTCAGAGAATTGTGAACCTGTGGAATTCTCTACCACAGAAAGTTGTTGAAGCCAGTTCGTTAGATATATTCAAAAGGGAGTTAGATGTGGCCTTTACGGCTAAAGGGATCAAGGGATATGGAGAGAAAGCAGGAATGGGGTACTAAAGTTGCAAAAATGATCAGCCATGATCTTATTGAATGGTGGTGCAGGCTTGAAGGGCCGAATGGACTACTCCTGCACCTATTTTCTATGTTTCTATGTTTCTATGAAGTGGGTAGAGGTGTTTCCGATATGGAAAATAATAACAAGTAAAACACTAGACAATTTGCAAATATTGTTTTCTTCATATGGCCTCCCAGAAGAAATTGTGTCTGATAATGGGCTGCAATTTTGTTCTGAAGAATTTGCACAGTTCATGAGCAGAAATGGTGTGAAACATATCAAAGTTCCACCGTACCACCCTGCTTCAAATGGTGTAAATTGTAAAACATGCTCTCATCAAGCAAATGTTGGATCCAAATCCAAAGAATCCAAAGGAGCACAAATTAGCAAATTTTCTGATTACTTATCATAAGACTCCTCAAACAACTATTGGTAGAACACCAGCAGAGTTGTTTCTCAAACGACAGCCACGAACCAGGATCTCGTTGCTAAAGTCGAACTTGGCTCAGTCAGTAGAAGAGAAACAATTAAGACAGAATGGAAATCATGATAGAGGTAGAGTAAGAGAGAGCAGCGTGAAATTCAATCAGAAGGTGAGAGTGAAGAACCATCACATAAATGGTTAAAGTGGTTACCAGGAAGAGTATGAAGATATGTGATCCACGCAAATATTTGGTCAAGGTATTTGATCATGAAATGTTTAGGTTTGTTCACATTGATCATATTTTACCTACAGATGTGGAAGGAGTTGATAGTTGGAATGATTTGATTATTCCTGATGAGTCAGATAGTCTTGTTACAAGTAGCAAGTCCTACATCAGCTGTACTAGAAACAAGTCCACGCGGAAGTCAGCATTTAAGTCTGAGTCTGAGTCAGGCAGACAAACAGTCTGAAGTTGTAGAGGGTCCAAATGTAGATCAAGGGTTACTCTTGGAGAGAAACTCTCCTCAGGCTCAGCCTAGAATGAGTCTAAGTTCGACATCAAGTTTTGGAAGTTCTGTTCGAGAGCGAAGGTCTCCTCTTCGAAACAGAAAACAAGTGGTTAAGTTTGATTTGTAAATATGGCAAAATAAGTCCATATCTTTTGCTGTGTATAACCATGCAAGTTATGTATGATGATTATTTTGTTATGATTATTTCTTCATTAAGGAGGGAGAAGTGTAATATATATCTATATATCTCTATATCTCTATATCTCTATCTATCTATCTATCTCCATCTAGTGGACTACTGTTGTAATGCAACTGCTGCTATAAATACGATAAAAAGAATGAAGCCATCTGAGTGTGTATGCTTTAGTAACGTGGTAAAGAAGATATCACAGTGGCTCACCATGAACACACAATGAAAACGAGAAGTGTTTTACGATTCATTCCAGGTGCTGCATCCAACAGGGACTGTAGATATGTGATATTCATATTGGTACATCTTTAAAACTGAATGCACTCAATGGTTAACCACTGGGGCAGCTGGCATAGTTAGACAAGAGTCTAACGTTCCAACCCACGTAACTACATGTAGACATGATAGTTCAAATTCCCAGCTGTAATATTTGGGCAGAGGAGCTTCTCCTTCATGAAGCAATTAATGTTCCAATAATTCCACAACGCAGAACGGCTGGATATCAGAAACCATGGAAAAAGAGGCGTGAGAATGAGAAACAGAAGGGATAAAGTTAACAAGTATAGACTGCAACAAGATGCCTGTCTGGTAAGAAGAGGATGAACCTGCCTTGATTTAGCAGCTTTTTACTGCCACAGAACATACCAAAATGGCTCACAAGCAACATACGCCACATACACAAGATAAAAGGTCATGGGGTTGGGGGTAATATATTAGCATGGCTAGAGGATTGGCTAACTAACAGAAATCAGAGAGTTGGGATAAATGGTTCATTCTCGGGTTGGCAATCAGTAACTGGGACCCCAACTATTTACAATCAATATTAACGACTTGGAAGAAGGGACTGAGTGTAACATAGCCAAGTTTGCTGACAATACAAAGATGGGAGGAAAAGCAATGTGTGAGGAGGACACAAAAAATCTGCAAAAGGACATAGACAAGCTAAGTGAGTGGGCAAAAATATTGGAAAGTGTGAGGGCATGCACTTTGGCAGAAAAAAAAATCAAAGAGCAAGTTATTATTTAAATGCAGAAAGATTGCAAATACAGCGGGTACAGGGGGTACACATCCTGTGGCATGTGGGAAGTCCTAGACGTTTCGGAGCTGGAGCAGCGGGTGGAGTCAATAAGGTGCATCCGCGAGGCTGAGAGCTACGAGGATAGCACGTTTCAGGAGGTAGTTACCCCAAAGCTTAAAGGCGTGCGGGTAGAGGGGAAGTGGGTGACCACCAGACAGAGTAAGTGTGCTAGGCAGGTAGCGCAGGAGTCCCCCCATGACTCCATCTCGCTTTCAAACCAATATTCACTTCTGAGTATCGATAAGAACGATAGTGCCTCTGGGGAGTGCATCCAGAGCCAATTCCAAGGTTCCACGGGTGGCTCAGCTGCACAGGGGAGAAGGACGAAGAACAAAAGAGGCCTAGTGATAGGGGATTCTATAGTTAGAGGAACAGACAGGTGTTTCTGCGGCCGTAGACGTGACTCCTGAATGGTTTAGTGCCTCCCTGGTGCCAGGGTCAAGGATGTCACAGAGCGGATGCAGGGCATCCTGCGGAGGGGAGGTCATGGTCCATATCGGGACCAACGACATAGGTAAAATGATGGATGAGGTCCTACAGGACGAATTTAGGGAGCTAGGAAGAAAATTAAAGGGTAGGACCTCAAAGGTAGTAATCTCCGGGTTACTACCGGTGCCATGTGCTAATGAGTACAAGAATAGAAGGATAGAGAGGATGAACACGTGGCTGGAAAATTGGTGTAGGAGGGAGGGCTTTAAATTCTTGAGGCATTGGGACCGCTTCTGGGGGAGATGGAACCTGTACAAACCGGATGGGTTGCACCTCAACAGCGCCGGGACCAATATCCTCAAGGGTAGTTTTGCTAGTGCTGTTGGGGAAAGTTTAAACTAGCTTGGCAGGGGGCTGGGAACCTGAGAACGAATTCAAAAGGGAAGGAAGTAAAGCTGAAATTGGATAGCAAGAATCTAGAAAGCGAATCTGTAAGACAGAGAAAACAGGGTTTAGTATGTAGTGAGCAAGGAGGTCTTCCTGTACCAATGGTTATATACTTTAATGCAAGGAGTATAGCGAATAAGGCGGATGAGCTAAGAGCACAGGCATACACTTGGGAGTATAACATTATAGCCATTACAGAAACATGGCTGAAAGCGGGGCAGGTTTGGCAGATCAATATTCCTGGCTACAGGGTTTTTAGACAAGATAGAGAGGGGGGTAAAAGCGGGGGCTCGGTTGCAGTACTGATTAAAGAAACTATTATGGCAGTGAGGAGGGATGATATGTTAGAGAGATCATCAAATGAGGCCATATGGGTTAAATTGAAAAATAAAAAAGGGGCGATCACACTGCTGGGAGTGTATCATAGACCCCCAAACAATGGGAGGGAGTTAGAGAAGCAAATATTTGGCAAATTGCTGTGAAGTCTAAAAACATAGGGTAGTAATAGTAGGGGATTTTAACTATCCAAATATTGATTGGGACAAATTTAGTGTGAAGGGTATAGAGGGTGTGGAATTCTTGAAATGCATTCAAGAGAGCTTTTTTAGTCAGTATGTAGCAAGCCCAACACGAGAGGGGGCGGTCTTGGATTTAGTTTTGGGGAATGAAGCTGGGCAAGTTGAAGGGGTATTAATGGGGGAGCACTTGGGTGCCAGTGACCATAATTCAGTCAGATTCAAGTTGGTTATGGATAAGGACAAGAATAGGCCTGGAATAAAAGTTCCGAATTGGGGAAAAGCTAATTTTGCTAAATTAAGGAGTGATTTGGCCATAGTGGACGGGAAACAGCTACTTGTGGGTAAATCAGTGTCGTATTATAGGCTGGGTTTGTTCTCATTGGAACAGAGGAGGTTGAGAGGAGACCTCATCGAGGTGTACAAAATATTGAGGGGCCTGGACATAGTGGATAGTAAGGGCCTATTTCCATTGGTGGAGGGGTTTTAAGGTGGTTGGTGGAAGGTTTAGAGGGGATTTGAGAGGGGGACTTCTTTACGCAGAGGGTTGTGGGGATCTGGAACTCGCTGTCTGGAAGAGTGGTGGATGCAGAAAGCCTCACCACTTTTAAGAGATGGTTAGATGGACACTTAAAGTGCCGTAACCTGCAGGGTTACAGACCTTGAGCTGGTAATTGGGATTAGATTGGACGACCTTTTGTTGGTCTGCGCAGATATAATGGTAAGTACTGCAGGGAATAGAATACGGCCAGGGTGATCTCCTGGACTAGTTTCGATCGCCTGGATAGGTCGGAGAGGAATTTTCCCAGATTTTTTCTCCCTAAATTGGCCTGGGTTTTTATCTGGTTTTTGCCTCTCCCAGGAGATCACATGGCTCCAGTTGGGGTGGAGTGTAGATGTTTTTAGTATAAGGGGTGTCGCAATTGTGTGAGGCAGACTGGTTGGGCTGGGTGCTCTTTACCTTTCCGTCATTGTGCATAGGTTTATATGTAACCTTTAGGGCTACTGACCAAGAACCGTGTGGCTCTTTGTCGGCCGGCGCAGACACGATGGGCCGAAATGGCCTCCTTCTGCACTGTAAGTTTCTATGTTTCTATGTACTTGTGCATGAAATACAAAAGGATAGTATGCAGGTACAGCAAGTGATCAGGAAGGTCAATGGAATCTTTGGCCTTTATTGCAAAGGGGATGGAGTATAAAAGCAGGGAAGTCTTGCTACAGTTATGCAGGTTATTGGTGAGGCCACACCTGGAATACTGCGTGCAGTTTTGGTTTCCATATTTATGAAAGGATATACTTGCTTTGGAGGCAGTTCAGAGAAGGTTCACAAGGTTGATTCCGAAGATGAGGGGCTTGACTTATGAGGAAAGGTTGAGTAGGTTGGGCCTCTACTCATTGGAATTCAGAAGAATGAGAGGTGATCTTATCAAAAGGTATAAGATTATGAGGGGGCTTGACAAGGTGGATGCAGAGAGGATGTTCCCACTGATGGGGGAGACTAGAACTAGGGGGCATAATCTTAGAATAAGGGGCCGCCCAATTAAAACTGAGATAAGGAGAAAATTCTCTCAGAGTCTGGGACATTGAATAAATTTAAGACAGAATTAGACAATTATTCTGACGGGGTTAGATAGGTTAGATGCAGGAAGAATGTTCCCAATGTTGGGGAAGTCCAGAACCAGGGGTCACAGTCTAAGGATAAGGGGTAAGCCATTTAGGACCGAGATGAGGAGAAACTTCTTCACCCAGAGAGTGGTGAACCTGTGGAATTCTCTACCACAGAAAGTTGTTGAGGCCAATTCACTAAATATATTCAAAAAGGAGTTAGATGTAGTCCTTACTACTAGGGGGATCAATGGGTATGGCGAGAAAGCAGGAATGGGGTACTGAAGTTGCATGTTCAGCCATGAACTCATTGAATGGCGGTGCAGGCTCGAAGGGCCGAATGACCTACTCCTGCGCCTATTTTCTATTACAACAGTGACTACACTCCAAAATTACTTCATTGGCTGTAAAGCGCTTTGGGACGTCCGGTGGTCGGGAAAAGCGCTATATAAATGCAAGTCTTTCTTTCTCATCTCAGTCCTAAATGGCCGACCCTTTATTCTGAGACTGATCTCCTCGTTCTCGGCTCCCCTGCCGGGAGAAACATCCGAAGGAAACCCTTCTAAAATTCTCCATTTAAAAGCAACGAGCGGTATGAGCATTGAGTGAACAGGTCCTGCAGTGCACATTCCGCCCACATCACTGTCATTAAAACAAAAATAGCCCTTCGTGAGGAGGATGTGTTTCCCACACCGACACAGATCCTGTCTGACCGAGCCCCACAACGTCTGGCCAAACGCAAATAGGCAAAGCCATCCCACTTCTGACCGTTTTCACCAGGCAAAGTGGACGCTGACCAGGAGGAGGCGATTGTTTTAAGCCCGGGCATTGTGTATTAACATTCTCCCCCGTCCATTGCAGAAACTTAAAGCAAGAAGAACATGGGATCGGGCCACGCATTAAGCCAGCCACATTTGCGGCTGCCTTTGACTCCAGTGTGCATTGCAAAGTGCCCGCTCCACTTCGGAAAAACATATTTATCTTAAGACTTTTACTATATGCAACATGCAGCCTTACAAAGAACAGACTGCTTTAGCTGTCTGAACAAAAGGCGTCTTGAAAGAGGTCCATATGATTATGATTGAAAAGTGGCGTCAGTAAGTGGACGGCGTATTCAAAGGAGGCATGTGGAAATGATTAGCAGTGAACTTCCTTATTATAAACGTAACTGAACTTACTAATGTAGTTATGCTGAAGCCCATTCCTAATAACAGAGTGCCTATGGAGTTCCTCCCAAAACCCTTAGAATGCCTCATACTTTAGATCCTGCTTAATGGAGCAGTGCAAGGCTTGCCAGGAACCTAATGGGTTACCAACTTGTCTGAATGTTTGCTAAAGAGAAATCAGGAAAATCTGACCACTGCACAGTGCGTCGATCTGTCCTTCGAACAAAAACAAAAGCTGCAACATGACACAGGATGGAAGGAGGATGGGAATTGTTACCAACGCTTCTCAAAACCGGACCAGGGCTGCCCTCGCTGTTTCATCACACGAGCAGTATTTTTAACTGCAACCTCCTCGCAAATAAAGAGTACGTTGCCAGCCATTGAACATGTGGCATTACAGGCCACTGCATCTGGGACAACTTAACATGGCTTGGCTTCGAGGGGGAAATAACATCAGTCGCCCTGATTGATGGACGCGTTGCAGCGCATGAGAAACATTTGCTGACTCATCATTCATACATCTTAAGTCGTGTCTGGTGGGTTTCGCTGAGTGTGGGGGGTGGGGGTGGAGGGGGATGAATAAAGACTTGCATTTATATAGCGCCTTCCACGACCACCTCAAAGCGCTTTGCTGCCAATGAAGCACTTTTGGAGACTAGTCGCTGTTGCAATGTGGGGAACGCGGCAGCCAATTTGGGCACAGCAAGCTCCCACAAACAGCAATTTGATAATGACCAGACAATCTGTTTTTGTTATGTTGATTGAGGGATAAATATTGGCCAGGACACCAGGGATAACTCCCCTGCTCTTCTTCAAAATAGTGCCACGGGATCTTTAACGTCCACCTCAGAGAGGCAGACGGAGCTTGGATTTAACGTCTCATCTGAAAGACGGCACCTCTGACAGTGTAGCACTCCCTCAGCACTGCACTGGGAGTGTCAGCCTAGAGTTATGTGCTCCAGGCTCTGGAGTGGGACTTGAACCCACAACCTTCTGACTCTGAGGCAAGAGTGCCACCCACTGAGACACGGCTGAGCTTACAATGGCTCAGACGATGGTTAGCCTGTTTCAGCCGGGTTTGCGTGGAACTTCATGGGGAGGGAGGAGAAACAGAAGGGGATGGAATCAGTACTAGATACTTCCCTCTGAGGACACAGCGTATTGAGGGCACTCGGTAGTACCACGGAACACGTTGCATGTATTCAAGGCAACCACTCTGAAAACAACAGCAACAGTGCATCTCCTTCATAACTGGGTTATTTGTGAGCAATTTTCTTCTCAAGCCAAACGTGAACAATAATGGTTTGCAGCCTTTCAGCTCGCCCACAGGTATTATAATATTCTTTCTTGCCAGATTAAATAAACAGAAGGCGATCAGATAATTAACACATGCACACTGTGTCAGATGTGGCTCAGTGGGTAACGCACTCACCTCTGAGTCAGAAGGTTGTGGGTTCAAGTCCCACTTCAGAAACTTGAGCACATAAATCTAGGCTGACACTCCCAGTGCAGTGCTGAGGGAGTGCTGCACTGTCTTTCAAATGAGATGCCAAACCGAGGTCCCGTCTGCTCTCTCAAGTGGATATAAAATATCTCATGGCACTATTTCGAAGAAGAGCAGGGGAGTTTTCCCCGGTGTCCTGGGCAATATTTATCCCTCAACCAAAATCGCTATAAACAGATTATCTGGTCATTATTACATTGCTGTTTGTGGGAGCTTTCTGTGCAAAATTTGGCTGCTGCGTTTCCCATTATAATAGTGATGGTACTTCATTGGCTGTAAAGCGCTTTCAGATGTCCAGTGGTCGTGAAAGGAGTTATATAAATAAGTCTTTCTTTCTTATTTGGGCTTTGACTTGCTCTGCAATGGCACACAAACCAGCAGTGAATTGGGTTAAACTATTAGCAGCACAGTGCTGCAGGAACACAACCAAATTTGGACACCACACACAACCAGAATAGTATTTGATAAATCACCGGGCTGGAACCTTCATGACCAAACCGCCCTCTAAGGTTTTTTTCTGATTATGTCGGTGACGCATTGAAATTTCATCTGAAACCTCCAGGTGAAACAGCGATTTACTTGTACCTCTTTCAATTTAGTATACTGTATTCGCTGCTCACGATGCAGTCTCCTCTACATTAGGAAAACCAAACGCAGATTGGGTGACCACTTTGCGGAACTCTTCCGTTCAGTCCGTAAGCGTGACCCCGAGCTTCCGGTCGCCTGTCACTTTAATTCTCCCACTCTGATCTCTCCATCTTTGGCCTCTTCCAATGAAGCTCAACGCAAGCTCGAGGAACAGCACCTCATCTTTCGATCGGGGCACTTTACAGCCTTCTGGACAAAACATCGAGTTCAACAATTTCAGATAAGAACATAAGAAATAGGAGCAGGAGTAGGCCATACGGACCCTCGAGCCTGCTCCGCCATTCAATAAGATCATGGCTGATCTGATCATGGACTCAGCTCCACTTGCCTGCCCGCTCTCCATAACCCCTTATCCCCTTATCATTTAAGAAACTGTCTATCTCTGTCTTAAATTTATTCAATGTCCCCAGCTTCCACAGCTCTCTGAGGCAGTGAATTCCACAGATTTACAACCCTCTGAGAGAAGAAATTTCTCCTCAATTCTGTTTTAAATGGGCAGCCCCTTATTCTAAGATCATGCCCTCTAGTTCTAGTCTCCCCCATCAGTGGAAACATCCTCTCTGCATCCACCTTATCAAGATCCCTCATAATCTTATACGTTTCGATAAGATCACCTCTCATTCTTCTGAATTCCAATGAGTAGAGGCCCAACCTACTCAACCTTTCCTCATAAGTCAACCCCCTCATCCCCGGAATCAACCTAGTGAACCTTCTCTGAACTGCCTCCAAAGCAAGTATATCCTTTCGTAAATATGGAAACCAAAACTGCACGCAGTATTCCAGGTGTGGCCTCACCATTACCTTATATAGCAGTAGCAAGACTTCCCTGCTTTTATACTCCATCCCCTTTACAACAAAGGCCAAGATTCCATTGGCCTTCCTGATCATTTGCTGTACCTGCATACTATCCTTTTGTGTTTCATGCACAAGTCCCGCTGTACTGCAGCACTTTGCAATCTTTCTCCATTTAAATAATAACTTGCTCTTTGATTTTTTTCTGCCAAAGTGCATGACCTCACACTTTCCAACATTATATTCCATCTGCCAAATTTTTGCCCACTCACTTAGCCTGTCTATGTCCTTTTGCAGATTTTTTGTGTCCTCCTCACACATTGCTTTTCCTCCCATCTTTGTATCGTCAGTAAACTTGGCTATGTTACACTCAGTCTCTTCTTCCAAGTCGTTAATATAGATTGTAAATAGTTGGGGTCCCAGCACTGATCCCTGCGGCACCCCACTAGTTACTGGTTGCCAACCAGAGAATGAATCATTTATCCCGACTCTCTGTTTTCTGTTAGTTAACCGATCCTCTATCCATGCTAATATATTACCCCCAACCCCGTGACCTTTTATCTTGTACAGTAACCTTTTATGTGGCACCTTGTCAAGTGCCTTCTGGAAGTCCAAATACACCACATCCACTGGTTCCCCTTTATCCACCCTGTTCGTTACATCCTCATGGAATTCCAGTAAATTTGTCAAACATGACTTCCCCTTCATAAATCCATGCTGACTCTGCCTGACCGCATTTTGTTTTTCCAAATGTCCTGCTACTGCTTCTTTAATAATGGACTCCAACATTTTCCCAACCACAGATGTTAGGCTAACTGGTCTAGTTTCCTGTTTTGTGTCTGCCTCCTTTTTTAAATAGGGGCGTTACATTTGCAGTTTTCCAATCTGCTGGGACCTTCCCAGAATCCAGGGAATTTTGGTAAATTATAACCCCTGCCCTTACTTTTTTTCTGTTTCTCTTTCCCATGTTAGCTGTTCATGATTCTGCCATTTCCATCCTATCTAGACTCATCTTTTGTTTCTTAACTTGCCCCATTAAAATCTCCTTTTGTCTCGCATCATCATCCCTTTGTCTCTCTAATCTCTCCTTCCTCCCGCCCTATCACAGACCTTCCCTGTTGTTCTTGCTTCCCTTCCCCCTTTCCCTGCCCTACACTGGCTTAAAAACCTGCTCCATCTCTAACTTCTTCCAGTTCTGATGCAGGGTCATCGACCTGAAACGTTAACTCTGTTTCTCTCTCTCCACAGATGCTGCTTGACCGGCTGAGTGTTTCCATCATCTTCTGATGCCAGGCGGGATAAATTCGTTACCCGCGACACAAGTCACTTTCCTCCGACGCTGAACAGGGCCCATCGCAGCCCTGCAGCCCCTCATTCTCCCGTCCAGCTTGAGCAGATTTTCAGGAAAATGGAAAGATTGAACATGAGCCCATATCTCACCTATCGGGATTGTAATCATGGTTTATGCTCCTGATTTACAGGTTCTGAAGGTTGCTGCTGCAATTAAACTGCACCCACTTGGCATTGCCGCCCCTGTTTTGGTTAGTCGCTTCCCGGCTGCTAATCATTACAATGGTTTCTCCACCACCCCCCCCCACTTTCTCCCCCGCCCCTCCCCCTGCCCCGTCACCCCTCCCCCTGCCCCGCCCCGCCCCCTTGCCCCTGGCTTCATGCTTCCAAGTCATTAAGAACAAAAGAAAAAAGAAAGACTGGCATTTATATAGCGCCTTTCACGGCCACCCGACGTTTCAAAGCACTTTCCAGCCAATGAAGTACTTTTGGAGTGCAGTCACTGTTGTAATGTGGGAAACGCTGCAGCCAATTTGTGCACAGCAAGATCCCACAAACAGCAATGCGATAATAATCAGATAATCTTGTTTTTGTTATTATGATTGAGGGAGCAATATGGGCCCAGGACACTGAGGATAACTCCCATGCTCTTCTTCAAAACAGCGCCGCGGGATTTTTTTACGTCCACCTGAGAGGGCAGACGGAGCCTCAGTGTAACGTCTCATCCAAAAGACGGCAGGCACCTTCGAGACTGCAGCACTCCCTCAGCACTGCACTGGGAGTGCCAGCCGAGATTTTTTTTGCTCAGGTTTCTGGCGTGGGACTCAAACCCACAACCTTCTGACTCAGAGGCGAGAGTGCTACCCACTAAGCCACAGCTGACACATCAGCCATTCCTTTCTAATGTGCCAACAAAGCCACCTTGTGATTCACACCAAGCTTCTGCCCACAAGTTCTGTTGTTGATCTGCTGTGGGTGACCAGGTGGAGCCCCTACTTTTCTTTACCATGGGGCTATTTTCTGCTGTCTGCACACAGGTTCCTGGATGTGAACTGGTTTGCTGTTCGGGTGCCCTGTTATCGAGGTGAATACCCCCAGTCAGAAAAGGAGCCATCAGTGGTGAGGAAGTGACTGTAGTGATAGCGCCATGTATTTCAACAGTAACTTATAGTTATATGGCACTCCTCAAATAAATTAAATATTTTAGTGTGCCTAGCAAGGAAGGCAAGATGGACACTTTGCAAGAACGCTGTTTCTGACTGAGGACAATGATTTTCTTCTGAACCAAAGGTCCACTTGCATTACCCAGTTCTTCATTGAAAAAACAACACATTTATAAAGTCGCCGTAACTAACAGGATGTCCCAACACAGAACAGGAATAGGGAGGAGGCTCGGGGATTTGATTGACGGGATGGCCCAAGAAGCTGGTTTTTGAGGAGGCTTCTCGGGACGCGACAAGATGTAACGCTATAGAAAGAGAATTTGAGAATGTAGTGCTGTGATCCCCGCAATTGTGGATTGGGGGAATGGGAGGAGGTTTACTCATCCTGACTCAAAGGCAGATGGTGAAAACTGAGACCTAGGAGGTTGCAGAATTAGTATAGAATGTGGCTAGATTTGAACACAAGGGCTTGGGGGATGCAAGGGGGATGGGGCGCTGGAAAGAAAGAAAGACTTGCATTTATATAGTGCCTTTCACAAACACCAGACATCTCAGACCGCTGTTCAACCAACTACACTTTTTGGAGTGTAGTCACTGTTGTAATGTGCATAACACAGCAGCCAACTTGCACA
The DNA here is from genome assembly GCF_044704955.1 of Pristiophorus japonicus. Lineage (NCBI taxonomy): Eukaryota > Metazoa > Chordata > Chondrichthyes > Pristiophoridae > Pristiophorus > Pristiophorus japonicus. The sequence goes on from NC_091998.1 coordinate 42,330,129, forward strand.
CAGCAAGCTCCCACAAACAGCAGATAATCTGTTTTTGTTATGTTGATTGAGGGATAAATTTTGGCCCCAGGACACCAGGGATAACTCCCCTGCTCTTCTTCGAAATAGTGCCATGGGATCTTTTACATCCACCTGAGAGAGCAGGCGGGGCCTCGGTTTAACATCTCATCCGAAAGACTCCCTCAGTGCTACACTGGGAGTGTCAGCCTAGATTTTTACACTCAGGTTCCTGGAGTGGGGCTTGAACCCATGACCTTCTGACTCAGAGACGAGGATGCTGCCCACTGAGCCACAGCTGACACCGGAGATCGGTGAGTGCTGAGGCGATGTATGGGCAGGGCTTTTTCAGGGGCAGGATGTGGATCTGGGAAGGTGGGTTGGGATCTGTGCAATGTCGCCAGGCGGCCGGCCGAGAGAGCTCTGGAAGTACCGAGCTGGAGGGGACAATGCGTTGTTTCGGTGGTCGTGGGGGAGAAACAAGGCCAGAGGTGACAATAGGCAGTCTCGGTGATGGGATTTGGGATTTGAGGCTTGAATCCGGCGTGAGAAGGACACAAGAGGAGCTGCCTGGTTCAGCCAAGAGACAAGACGGAATCAAGCAACTGCATGGGAATTCTGACCAGAACCAAGCACCACCGTCTCAGTCCTGGCAATATTTTGCTGCAGGAAGTTTCAGCTCATGCCTGACTTGATGTTGGACAGGAAGTCAGACTGCACAGCTACAGGCCCCTGGTCCTGTCACAGCCTTTTAATCTGCACACATGAGCTGTATTATTTCTTGACGACCAACTGGGCAGCATTTGTCAACGGACCCGCGGTGATTTATCACCGCCATTAATCACTTGTCGTGAATGTTACCGATCACCAGTGACACAGAGCACATTCGCTGTGAGCTTTGTCACTGAGAGCTACTACTCACAACATTGGACCACAAATGATATAATATCGTCCCGTGAAGTCACGGTATGTTCTTCTATTAAAAGACATCTCCCAGCGTGTTTCCAATGTCAACTCTTGGTCCAGACCATGGAGCAAGTTGTCTGAATCTTACTTCGACAAAAGCAAAATACCCCGGATGCTGGAAATCTGAAATAAGAACAGGAGTTCGAGGAGCAGTATCTCATCTTTCGTTTGGGCATTTTACAGCCTTCTGGACTCAACATCGAGTTCAACAATTTCAGACCACAAACCCTGCCGCTATTTTTTTTCCGCTGTAACTATTTGTACTGCACTTTTGTTGATAGACATGCAACAAGCCCCGCCCCTGTCAAGCTCCACCCCCTCCTCCTGGCCCGAATCATTCTCTCCACGTGGTGCCGAGAAGCAGGAACTGAGGCTCCGACTCTCTACCCCCCCAGCCGGCGTGGGGCCGAGAGAAAGAGAGAGGCTGGGGGGAGACAGAGGTTGGGGGAGAGAGAGGCTGTGGGAGAGAGAGGCTGGGGGGTGACAGAGGTTGGGGGAGAGAGAGGCTGTGGGAGAGAGAGGCTGGGGGGAGACAGAGATTGGGGGAGAGAGAGGCTGTGGGAGAGAGAGGCTGGGGGGAGACAGAGGTTGGGGGAGAGAGAGGCTGTGGGAGAGAGAGGCTGGGGGGAGAGAGAGAGGCTGGGGGAGAGAGAGAGGCTGGGGAAGAGAGAGGCTGGTGGGAGAGAGAGGTTGGGGGAGAGAGAGGCTGTGGGAGAGAGAGGCTGGGGGTAGAGAGAGAGGCTGAGGACAGAGAGAGGCTGGGGGAGAGAGAGAGGCTGGGAGAGAGAGAGAGGCTGGGGAGAGAGAGAGGCTGGGGGGAGAGAGAGGCTGGGAGAGAGAGAGAGGCTGGGAGAGAGAGAGAGGCTGGGGAGAGAGAGAGGCTGGGGAAGAGAGAGGCTGGGGGGAGACAGAGATTGGGGGAGAGAGAGGCTGTGGGAGAGAGAGGCTGGGGGAGAGAGAGAGGCTGGGAGGAGAGAGAGAGGCTGGGGGGAGAGAGAGACTGGGGGAAGAGAGAGGCTGGGGGAGAGAGAGGCTGGGGGAAGAGAGAGAGGCTGGGGGGAGAGAGAGGCTGGGGGAGCAAGAGAGGCTGGAGGCGAGAGAGGCTGGGGGAGAGAGAGGCTGGGGCAAGGAGAGGCTGGGGGAGAGAGAGAGACTGGGAGAGAGAGAGGCTGGGGGGAGAGAGAGAGGCTGGGGGGAGAGAGGCTGCGGGGAGAGAGAGAGGCTGGGGAGAGAGAGAGGCTGGGGAAGAGAGAGACTGGGGGGAGAGAGAGGTTGGGGGAGAGAGAGGCTGTGGGAGAGAGAGGCTGGGGGTAGAGAGAGAGGCTGAGGACAGAGAGAGGCTGGGGGAGAGAGAGAGGCTGGGAGAGAGAGAGAGGCTGGGTGGAGAGAGAGGCTGGGGAAGAGATAGGCTGGGGGAGAGAGAGAGGCTGGGGGAGAGAGAGAGGCTGGGAGGAGAGAGAGAGGCTGGGGGGAGAGAGAGACTGGGGGGAGAGAGAGGCTGGGGGAGAGAGAGGCTGGGGGAGAGAGAGAGGCTGGGGGGAGAGAGAGGCTGGGGGAGAGAGAGGCTGGGGCAAGGAGAGGCTGGGGGAGAGAGAGAGACTGGGAGAGAGAGAGGCTGGGGGGAGAGAGAGAGGCTGGGGGGGAGAGAGAGGCTGGGGGAGAGAGAGGCTGGGGGGAGAGAGAGGCTGGGGGAGAGAGAGGCTGGGGCAAGGAGAGGCTGGGGGAGAGAGAGAGGCTGGGGGGAGAGAGAGGCTGGGGGGAGAGAGAGGCTGGGAGAGAGAGAGAGAGAGACACACGGGTGAGGGGGGGAGAGACACAGGTTGGGAAGGGGGATCGGAGGGAAGAGAGGGAACTCAGGGAAGATGGATTACGTTCTTCCAACCCCCTGCAAGGGACCTCGTTGGAGTGGATGATAACCAGAAGTCACGACACTGTCACTATTCACTTCATACCCAATAAACCGGTTAACAATCCGTACTCAATGCCTGCCCCATCTATGGTGGGTGTGAGAGGCGGTAAGGATGCAATTGCGCTGGGGTAAGGCACTTTGACTGGGGGAGGATGTACGTGGCCTGGGGTAAGGCCCTTTGACTGGTGGAGGATGTACTTGGCCTGGGGTAAGGCACTTTGACTGGGGGAGGATGTACTTGGCCTGGGGTAAGGCACTTTGGCTGGGGGAGGATGTACTTGGACTGGGCTAAGGCACTTTGACTGGGGGAGGGATGTACCTGGACTGGGGTAAGGCACTTTGACTGGGGGAGGGAAGTACTTGGCCTGGGGTAAGGCACTTTGACTGGGGGAGGATGTACCTGGACTGGGGTAAGGCACTTTGACTGGGAGAGGGATGTACCTGGACTGGGGTAAGGCACTTTGACTGGGGGAGGGATGTACTTGGCCTGGGGTAAGGCACTTTGGCCTGCCCCTGCTGGCTTCTGGGGAGCTCTGTCCTCTGTCGCTTCAGGAAATCAAAGTGGATTGAGTTACAAAGTCAATGAGACCTTGGGATGGGCGGTTCCAGTGACAGATTCCTGTGAAACTTCAGGGTGTGGCTTATACTCCAAGAGGACCAATCAGAAACAAAGGGTGATGCATGGCGGCCATTTTGGTAGTACAAATAAGCACTTCCTTTTTTTCTGTTGTTTTCTCTCTTTCCCACGGCAACCATTGATGATTCTGCCTTCTCCATTTCCACCCTCACTAGACTCATCTTTTGTTTCTTAACTTACCCCATTTCCATCTCCTTTTGCCTTCCACCATCATTCCTTTTGTCTCCTAATCTCTCCTGCCTTCCACCCTATCACAGACCTTCCCTGTTGTTCTTTTCTCCCCTCCGCCTTTCCCTGACCTGAAACGTTAACTCTGTTTCTCTCCCCAAAGATGCTGCCTGACCTGCTGAGTGTTTCCAGCATTTCTGGAGTTTTATGATATCATCTGGACCCATCAATGCGAAAAATGGACAACATACAGTCGCAGTTGACCAACCATTATTCTCCATGTAGAACATTCTACGTACTAAGAATGAGTGTTCCATTCAAGCGATATTATGTCTGCTTTGGGTTTAGTCACTTTGTGACATAATGGTCACTTGCCACATCCTGGTCCTTTACTACATCCTGGTCACTTGCCACATCCTGGTCCTTTGCCACATCCTGGTCACTTTGCCACATCCTGGTCACTTGTCATATCCTGGTCACTTTGCCACATCCTGGTCACTTTGCCACATCCTGATCACTTTGCCACATCCTGGTCACTTGTCATATCCTGGTCACTTTGCCACATCCTGATCACTTTGCCACATCCTGGTCACTTTGCCACATCCTGGTCACTTTGCCACATCCTGGTCATTTGTCATATCCTGGTCACTTTGTCACATCCTGGTCACTTTGCCATATCCTGGGCACTTGCCACATCCTGGTCACTTTGCCACATCCTGGTCACTTTGCCACATCCTGGTCACTTGTCATATCCTGGTCACTTTGCCACATCCTGGTCACTTTGTCACATCCTGATCACTTTGCCACATCCTGGTCACTTGCCACATCCTGGTCAATTGCCACATCCTGGTCATTTTGTCACATCCTGCTCACTTTGCCACATCCTGGTCATTTTGTCACATCCTGGTCACTTTGTCACATCCTGGTCATTTTGTCACATCCTGGTCACTTTGCCACATCCTGGTAACTTTGCCACATCCTGGTCTCTTGCCACATCCTGCTCATTTGCCACATCCTGCTCATTTGCCATATTCTGGTCACTTTGCCACATCCTGGTCACTTGCCACATCCTGCTCACTTGCCACATCCTGCTCACTTTGCCACATCCTGCTCACTTGCCATATCCTGGTCACTTGTCACATCCTGTTCACTTTGCCACATCCTGGTCACTTTGCCACATTCTGGTCACTTTGTCACATCCTAGTCACTTCCCACATCCTGCTCACTTTGCCACGTCCTGGTCACTTGCCACATCCTGGTCACTTTGCCACATCCTGGTCACTTTGTCACATCCTGGTCACATTGCACATCCTGGTCACTTGCCACATCCTGGTCCTTTGCCACATCCTGGTCACTTTTCTACGTCCTGGTCATTTTGCCACATCCTGGCCTTTTGTCACATCCTGGTCATTTTGCCATTCCTGGTCACTTTGTCACATCCTGGTCACTTTGCCACATCCTGGTCCTTTGCCACATCCTGGTCCTTTGCCACATCCTGGTCACTTTGCCACATCCTGCTCACTTTGCCACATCCTGCTCACTTGTCACATCCTGGTCACTTTGCCACATCCTGGTCACTTTGTCACATCCTGGTCACTTTGCACATCCTGGTCACTTGCCACATCCTGGTCACTTTACCACATCCTGGTCACTTTACCACAGCCTGGCCCTTTGTCACATCCTGGTCACTTGCCACATCCTGCTCACTTTGCCACATCCTGGTCACATGCCACATCCTGGTCCTTTGTCACATCCTGGTCACTTTGCCACATCCTGGCCTTTTGTCACATCCTGGTCACTTGTCATATCCTGGTCACTTTGCCACATCCTGGTCACTTTGTCACATCCTGATCACTTTGCCACATCCTGGTCACTTTGCCACATCCTGGTCACTTGTCATATCCTGAGCACTTTGCCACATCCTGGTCACTTGCCACATCCTGGTCACTTTGCCACATCCTGGTCACTTTGCCACATCCTGGTCTCTTGCCACATCCTGGTCACCTTGCCACATCCTGGTCACATGCCACAACCTGGTCACTTTGCCACATCCTGGTCACTTGCCACATCCTGGTCAATTGTCACATCCTGCTCACTTTGCCACATCCTGGTCATTTTGTCACATCCTGGTCACTTTGCCACATCCTGGTCACTTGCCACATCCTGCTCACTTTGCCACATCCTGGTCACATGCCACATCCTGCTCACTTGCCACATCCTGGATACTTGTCACATCCTATTCACTTTGCCACATCCTGGTCACTTTGCCACATCCTGGTCACTTTGTCACATCCTGGTCACTTGCCACATCCTGCTCACTTGCCACATCCTGCTCACTTTGTCACATCCTGGTCACTTGCCACATCCTGTTCACTTTGCCACATCCTGGTCACTTGTCATATCCTGGTCACTTTGCTACATCCTGGTCACTTTGTCACATCCTGGTCACATTGCACATCCTGGTCACTTGCCACATACTGGTCCTTTGCCACATCCTGGTCACTTTGCTATCTCCTGGTCACTTGCCACATCCTAGTCACTTGCCACATCCTAGTCACTTTGCCACAGCCTGGCCCTTTGTCACATCCTGGTCATTTGCCACATCCTGGTCATTTTGCCACATCCTGGTCACTTTGCCACATCCTGGTGACTTTTTCACATCCTGGTCACTTGCCACATCCTGCTCACTTTGTCACATCCTGCTCACTTTGCCACATCCTGGTCACATGCCACATCCTGGCCTTTTGTCGCATCCTGGTCACTTTGCCACATCCTGGTCACTTGCCACATCCTGGCCCTTTGTCACATCCTGGTCACTTTGCCACATCCTGGTCTTTTGTCACATCCTGGTCACTTTGCCACATTCTGGTCACTTGCCACATCCTGGCCCTTTGTCACATCCTGGTCATTTTGCCACATCCTGGTCCTTTGTCACATCCTGGTCACTTTGCCACATCCTGGTCACTTGCCACATCCTGGCCCTTTGTCACATCCTGGTCATTTTGCCACATTCTGGTCCTTTGTCACATCCTGGTCATTTTGCCACATCCTGGTCCTTTGCCACATCCTGGTCCTTTGCCACATCCTGGTCACTTTGCCACATCCTGGTCACTTTGCCACATCCTGGTCACATTGCACATCCTGGTCACTTTGCTACGTCCTGGTCCTTTGTCACGTCCTGGTCATTTTGCCACATCCTGGTCACATGCCACATCCTGGCCTTTTGTCACATCCTGGTCATTTTGCCACATTCTGGTCCTTTGTCACATCCTGGTCATTTTGCCACATCCTGGTCCTTTGCCACATCCTGGTCCTTTGCCACATCCTGGTCACTTTGCCACATCCTGGTCACTTTGCCACGTCCTGGTCACATTGCACATCCTGGTCACTTTGCTACGTCCTGGTCCTTTGTCACATCCTGGTCAATTTGCCACATCCTGGTCCTTTGTCACATCCTGGTCATTTTGCCACATCCTGGTCACATGCCACATCCTGTTCATTTTGCCACATCCTGTTCATTTTGCCACATCCTGGTGACTTTGTCACATCCTGGTCACTTGCCACATCCTGCTCACTTTGTCACATCCTGCTCACTTTGCCACATCCTGGTCACATGCCACATCCTGGCTTTTTGTCGCATCCTGGTCACTTTGCCACATCCTGGTCACTTGCCACATCCTGGCCCTTTGTCACATCCTGGTCACTTTGCCACATCCTGGTCACTTTGCCACATCCTGGTCTTTTGTCACATCCTGGTCACTTTGCCACATTCTGGTCACTTGCCACATCCTGGCCCTTTGTCACATCCTGGTCATTTTGCCACATCCTGGTCACATGCCACATCCTGGTCATTTTGCCACATCCTGGTCCTTTGCCACATCCTGGTCCTTTGCCACATCATGGTCACTTTGCCACATCCTGGTCACTTTGCCACATCCTGGCCTTTTGTCACATCCTGGTCACTTTGCCACATCCTGGTCACTTGCCACATACTGGCCCTTTGTCACATCCTGGTCATTTTGCCACATCCTGGTCCTTTGTCACATCCCTGTCACTTTGCCACATCCTGGCCTTTTGTCACATCCTGGTCACTTTGCCACATCCTGGTCACTTGCCACATCCTGGCCCTTTGTCACATCCTGGTCATTTTGCCACATTCTGGTCCTTTGTCACATCCTGGTCATTTTGCCACATCCTGGTCCTTTGCCACATCCTTGTCCTTTGCCACATCCTGGTCACTTTGTCACATCCTGGTCACTTTGCCACGTCCTGGTCACATTGCACATCCTGGTCACTTTGCTACGTCCTGGTCCTTTGTCACATCCTGGTCATTTTGCCACATCCTGGTCCTTTTTCACATCCTGGTCACTTTGCCACAGCCTGGCCCTTTGTCACATCCTGGTCACTTGCCTCATCCCGGTCACTTTGCCACATCCTGGTCACATGCCACATCCTAGCCTTTTGTCACATCCTGGTCATTTTGCCACATTCTGGTCCTTTGTCACATCCTGGTCATTTTGCCACATCATGGTCCTTTGCCACATCCTGGTCACTTTGCCACATCCTGGTCACTTTGCCACGTCCTGGTCACATTGCACATCATGGTCACTTTGCTACGTCCTGGTCCTTTGTCACATCCTGGTCATTTTGCCACATCCTGGTCCTTTTTCACATCCTGGTCACTTTGCCACAGCCTGGCCCTTTGTCACATCCTGGTCACTTGCCTCATCCCGGTCACTTTGCCACATCCTGGTCACATGCCACATCCTGGCCTTTTGTCACATCCTGGTCATTTTGCCACATTCTGGTCCTTTGTCACATCCTTGTCATTTTGCCACTTTCTGGTCCTTTGCCACATCCTTGTCCTTTGCCACATCCTGGTCACTTTGCCACATCCTGGTCACTTTGCCACGTCCTGGTCACATTGCACATCATGGTCACTTTGCTACGTCCTGGTCCTTTGTCACATCCTGGTCACTTTGCCACATCCTGGTTCTTTGTCACATCCTGGTCATTTTGCCACATCCTGGTCCTTTGCCACATCCTGGTCACTTGCCACATCCTGGTCACTTGCCACATCCTGGTCACTTTGCCACAGCCTGGCCATTTTTCACATCCTGGTCACTTGCCACATCCTGGTCACTTTGCCACAGCCTGGCCCTTTGTCACATCCTGGTCACTTGCCTCATCCTGGTCACTTTGCCACATCCTGGTCACATGCCACATCCTGGCCTTTTGTCACATCCTGGTCATTTTGCCATTCCTGGTCACTTTGTCACATCCTGGTCACTTTGCCACATCCTGGCCCTTTGCCACATCCTGGTCCTTTGCCACATCCTGGTCACTTTGCCACATCCTGGACACTTTGCCACATCCTGCTCACTTGTCACATCCTGGTCACTTTGCCACATCCTGGTCACTTTGCACATCCTGGTCACTTGCCACATCCTGGTCACTTGCCACATCCTGGTCACTTTGCCACAGCCTGGCCCTTTGTCACATCCTGGTCACTTGTCACATCCTGGTCACTTTGCCACATCCTGGTCACTTTGCCACATCCTGGCTTTTTGTCACATCCTGGTCATTTTGCCACATCCTGGTCACTTTGCCACATCCTGGTCACTTGCCACATCCTGCTCACTTTGTCACATCCTGCTCACTTTGTCACATCCTGGTCACTTGCCACATCCTGGCCCTTTGTCACATCCTGGTCCTTTGTCACATCCTAGTCACTTTGCCACATCCTGGCCTTTTGTTACATCCTGGTCATTTTGCCACATCCTGGTCCTTTGCCACATCCTGGTCCTTTGCCACATCCTGGTCCTTTGCCACATCCTGGTCACTTTGCCACATCCTGGTCACTTTGCCACGTCCTGGTCACATTGCACATCCTGGTCACTTTGCTACGTCCTGGTCCTTTGTCACATCCTGGTCATTTTGCCACATCCTGGTCCTTTGTCACATCCTGGTCACTTTGCCACAGCCTGGCCCTTTGTCACATCCTGGTCACTTGTCTCATCCTGGTCACTTTGCCACATCCTGGTCACATGCCACATCCTGGCCTTTTGTCACATCCTGGTCACTTTGCCACATTCTGGTCCTTTGTCACATCCTGGTCATTTTGCCACATCCTGGTCCTTTGCCACATCCTGGTCCTTTGCCACATCCTGGTCACTTTGCCACATCCTGGTCACATTGCCACGTCCTGGTCACATTGCACATCCTGGTCACTTTGCTACATCCTGGTCCTTTGTCACATCCTGGTCATTTTGCCACATCCTGGTCCTTTGTCACATCCTGGTCATTTTGCCACATCCTGGTCACTTGCCACATCCTGGTCACTTGCCACATCCTGGTCACTTTGCCACAGCCTGGCCATTTTTCACATCCTGGTCACTTGCCTCATCCTGGTCACTTGCCACATCCTGGTCACTTTGCCACATCCTGGTCACATGCCACATCCTGGCTTTTTGTCACATCCTGGTCATTTTGCCACATCCTGGTCACTTTGCCACACCCTGGTGACTTTGTCACATCCTGGTCACTTGCCACATCCTGCTCACTTTGTCACATCCTGCTCACTTTGCCACATTCTGGTCACATGCCACATCCTGGCCCTTTGTCACATCCTGGTCACTTTGCCACATCCTGGTCACTTGCCACATCCTGGCCCTTTGTCACATCCTGGTCATTTTGCCACATCCTGGTCCTTTGTCACATCCTGATCACTTTGCCACATCCTGGTCATTTTGCCACATCCTGGTCACTTGTCATATCCTGAGCACTTTGCCACATCCTGGTCACTTGCCACATCCTGGTCACTTTGCCACATCCTGGTCACTTTGCCACATCCTGGCCTCTTGCCACATCCTGGTCACCTTGCCACATCCTGGTCACATGCCACATCCTGGTCACTTTGCCACATCCTGGTCACTTGCCACATCCTGGTCAATTGTCACATCCTGCTCACTTTGCCACATCCTGGTCATTTTGTCACATCCTGGTCACTTTGCCACATCCTGGTCACTTGCCACATCCTGCTCACTTTGCCACATCCTGGTCACATGCCACATCCTGCTCACTTGCCACATCCTGGTTACTTGTCACATCCTGTTCACTTTGCCACATCCTGGTCACTTCGCCACATCCTGGTCACTTTGTCACATCCTGGTCACTTGCCACATCCTGCTCACTTGCCACATCCTGCTCACTTTGTCACATCCTGGTCACTTGCCACATCCTGCTCACTTTGCCACATCCTGGTCACTTGTCATATCCTGGTCACTTTGCCACATCCTGGTCACTTTGTCACATCCTGGTCACATTGCACATCCTGGTCACTTGCCACATCCTGGTCCTTTGCCACATCCTGGTCACTTTGCTATCTCCTGGTCACTTGCCACATCCTAGTCACTTGCCACATCCTAGTCACTTTGCCACAGCCTGGCCCTTTGTCACATCCTGGTCATTTGCCACATCCTGGTCACTTTGCCACAGCCTGGCGCTTTGTCACATCCTGGTCACTTGCCACAACCTGGTCACTTTGCCACATCCTGGTCACATGCCACATCCTGTTCATTTTGCCACATCCTGTTCATTTTGCCACATCCTGGTGACTTTGTCACATCCTGGTCACTTGCCACATCCTGCTCACTTTGTCACATCCTGCTCACTTTGCCACATCCTGGTCACATGCCACATCCTGGCTTTTTGTCGAATCCTGGTCACTTTGCCACATCCTGGTCACTTGCCACATCCTGGCCCTTTGTCACATCCTGGTCACTTTGCCACATCCTGGTCACTTTGCCACATCCTGGTCTTTTGTCACATCCTGGTCACTTTGCCACATTCTGGTCACTTGCCACATCCTGGCCCTTTGTCACATCCTGGTCATTTTGCCACATCCTGGTCACATGCCACATCCTGGTCATTTTTCCACATCCTGGCAATTTGTCACATCCTGGTCACTTTGCCACATCCTGGTCACTTGCCACATCCTGGCCCTTTGTCACATCCTGGTCATTTTGCCACATCCTGGTCCTTTGTCACATCCCGGTCACTTTGCCACATCCTGGCCTTTTGTCACATCCTGGTCACTTTGCCACATCCTGGTCCTTTGCCACATCCTGGCCCTTTGTCACATCCTGGTCATTTTGCCACATTCTGGTCCTTTGCCACATCCTGGTCCTTTGCCACATCCTGGTCCTTTGCCACATCCTGGTCACTTTGCCACATCCTGGTCACATTGCACATCCTGGTCACTTTGCTACGTCCTGGTCCTTTGTCACATCCTGGTCATTTTGCCACATCCTGGTCCTTTGTCACATCCTGGTCACTTTGCCACAGCCTGGCCCTTTGTCACATCCTGGTCACTTGCCTCATCCCAGTCACTTTGCCACATCCTGGTCACATGCCACATCCTGGCCTTTTATCACATCCTGGTCATTTTGCCACATTCTGGTCCTTTGTCACATCCTGGTCATTTTGCCACATCCTGGTCCTTTGCCACATCCTGGTCCTTTGCCACATCCTGGTCACTTTGCCACGTCCTGGTCACATTGCACATCATGGTCACTTTGCTACGTCCTGGTCCTTTGTCACATCCTGGTCACTTTGCCAGATCCTGGTCCTTTGTCACATCCTGGTCACTTGCCTCATCCCAGTCACTTTGCCAAATCCTGGTCACATGCCACATCCTGGCCTTTTGTCACATCCTGGTCATTTTGCCACATTCTGGTCCTTTGTCACATCCTGGTCATTTTGCCACATCCTGGTCCTTTGCCACATCCTGGTCCTTTGCCACATCCTGGTCACTTTGCCACATCCTGGTCACTTTGCTTCGTCCTGGTCCTTTGTCACATCCTGGTCACTTTGCCACATCCTGGTCCTTTGTCACATCCTGGTCATTTTGCCACATCCTGGTCCTTTGCCACATCCTGGTCACTTGCCACATCCTGGTCACTTGCCACATCCTGGTCACTTTGCCACAGCCTGGCCTTTTGTCACATCCTGGTCACTTGCCTCATCCTGGTCACTTGCTACATCCTGGTCATTTGCCACATCCTGGTCACTTTACCACAGCCTGGCCCTTTGTCACATCCTGGTCACTTGCCACATCCTGGTCACTTTGCCACATCCTGGTCACATGCCACATCCTGGCTTTTTGTCACATCCTGGTCATTTTGCCACATCCTGCTCACTTTGTCACATCCTGCTCACTTTGCCACATTCTGGTCACATGCCACATCCTGGCCATTTGTCACATCCTGGTCACTTTGCCACATCCTGGCAATTTGTCACATCCTGGTCACTTTGCCACATCCTGGTCACTTGCCACATCCTGGCCCTTTGTCACATCCTGGTCATTTTGCCACATCCTGGTCCTTTGTCACATCCCGGTCACTTTGCCACATCCTGGCCTTTTGTCACATCCTGGTCACTTTGCCACATCCTGGTCACTTGCCACATCCTGGCCCTTTGTCACATCCTGGTCATTTTGCCACATTCTGCTCCTTTGTCACATCCTGGTCATTTTGCCACATCCTGGTCCTTTGCCACATCCTGGTCCTTTGCCACATCCTGGTCACTTTGCCACATCCTGGTCACATTGCACATCCTGGTCACTTTGCTACGTCCTGGTCCTTTGTCACATCCTGGTCATTTTGCCACATCCTGGTCCTTTGTCACATCCTGGTCACTTTGCCACAGCCTGGCCCTTTGTCACATCCTGGTCACTTGCCTCATCCCAGTCACTTTGCCACATCCTGGTCACATGCCACATCCTGGCCTTTTGTCACATCCTGGTCATTTTGCCACATTCTGGTCCTTTGTCACATCCTGGTCATTTTGCCACATCCTGGTCCTTTGCCACATCCTGGTCCTTTGCCACATCCTGGTCACTTTGCCACATCCTGGTCACTTTGTCACATCCTGGTCACTTTGCACATCCTGGTCACTTGCCACATCCTGGTCACTTTGCCAAATCCTGGTCACTTTAGCACAGCCTGGCCCTTTGTCACATCCTGGTCACTTGCCACATCCTGCTCACTTTGCCACATCCTGGTCACATGCCACATCCTGGCCCTTTGTCACATCCTGGTCATTTTGCCACATCCTGATCACTTTGCCACATCCTGGTCACTTTGCCACATCCTGGTCACTTGTCATATCCTGAGCACTTTGCCACATCCTGGTCACTTGCCACATCCTGGTCACTTTGCCACATCCTGGTCACTTTGCCACATCCTGGTCTCTTGCCACATCCTGGTCACCTTGCCACATCCTGGTCACATGCCACAACCTGGTCACTTTGCCACATCCTGGTCACTTGCCACATCCTGGTCACTTGTCACATCCTGCTCACTTTGCCACATCCTGGTCATTTTGTCACATCCTGGTCACTTTGCCACATCCTGGTCACTTGCCACATCCTGCTCACTTTGCCACATCCTGGTCACATGCCACATCCTGCTCACTTGCCACATCCTGGTTACTTGTCACATCCTATTCACTTTGCCACATCCTGGTCACTTTGCCACATCCTGGTCACTTTGTCACATCCTGGTCACTTGCCACATCCTGCTCACTTGCCACATCCTGCTCACTTTGCCACATCCTGGTCACCTTGCCACATCCTGGTCACATGCCACATCCTGGTCACTTTGCCACATCCTGGTCACTTGCCACATCCTGGTCAATTGTCACATCCTGCTCACTTTGCCACATCCTGGTCATTTTGTCACATCCTGGTCACTTTGCCACATCCTGGTCATTTGCCACATCCTGCTCACTTTGCCACATCCTGGTCACATGCCACATCCTGCTCACTTGCCACATCCTGGTTACTTGTCACATCCTGTTCACTTTGCCACATCCTGGTCACTTCGCCACATCCTGGTCACTTTGTCACATCCTGGTCACTTGCCACATCCTGCTCACTTGCCACATCCTGCTCACTTTGTCACATCCTGGTCACTTGCCACATCCTGCTCACTTTGCCACATCCTGGTCACTTGTCATATCCTGGTCACTTTGCCACATCCTGGTCACTTTGTCACATCCTGGTCACATTGCACATCCTGGTCACTTGCCACATCCTGGTCCTTTGCCACATCCTGGTCACTTTGCTATCTCCTGGTCACTTGCCACATCCTAGTCACTTGCCACATCCTAGTCACTTTGCCACAGCCTGGCCCTTTGTCACATCCTGGTCATTTGCCACATCCTGGTCACTTTGCCACAGCCTGGCGCTTTGTCACATCCTGGTCACTTGCCACAACCTGGTCACTTTGCCACATCCTGGTCACATGCCACATCCTGTTCATTTTGCCACATCCTGTTCATTTTGCCACATCCTGGTGACTTTGTCACATCCTGGTCACTTGCCACATCCTGCTCACTTTGTCACATCCTGCTCACTTTGCCACATCCTGGTCACATGCCACATCCTGGCTTTTTGTCGAATCCTGGTCACTTTGCCACATCCTGGTCACTTGCCACATCCTGGCCCTTTGTCACATCCTGGTCACTTTGCCACATCCTGGTCACTTTGCCACATCCTGGTCTTTTGTCACATCCTGGTCACTTTGCCACATTCTGGTCACTTGCCACATCCTGGCCCTTTGTCACATCCTGGTCATTTTGCCACATCCTGGTCACATGCCACATCCTGGTCATTTTGCCACATCCTGGCAATTTGTCACATCCTGGTCACTTTGCCACATCCTGGTCACTTGCCACATCCTGGCCCTTTGTCACATCCTGGTCATTTTGCCACATCCTGGTCCTTTGTCACATCCCGGTCACTTTGCCACATCCTGGCCTTTTGTCACATCCTGGTCACTTTGCCACATCCTGGTCCTTTGCCACATCCTGGCCCTTTGTCACATCCTGGTCATTTTGCCACATTCTGGTCCTTTGTCACATCCTGGTCATTTTGCCACATCCTGGTCCTTTGCCACATCCTGGTCCTTTGCCACATCCTGGTCACTTTGCCACATCCTGGTCACATTGCACATCCTGGTCACTTTGCTACGTCCTGGTCCTTTGTCACATCCTGGTCATTTTGCCACATCCTGGTCCTTTGTCACATCCTGGTCACTTTGCCACAGCCTGGCCCTTTGTCACATCCTGGTCACTTGCCTCATCCCAGTCACTTTGCCACATCCTGGTCACATGCCACATCCTGGCCTTTTGTCACATCCTGGTCATTTTGCCACATTCTGGTCCTTTGTCACATCCTGGTCATTTTGCCACATCCTGGTCCTTTGCCACATCCTGGTCCTTTGCCACATCCTGGTCACTTTGCCACGTCCTGGTCACATTGCACATCATGGTCACTTTGCTACGTCCTGGTCCTTTGTCACATCCTGGTCACTTTGCCAGATCCTGGTCCTTTGTCACATCCTGGTCACTTGCCTCATCCCAGTCACTTTGCCAAATCCTGGTCACATGCCACATCCTGGCCTTTTGTCACATCCTGGTCATTTTGCCACATTCTGGTCCTTTGTCACATCCTGGTCATTTTGCCACATCCTGGTCCTTTGCCACATCCTGGTCCTTTGCCACATCCTGGTCACTTTGCCACATCCTGGTCACTTTGCCACGTCCTGGTCATATTGCACATCATGGTCACTTTGCTGCGTCCTGGTCCTTTGTCACATCCTGGTCACTTTGCCACATCCTGGTCCTTTGTCACATCCTGGTCATTTTGCCACATCCTGGTCCTTTGCCACATCCTGGTCACTTGCCACATCCTGGTCACTTGCCACATCCTGGTCACTTTGCCACAGCCTGGCCTTTTGTCACATCCTGGTCACTTGCCTCATCCTGGTCACTTGCTACATCCTGGACATTTGCCACATCCTGGTCACTTTACCACAGCCTGGCCCTTTGTCACATCCTGGTCACTTGCCACATCCTGGTCACTTTGCCACATCCTGGTCACATGCCACATCCTGGCTTTTTGTCACATCCTGGTCATTTTGCCACATCCTGCTCACTTTGTCACATCCTGCTCACTTTGCCACATTCTGGTCACATGCCACATCCTGGCCATTTGTCACATCCTGGTCACTTTGCCACATCCTGGCAATTTGTCACATCCTGGTCACTTTGCCACATCCTGGTCACTTGCCACATCCTGGCCCTTTGTCACATCCTGGTCATTTTGCCACATCCTGGTCCTTTGTCACATCCCGGTCACTTTGCCACATCCTGGCCTTTTGTCACATCCTGGTCACTTTGCCACATCCTGGTCACTTGCCACATCCTGGCCCTTTGTCACATCCTGGTCATTTTGCCACATTCTGCTCCTTTGTCACATCCTGGTCATTTTGCCACATCCTGGTCCTTTGCCACATCCTGGTCACTTTGCCACATCCTGGTCACTTTGCCACATCCTGGTCACATTGCACATCCTGGTCACTTTGCTACGTCCTGGTCCTTTGTCACATCCTGGTCACTTTACCACAGCCTGGCCCTTTGTCACATCCTGGTCACTTGCCACATCCTGCTCACTTTGCCACATCCTGGTCACATGCCACATCCTGGCCCTTTGTCACATCCTGGTCATTTTGCCACATCCTGGTCCTTTGTCACATCCTGGTCACTTTGCCACATCCTGGCCTTTTGTCACATCCTGGTCACTTGTCATATCCTGGTCACTTTGCCACATCCTGGTCACTTTGTCACATCCTGATCACTTTGCCACATCCTGGTCACTTTGCCACATCCTGGTCACTTGTCATATCCTGAGCACTTTGCCACATCCTGGTCACTTGCCACATCCTGGTCACTTTGCCACATTCTGGTCACTTTGCCACATCCTGGTCTCTTGCCACATCCTGGTCACCTTGCCACATCCTGGTCACATGCCACAACCTGGTCACTTGCCACATCCTGGTCACTTGTCACATCCTGCTCACTTTGCCACATCCTGGTCATTTTGTCACATCCTGGTCACTTTGCCACATCTTGGTCACTTGCCACATCCTGCTCACTTTGCCACATCCTGGTCACATGCCACATCCTGCTCACTTGCCACATCCTGGTTACTTGTCACATCCTATTCACTTTGCCACATCCTGGTCACTTTGCCACATCCTGGTCACTTTGTCACATCCTGGTCACTTGCCACATCCTGCTCACTTGCCACATCCTGCTCACTTTGTCACATCCTGGTCACTTGCCACATCCTGTTCACTTTGCCACATCCTGGTCACTTGTCATATCCTGGTCACTTTACTATATCCTGGTCACTTTGTCACATCCTGGTCACATTGCACATCCTGGTCACTTGCCACATTCTGGTCCTTTGCCACATCCTGGTCACTTTGCTATCTCCTGGTCACTTGCCACATCCTAGTCACTTGCCACATCCTAGTCACTTTGCCACAGCCTGGCCCTTTGTCACATTCTGGTCATTTGCCACATCCTGGTCATTTTGCCACATCCTGGTCACTTTGCCACATCCTGGTGACTTTGTCACATCCTGGTCACTTGCCACATCCCGCTCACTTTGTCACATCCTGCTCACTTTGCCACATCCTGGTCACATGCCACATCCTGGCCTTTTGTCGCATCCTGGTCACTTTGCCACATCCTGGTCACTTGCCACATCCTGGCCCTTTGTCACATCCTGGTCACTTTGCCACATCCTGGTCTTTTGTCACATCCTGGTCACTTTGCCACATTCTGGTCACTTGCCACATCCTGCCCCTTTGTCACATCCTGGTCATTTTGCCACATCCTGGACTTTTGTCACATCCTGGTCACTTTGCCACATCCTGGTCACTTGCCACATCCTGGCCCTTTGTCACATCCTGGTCATTTTGCCACATTCTGGTCCTTTGTCACATCCTGGTCATTTTGCCACATCCTGGTCCTTTGCCACATCCTGGTCCTTTGCCACATCCTGGTCACTTTGCCACATCCTGGTCACTTTGCCACGTCCTGGTCACATTGCACATCCTGGTCACTTTGCTACGTCCTGGTCCTTTGTCACGTCCTGGTCATTTTGCCACATCCTGGTCACATGTCACATCCTGGTCACTTTGCCACAGCCTGGCCCTTTGTCACATCCTGGTCACTTGCCTCATCCTGGTCACTTTGCCACATCCTGGTCACATGCCACATCCTGGCCTTTTGTCACATCCTGGTCATTTTGCCACATTCTGGTCCTTTGTCACATCCTGGTCATTTTGCCACATCCTGGTCCTTTGCCACATCCTGGTCCTTTGCCACATCCTGGTCACTTTGCCACATCCTGGTCACTTTGCCACGTCCTGGTCACATTGCACATCCTGGTCACTTTGCTACGTCCTGGTCCTTTGTCACATCCTGGTCAATTTGCCACATCCTGGTCCTTTGTCACATTCTGGTCATTTTGCCACATCCTGGTCACATGCCACATCCTGTTCATTTTGCCACATCCTGTTCATTTTGCCACATCCTGGTGACTTTGTCACATCCTGGTCACTTGCCACATCCTGCTCACTTTGTCACATCCTGCTCACTTTGCCACATCCTGGTCACATGCCACATCCTGGCTTTTTGTCGCATCCTGGTCACTTTGCCACATCCTGGTCACTTGCCACATCCTGGCCCTTTGTCACATCCTGGTCACTTTGCCACATCCTGGTCACTTTGCCACATCCTGGTCTTTTGTCACATCCTGGTCACTTTGCCACATTCTGGTCACTTGCCACATCCTGGCCCTTTGTCACATCCTGGTCATTTTGCCACATCCTGGTCACATGCCACATCCTGGTCATTTTGCCACATCCTGGTCCTTTGCCACATCCTGGTCCTTTGCCACATCATGGTCACTTTGCCACATCCTGGTCACTTTGCCACATCCTGGCAATTTGTCACATCCTGGTCACTTTGCCACATCCTGGTCACTTGCCACATACTGGCCCTTTGTCACATCCTGGTCATTTTGCCACATCCTGGTCCTTTGTCACATCCCTGTCACTTTGCCACATCCTGGCCTTTTGTCACATCCTGGTCACTTTGCCACATCCTGCTCACTTGTCACATCCTGGCCCTTTGTCACATCCTGGTCATTTTGCCACATTCTGGTCCTTTGTCACATCCTGGTCATTTTGCCACATCCTGGTCCTTTGCCACATCCTGGTCCTTTGCCACATCCTGGTCACTTTGTCACATCCTGGTCACTTTGCCACGTCCTGGTCACATTGCACATCCTGGTCACTTTGCTACGTCCTGGTCCTTTGTCACATCCTGGTCATTTTGCCACATCCTGGTCCTTTTTCACATCCTGGTCACTTTGCCACAGCCTGACCCTTTGTCACATCCTGGTCACTTGCCTCATCCCGGTCACTTTGCCACATCCTGGTCACATGCCACATCCTGGCCTTTTGTCACATCCTGGTCATTTTGCCACATTCTGGTCCTTTGTCACATCCTGGTCATTTTGCCACATCCTGGTCCTTTGCCACATCCTGGTCACTTTGCCACATCCTGGTCACTTTGCCACGTCCTGGTCACATTGCACATCATGGTCACTTTGCTACGTCCTGGTCCTTTGTCACATCCTGGTCATTTTGCCACATCCTGGTCCTTTTTCACATCCTGGTCACTTTGCCACAGCCTGGCCCTTTGTCACATCCTGGTCAGTTGCCTCATCCCGGTCACTTTGCCACATCCTGGTCACATGCCACATCCTGGCCTTTTGTCACATCCTGGTCATTTTGCCACATTCTGGTCCTTTGTCACATCCTTGTCATTTTGCCACTTTCTGGTCCTTTGCCACATCCTGGTCCTTTGCCACATCCTGGTCACTTTGCCACATCCTGGTCACTTTGCCACGTCCTGGTCACATTGCACATCATGGTCACTTTGCTACGTCCTGGTCCTTTGTCACATCCTGGTCACTTTGCCACATCCTGGTCCTTTGTCACATCCTGGTCATTTTGCCACATCCTGGTCCTTTGCCACATCCTGGTCACTTGCCACATCCTGGTCACTTGCCACATCCTGGTCACTTTGCCACAGCCTGGCCATTTTTCACATCCTGGTCACTTGCCACATCCTGGTCACTTTGCCACAGCCTGGCCCTTTGTCACATCCTGGTCATTTGACTCATCCTGGTCACTTTGCCACATCCTGGTCACATGCCACATCCTGGCCTTTTGTCACATCCTGGTCATTTTGCCATTCCTGGTCACTTTGTCACATCCTGGTCACTTTGCCACATCCTGGCCTTTGCCACATCCTGGTCCTTTGCCACATCCTGGTCACTTTGCCACATCCTGGTCACTTTGCCACATCCTGCTCACTTGTCACATCCTGGTCACTTTGCCACATCCTGGTCACTTTGCACATCCTGGTCACTTGCCACATCCTGGTCACTTGCCACATCCTGGTCACTTTACCACAGCCTGGCCCTTTGTCACATCCTGGTCACTTGTCACATCCTGGTCACTTTGCCACATCCTGGTCACTTTGCCACATCCTGGCTTTTTGTCACATCCTGGTCATTTTGCCACATCCTGGTCACTTTGCCACATCCTGGTCACTTGCCACATCCTGCTCACTTTGTCACATCCTGCTCACTTTGTCACATCCTGGTCACTTGCCACATCCTGGCCCTTTGTCACATCCTGGTCCTTTGTCACATCCTAGTCACTTTGCCACATCCTGGCCTTTTGTTACATCCTGGTCATTTTGCCACATCCTGGTCCTTTGCCACATCCTGGTCCTTTGCCACATCCTGGTCCTTTGCCACATCCTGGTCACTTTGCCACGTCCTGGTCACATTGCACATCCTGGTCACTTTGCTACGTCCTGCTCACTTTGTCACATCCTGCTCACTTTGTCACATCCTGGTCACTTGCCACATCCTGGCCCTTTGTCACATCCTGGTCCTTTGTCACATCCTAGTCACTTTGCCACATCCTGGCCTTTTGTCACATCCTGGTCATTTTGCCACATCCTGGTCCTTTGTCACATCCTGGTCACTTTGCCACAGCCTGGCCCTTTGTCACATCCTGGTCACTTGTCTCATCCTGGTCACTTTGCCACATCCTGGTCACATGCCACATCCTGGCCTTTTGTCACATCCTGGTCACTTTGCCACATTCTGGTCCTTTGTCACATCCTGGTCCTTTGCCACATCCTGGTCCTTTGCCACATCCTGGTCACTTTGCCACATCCTGGTCACATTGCCACGTCCTGGTCACATTGCACATCCTGGTCACTTTGCTACGTCCTGGTCCTTTGTCACATCCTGGTCATTTTGCCACATCCTGGTCCTTTGTCACATCCTGGTCATTTTGCCACATCCTGGTCACTTGCCACAACCTGGTCACTTGCCACATCCTGGTCACTTTGCCACAGCCTGGCCATTTTTCACATCCTGGTCACTTGCCTCATCCTGGTCACTTGCCACATCCTGGTCACTTTGCCACATCCTGGTCACATGCCACATCCTGGCTTTTTGTCACATCCTGGTCATTTTGCCACATCCTGGTCACTTTGCCACACCCTGGTGACTTTGTCACATCCTGGTCACTTGCCACATCCTGCTCACTTTGTCACATCCTGCTCACTTTGCCACATTCTGGTCACATGCCACATCCTGGCCCTTTGTCACATCCTGGTCACTTTGCCACATCCTGGTCACTTGCCACATCCTGGCCCTTTGTCACATCCTGGTCATTTTGCCACATCCTGGTCCTTTGTCACATCCTGATCACTTTGCCACATCCTGGTCACTTTGCCACATCCTGGTCACTTGTCATATCCTGAGCACTTTGCCACATCCTGGTCACTTGCCACATCCTGGTCACTTTGCCACATCCTGGTCACTTTGCCACATCCTGGCCTCTTGCCACATCCTGGTCACCTTGCCACATCCTGGTCACATGCCACATCCTGGTCACTTTGCCACATCCTGGTCACTTACCACATCCTGGTCAATTGTCACATCCTGCTCACTTTGCCACATCCTGGTCATTTTGTCACATCCTGGTCACTTTGCCACATCCTGGTCACTTGCCACATCCTGCTCACTTTGCCACATCCTGGTCACATGCCACATCCTGCTCACTTGCCACATCCTGGTTACTTGTCACATCCTGTTCACTTTGCCACATCCTGGTCACTTCGCCACATCCTGGTCACTTTGTCACATCCTGGTCACTTGCCACATCCTGCTCACTTGCCACATCCTGCTCACTTTGTCACATCCTGGTCACTTGCCACATCCTGCTCACTTTGCCACATCCTGGTCACTTGTCATATCCTGGTCACTTTGCCACATCCTGGTCACTTTGTCACATCCTGGTCACATTGCACATCCTGGTCACTTGCCACATCCTGGTCCTTTGCCACATCCTGGTCACTTTGCTATCTCCTGGTCACTTGCCACATCCTAGTCACTTGCCACATCCTAGTCACTTTGCCACAGCCTGGCCCTTTGTCACATCCTGGTCATTTGCCACATCCTGGTCACTTTGCCACAGCCTGGCGCTTTGTCACATCCTTGTCACTTGCCACAACCTGGTCACTTTGCCACATCCTGGTCACATGCCACATCCTGTTCATTTTGCCACATCCTGTTCATTTTGCCACATCCTGGTGACTTTGTCACATCCTGGTCACTTGCCACATCCTGCTCACTTTGTCACATCCTGCTCACTTTGCCACATCCTGGTCACATGCCACATCCTGGCTTTTTGTCGAATCCTGGTCACTTTGCCACATCCTGGTCACTTGCCACATCCTGGCCCTTTGTCACATCCTGGTCACTTTGCCACATCCTGGTCACTTTGCCACATCCTGGTCTTTTGTCACATCCTGGTCACTTTGCCACATTCTGGTCACTTGCCACATCCTGGCCCTTTGTCACATCCTGGTCATTTTGCCACATCCTGGTCACATGCCACATCCTGGTCATTTTCCCACATCCTGGTCCTTTGCCACATCCTGGTCACTTTGCCACATCCTGGTCACTTTGCCACATCCTGGCAATTTGTCACATCCTGGTCACTTTGCCACATCCTGGTCACTTGCCACATCCTGGCCCTTTGTCACATCCTGGTCATTTTGCCACATCCTGGTCCTTTGTCACATCCCGGTCACTTTGCCACATCCTGGCCTTTTGTCACATCCTGGTCACTTTGCCACATCCTGGTCATTTTGCCACATTCTGGTCCTTTGTCACATCCTGGTCATTTTGCCACATCCTGGTCCTTTGCCACATCCTGGTCCTTTGCCACATCCTGGTCACTTTGCCACATCCTGGTCCTTTGTCACATCCTGGTCCTTTGCCACATCCTGGTCCTTTGCCACATCATGGTCACTTTGCCACATCCTGGTCACATTGCCACGTCCTGGTCACATTGCACATCCTGGTCACTTTGCTACGTCCTGGTCCTTTGTCACATCCTGGTCACTTGCCACATCCTGGTCATTTTGCCACATCCTGGTCACTTTGCCACACCCTGGTGACTTTGTCACATCCTGGTCACTTGCCACATCCTGCTCACTTTGTCACATCCTGCTCACTTTGCCACATTCTGGTCACATGCCACATCCTGGCCCTTTGTCACATCCTGGTCACTTTGCCACATCCTGGTCACTTGCCACATCCTGGCCCTTTGTCACATCCTGGTCATTTTGCCACATCCTGGTCCTTTGTCACATCCTGATCACTTTGCCACATCCTGGTCACTTTGCCACATCCTGGTCACTTGTCATATCCTGAGCACTTTGCCACATCCTGGTCACTTGCCACATCCTGGTCACTTTGCCACATCCTGGTCACTTTGCCACATCCTGGCCTCTTGCCACATCCTGGTCACCTTGCCACATCCTGGTCACATGCCACATCCTGGTCACTTTGCCACATCCTGGTCACTTACCACATCCTGGTCAATTGTCACATCCTGCTCACTTTGCCACATCCTGGTCATTTTGTCACATCCTGGTCACTTTGCCACATCCTGGTCACTTGCCACATCCTGCTCACTTTGCCACATCCTGGTCACATGCCACATCCTGCTCACTTGCCACATCCTGGTTACTTGTCACATCCTGTTCACTTTGCCACATCCTGGTCACTTCGCCACATCCTGGTCACTTTGTCACATCCTGGTCACTTGCCACATCCTGCTCACTTGCCACATCCTGCTCACTTTGTCACATCCTGGTCACTTGCCACATCCTGCTCACTTTGCCACATCCTGGTCACTTGTCATATCCTGGTCACTTTGCCACATCCTGGTCACTTTGTCACATCCTGGTCACATTGCACATCCTGGTCACTTGCCACATCCTGGTCCTTTGCCACATCCTGGTCACTTTGCTATCTCCTGGTCACTTGCCACATCCTAGTCACTTGCCACATCCTAGTCACTTTGCCACAGCCTGGCCCTTTGTCACATCCTGGTCATTTGCCACATCCTGGTCACTTTGCCACAGCCTGGCGCTTTGTCACATCCTGGTCACTTGCCACAACCTGGTCACTTTGCCACATCCTGGTCACATGCCACATCCTGTTCATTTTGCCACATCCTGTTCATTTTGCCACATCCTGGTGACTTTGTCACATCCTGGTCACTTGCCACATCCTGCTCACTTTGTCACATCCTGCTCACTTTGCCACATCCTGGTCACATGCCACATCCTGGCTTTTTGTCGAATCCTGGTCACTTTGCCACATCCTGGTCACTTGCCACATCCTGGCCCTTTGTCACATCCTGGTCACTTTGCCACATCCTGGTCACTTTGCCACATCCTGGTCTTTTGTCACATCCTGGTCACTTTGCCACATTCTGGTCACTTGCCACATCCTGGCCCTTTGTCACATCCTGGTCATTTTGCCACATCCTGGTCACATGCCACATCCTGGTCATTTTCCCACATCCTGGTCCTTTGCCACATCCTGGTCACTTTGCCACATCCTGGTCACTTTGCCACATCCTGGCAATTTGTCACATCCTGGTCACTTTGCCACATCCTGGTCACTTGCCACATCCTGGCCCTTTGTCACATCCTGGTCATTTTGCCACATCCTGGTCCTTTGTCACATCCCGGTCACTTTGCCACATCCTGGCCTTTTGTCACATCCTGGTCACTTTGCCACATCCTGGTCATTTTGCCACATTCTGGTCCTTTGTCACATCCTGGTCATTTTGCCACATCCTGGTCCTTTGCCACATCCTGGTCCTTTGCCACATCCTGGTCACTTTGCCACATCCTGGTCACATTGCACATCCTGGTCACTTTGCTACGTCCTGGTCCTTTGTCACATCCTGGTCATTTTGCCACATCCTGGTCCTTTGTCACATCCTGGTCACTTTGCCACAGCCTGGCCCTTTGTCACATCCTGGTCACTTGCCTCATCCCAGTCACTTTGCCACATCCTGGTCACATGCCACATCCTGGCCTTTTGTCACATCCTGGTCATTTTGCCACATTCTGGTCCTTTGTCACATCCTGGTCATTTTGCCACATCCTGGTCCTTTGCCACATCCTGGTCCTTTGCCACATCCTGGTCACTTTGCCACATCCTGGTCACATTGCACATCATGGTCACTTTGCTACGTCCTGGTCCTTTGTCACATCCTGGTCACTTTGCCAGATCCTGGTCCTTTGTCACATCCTGGTCACTTGCCTCATCCCAGTCACTTTGCCAAATCCTGGTCACATGCCACATCCTGGTCACTTTGTCACATCCTGGTCATTTTGCCACATTCTGGTCCTTTGTCACATCCTGGTCATTTTGCCACATCCTGGTCCTTTGCCACATCCTGGTCCTTTGCCACATCCTGGTCACTTTGCCACATCCTGGTCACTTTGCCACGTCCTGGTCACATTGCACATCATGGTCACTTTGCTACGTCCTGGTCCTTTGTCACATCCTGGTCACTTTGCCACATCCTGGTCCTTTGTCACATCCTGGTCATTTTGCCACATCCTGGTCCTTTGCCACATCCTGGTCACTTGCCACATCCTGGTCACTTGCCACATCCTGGTCACTTTGCCACAGCCTGGCCTTTTGTCACATCCTGGTCACTTGCCTCATCCTGGTCACTTGCTACATCCTGGTCATTTGCCACATCCTGGTCACTTTACCACAGCCTGGCCCTTTGTCACATCCTGGTCACTTGCCACATCCTGGTCACTTTGCCACATCCTGGTCACATGCCACATCCTGGCTTTTTGTCACATCCTGGTCATTT
Organism: Pristiophorus japonicus; assembly: GCF_044704955.1. NCBI lineage: Eukaryota > Metazoa > Chordata > Chondrichthyes > Pristiophoridae > Pristiophorus > Pristiophorus japonicus. The sequence continues at coordinate 42,357,019 of NC_091998.1, forward strand.
TGCCACATCCTGCTCACTTTGTCACATCCTGCTCACTTTGCCACATTCTGGTCACATGCCACATCCTGGCCATTTGTCACATCCTGGTCACTTTGCCACATCCTGGCAATTTGTCACATCCTGGTCACTTTGCCACATCCTGGTCACTTGCCACATCCTGGCCCTTTGTCACATCCTGGTCATTTTGCCACATCCTGGTCCTTTGTCACATCCCGGTCACTTTGCCACATCCTGGCCTTTTGTCACATCCTGGTCACTTTGCCACATCCTGGTCACTTGCCACATCCTGGCCCTTTGTCACATCCTGGTCCTTTGCCACATCCTGGTCACTTTGTCACATCCTGGTCACTTTGCCACATCCTGGTTACATTGCACATCCTGGTCACTTTGTTACGTCCTGGTCCTTTGTCACATCCTGGTCATTTTGCCACATCCTGGTCCTTTGTCACATCCTGGTCACTTTGCCACAGCCTGGCCCTTTGTCACATCCTGGTCACTTGCCTCATCCCAGTCACTTTGCCACATCCTGGTCACATGCCACATCCTGGCCTTTTGTCACATCCTGGTCATTTTGCCACATTCTGGTCCTTTGTCACATCCTGGTCATTTTGCCACATCCTGTTCCTTTGTCACATCCTGGTCCTTTGCCACATCCTGGTCACTTTGCCACATCCTGGTCACTTTGCCACGTCCTGGTCACATTGCACATCATGGTCACTTTGCTACGTCCTGGTCCTTTGTCACATCCTGGTCACTTTGCCAGATCCTGGTCCTTTGTCACATCCTGGTCATTTTGCCACATCCTGGTCCTTTGCCACATCCTGGTCACTTGCCACATCCTGGTCACTTTGCCACAGCCTGGCCCTTTGTCACATCCTGGTTACTTGCCTCATCCTGGTCACTTGCTACATCCTGGTCATTTGCCACATCCTGGTCACTTTACCACAGCCTGGCCCTTTGTCACATCCTGGTCACTTGCCACATCCTGGTCACTTTGCCACATCCTGGTCACATGCCATATCCTGGCCTTTTGTCACATCCTGGTCATTTTGCCACATCCTGGTCCTTTGTCACATCCTGGTCACTTTGCCACATCCTGGTCACTTTGCCACGTCCTGGTCACATTGCACATCCTGGTCACTTTGCTACGTCCTGGTCCTTTGTCATATCCTGGCCCTTTGTCACATCCTGGTCATTTTGCCACATCCTGGTCCTTTGTCACATCCTGGTCACTTTGCCACATCCTGGTCCTTTGCCACATCCTGGTCATTTTGCCACATCCTGGTCCTTTGTCACATCCTGGTCACTTTGCCACAGCCTGGCCCTTTGTCACATCCTGGTCACTTGCCTCATCCCGGTCACTTTGCCACATCCTGGTCACATGCCACATCCTGGCCTTTTGTCACATTCTGGTCATTTTGCCACATTCTGGTCATTTGTCACATCCTGGTCATTTTGCCACATTCTGGTCCTTTGCCACATCCTGGTCCTTTGCCACATCCTGGTCATTTTGCCACATCCTGGTCACTTTGCCACATCCTGGTCACATTGCACATCATGGTCACTTTGCTACGTCCTGGTCCTTTGTCACATCCTGGTCACTTTGCCACATCCTGGTCCTTTGTCACATCCTGGTCATTTTGCCACATCCTGGTCCTTTGCCACATCCTGGTCACTTGCCACATCCTGGTCACTTGCCACATCCTGGTCACTTTGCCACAGCCTGGCCATTTTTCACATCCTGGTCACTTGCCACATCCTGGTCACTTTGCCACAGCCTGGCCCTTTGTCACATCCTGGTCACTTTGCCACATCCTGGTCACTTTGCCACATCCTGCTCACTTGTCACATCCTGGTCACTTTGCCACATCCTGGTCACTTTGTCACATCCTGGTCACTTTGCACATCCTGGTCACTTGCCACATCCTGGTCATTTGCCACATCCTGGTCACTTGCCACATCCTGGTCACTTTGCCACAGCCTGGCCCTTTGTCACATCCTGGTCACTTGTCACATCCTGGTCACTTTGCCACATCCTGGTCACATGCCACATCCTGGCTTTTTGTCACATCCTGGTATTTTGCCACATCCTGGTCACTTTGCCACATCCTGGTCACTTGCCACATCCTGCTCAATTTGTCACATCCTGCTCACTTTGTCACATCCTGGTCACATGCCACATCCTGGCCTTTTGTCACATCCTGGTCACTTTGCCACATCCTGGTCACTTGCCACATCCTGGCCTTTTGTCACATCCTGGTCACTTGTCATATCCTGGTCACTTTGCCACATCCTGGTCACTTTGTCACATCCTGGTCACTTTGCCACATCCTGGTCACTTTGCCACATCCTGGTCACGTTGCCACATCCTGGTCACTTTGCCACATCCTGGTCATTTTGTCACATCCTGGTCACTTTGCCACATCCTGGTCACTTGCCACATCCTGCTCACTTTGCCACATCCTGGTCACATGCCACATCCTGCTCACTTGCCACATCCTGGTTACTTGTCACATCCTGTTCACTTTGCCACATACTGGTCACTTTGCCACATCCTGGTCACTTTGTCACATCCTGGTCACTTGCCACATCTTGCTCACTTGCCACATCTTGCTCACTTTGTCACATCCTGGTCACTTGCCACATCCTGCTCACTTTGCCACATCCTGGTCACTTGTCATATCCTGGTCACTTTGTCACATCCTGGTCACTTTGTCACATCCTGGTCACATTGCACATCCTGGTCACTTGCCACTTCCTGGTCCTTTGCCACATCCTGGTCACTTTGCTATCTCCTGGTCACTTGCCACATCCTAGTCACTTGCCACATCCTAGTCACTTTGCCACAGCCTGGCCCTTTGTCACATCCTGGTCACTTGCCACATCCTGGTCACTTTGCCACAGCCTGGCCCTTTGTCACATCCTGGTCACTTGCCACATCCTGGTCACTTTGCCACATCCTGGTTACATGCCACATCCTGGCCTTTTGTCACATCCTGGTCATTTTGCCACATCCTGGTCACATGCCACATCCTGGTCATTTTGCCACATCCTGGTCCTTTGCCACATCCTGGTCCTTTGCCACATCCTGGTCACTTTGCCACATCCTGGTCACTTTGCCACATCCTGGCCTTTTGTCACATCCTGGTCACTTTGCCACATCCTGGTCACTTGCCACATCCTGGCCCTTTGTCACATCCTGGTCATTTTGCCACATCCTGGTCCTTTGTCACATCCCGGTCACTTTGCCACATCCTGGCCTTTTGTCACATCCTGGTCACTTTGCCACATCCTGGTCACTTGCCACATCCTGACCCTTTGTCACATCCTGGTCATTTTGCCACATCCTGGTCCTTTGTCACATCCTGGTCATTTTGCCACATCCTGGTCCTTTGCCACATCCTGGTCCTTTGCCACATCCTGGTCACTTTGCCACATCCTGGTCACTTTGCCACGTCCTGGTCACATTGCACATCCTGGTCACTTTGCTACGTCCTGGTCCTTTGTCATATCCTGGTCATTTTGCCACATCCTGGTCCTTTGCCACATCCTGGTCCTTTGCCACATCCTGGTCACTTTGCCACGTCCTGGTCACATTGCACATCCTGGTCACTTTGCTACGTCCTGGTCCTTTGTCACATCCTGGTCATTTTGCCACATCCTGGTTCTTTGTCACATCCTGGTCATTTTGCCACATCCTGGTCACTTGCCACATCCTGGTCACTTGCCACATCCTGGTCACTTTGCCACAGCCTGGCCATTTTTCACATCCTGGTCACTTGCCACATCCTGGTCACTTTGCCACAGCCTGGCCCTTTGTCACATCCTGGTCACTTGCCTCATCCTGGTCACTTGCTACATCCTGGTCACTTGCCACATCCTGGTCACTTTACCACAGCCTGGCCCTTTGTCACATCCTGGTCACTTGCCACATCCTGGTCACTTTGCCAGCGCCTGGTCACATGCCACATCCTGGCTTTTTGTCACATCCTGGTCATTTTGCCACATCCTGCTCACTTTGTCACATCCTGCTCACTTTGCCACATTCTGGTCACATGCCACATCCTGGCCTTTTGTCACATCCTGGTCACTTTGCCACATCCTGGTCACTTGCCACATCCTGGCCCTTTGTCACATCCTGGTCATTTTGCCACATCCTGGTCCTTTGTCACATCCTGGTCACTTTGCCACATCCTGGTCCTTTGCCACATCCTGGTCACTTTGTCACATCCTGGTCACTTTGCCACATCCTGGTCACATGCCACATCCTGGCCTTTTGTCACATTCTGGTCATTTTGCCACATTCTGGTCCTTTGTCACATCCTGGTCATTTTGCCACATTCTGGTCCTTTGCCACATCCTGGTCCTTTGCCACATCCTGGTCACTTTGCCACATCCTGGTCACTTTGCCACGGCCTGGTCACATTGCACATCATGGTCACTTTGCTACGTCCTGGTCCTTTGTCACATCCTGGTCACTTTGCCAGATCCTGGTCCTTTGTCACATCCTGGTCATTTTGCCACATCCTGGTCCTTTGCCACATCCTGGTCACTTGCCACATCCCGGTCACTTTGCCACATCCTGGTCACATGCCACATCCTGGCCTTTTGTCACATTCTGGTCATTTTGCCACATTCTGGTCCTTTGTCACATCCTGGTCATTTTGCCACATTCTGGTCCTTTGCCACATCCTGGTCCTTTGCCACATCCTGGTCACTTTGCCACATCCTGGTCACTTTGCCACGTCCTGGTCACATTGCACATCATGGTCACTTTGCTACGTCCTGGTCCTTTGTCACATCCTGGTCACTTTGCCACATCCTGGTCCTTTGTCACATCCTGGTCATTTTGCCACATCCTGGTCCTTTGCCACATCCTGGTCACTTGCCACATCCTGGTCACTTGCCACATCCTGGTCACTTTGCCACAGCCTGGCCATTTTTCACATCCTGGTCACTTGCCACATCCTGGTCACTTTGCCACAGCCTGGCCCTTTGTCACATCCTGGTCACTTTGCCACATCCTGGTCACTTGTCACATCCTGGTCACTTTGCCACATCCTGGTCACTTTGTCACATCCTGGTCACTTTGCACATCCTGGTCACTTGCCACATCCTGGTCCTTTGCCACATCCTGGTCACTTGCCACATCCTGGTCACTTTGCCACAGCCTGGCCCTTTGTCACATCCTGGTCACTTGTCACATCCTGGTCACTTTGCCACATCCTGGTCACATGCCACATCCTGGCTTTTTGTCACATCCTGGTATTTTGCCACATCCTGGTCACTTTGCCACATCCTGGTCACTTGCCACATCCTGCTCAATTTGTCACATCCTGCTCACTTTGTCACATCCTGGTCACATGCCACATCCTGGCCTTTTGTCACATCCTGGTCACTTTGCCACATCCTGGTCACTTTGCCACAGCCTGGCCCTTTGTCACATCCTGGTCACTTTGCCACATCCTGGTCACTTTGCCACATCCTGCTCACTTGTCACATCCTGGTCACTTTGCCACATCCTGGTCACTTTGTCACATCCTGGTCACTTTGCACATCCTGGTCACTTGCCACATCCTGGTCCTTTGCCACATCCTGGTCACTTGCCACATCCTGCTCACTTTGCCACAGCCTGGCCCTTTGTCACATCCTGGTCACTTGTCACATCCTGGTCACTTTGCCACATCCTGGTCACATGCCACATCCTGGCTTTTTGTCACATCCTGGTATTTTGCCACATCCTGGTCACTTTGCCACATCCTGGTCACTTGCCACATCCTGCTCAATTTGTCACATCCTGCTCACTTTGTCACATCCTGGTCACATGCCACATCCTGGCCTTTTGTCACATCCTGGTCACTTTGCCACATCCTGGTCACTTGCCACATCCTGGCCTTTTGTCACATCCTGGTCACTTGTCATATCCTGGTCACTTTGCCACATCCTGGTCACTTTGTCACATCCTGGTCACTTTGCCACATCCTGATCACTTTGCCACATCCTGGTCACTTTGCCACATCCTGGTCACTTGTCATATCCTGAGCACTTTGCCACATCCTGGTCACTTGCCACATCCTGGTCACTTTGCCACATCCTGGTCACGTTGCCACATCCTGGTCACATGCCACATCCTGGTCACTTTGCCACATCCTGGTCACTTGCCACATCCTGGTCACTTGTCACATCCTGCTCACTTTGCCACATCCTGGTCAGTTTGTCACATCCTGGTCACTTTGCCACATCCTGGTCACTTGCCACATCCTGCTCACTTTGCCACATCCTGGTCACATGCCACATCCTGCTCACTTGCCACATCCTGGTTACTTGTCACATCCTGTTCACTTTGCCACATCCTGGTCACTTTGCCACATCCTGGTCACTTTGTCACATCCTGCTCACTTGCCACATCCTGCTCACTTGCCACATCTTGCTCACTTTGTCACATCATGGTCACTTGCCACATCCTGCTCACTTTGCCACATCCTGGTCACTTGTCATATCCTGGTCACTTTGCCACATCCTGGTCACTTTGTCACATCCTGGTCACATTGCACATCCTGGTCACTTGCCACATCCTGGTCCTTTGCCACATCCTGGTCACTTTGCTATCTCCTGGTCACTTGCCACATCCTAGTCACTTGCCACATCCTAGTCACTTTGCCACAGCCTGGCCCTTTGTCACATCCTGGTCACTTGCCACATCCTGGTCATTTTGCCACAGTCTGGCCCTTTGTCACATCCTGGTCACTTGCCACATCCTGGTCACTTTGCCACATCCTGGTTACATGCCACATCCTGGCCTTTTGTCACATCCTGGTCACTTTGCCAGCGCCTGGTCACATGCCACATCCTGGCTTTTTGTCACATCCTGGTCATTTTGCCACATCCTGCTCACTTTGTCACATCCTGCTCACTTTGCCACATTCTGGTCACATGCCACATCCTGGCCTTTTGTCACATCCTGGTCACTTTGCCACATCCTGGTCACTTGCCACATCCTGGCCCTTTGTCACATCCTGGTCATTTTGCCACATCCTGGTCCTTTGTCACATCCTGGTCACTTTGCCACATCCTGGTCCTTTGCCACATCCTGGTCACTTTGTCACATCCTGGTCACTTTGCCACGTCCTGGTCACATTGCACATCCTGGTCACTTTGCTACGTCCTGGTCCTTTGTCACATCCTGGTCATTTTGCCACATCCTGGTCCTTTGTCACATCCTGGTCACTTTGCCACAGCCTGGCCCTTTGTCACATCCTGGTCACTTGCCTCATCCCGGTCACTTTGCCACATCCTGGTCACATGCCACATCCTGGCCTTTTGTCACATTCTGGTCATTTTGCCACATTCTGGTCCTTTGTCACATCCTGGTCATTTTGCCACATTCTGGTCCTTTGCCACATCCTGGTCCTTTGCCACATCCTGGTCACTTTGCCACATCCTGGTCACTTTGCCACGGCCTGGTCACATTGCACATCATGGTCACTTTGCTACGTCCTGGTCCTTTGTCACATCCTGGTCACTTTGCCAGATCCTGGTCCTTTGTCACATTCTGGTCATTTTGCCACATCCTGGTCCTTTGCCACATCCTGGTCACTTGCCTCATCCCGGTCACTTTGCCACATCCTGGTCACATGCCACATCCTGGCCTTTTGTCACATTCTGGTCATTTTGCCACATTCTGGTCCTTTGTCACATCCTGGTCATTTTGCCACATTCTGGTCCTTTGCCACATCCTGGTCCTTTGCCACATCCTGGTCACTTTGCCACATCCTGGTCACTTTGCCACGTCCTGGTCACATTGCACATCATGGTCACTTTGCTACGTCCTGGTCCTTTGTCACATCCTGGTCACTTTGCCACATCCTGGTCCTTTGTCACATCCTGGTCATTTTGCCACATCCTGGTCCTTTGCCACATCCTGGTCACTTGGCACATCCTGGTCACTTGCCACATCCTGGTCACTTTGCCACAGCCTGGCCATTTTTCACATCCTGGTCACTTGCCACATCCTGGTCACTTTGCCACAGCCTGGCCCTTTGTCACATCCTGGTCACTTTGCCACATCCTGGTCACTTTGCCACATCCTGCTCACTTGTCACATCCTGGTCACTTTGCCACATCCTGGTCACTTTGTCACATCCTGGTCACTTTGCACATCCTGGTCACTTGCCACATCCTGGTCCTTTGCCACATCCTGGTCACTTGCCACATCCTGGTCACTTTGCCACAGCCTGGCCCTTTGTCACATCCTGGTCACTTGTCACATCCTGGTCACTTTGCCACATCCTGGTCACATGCCACATCCTGGCTTTTTGTCACATCCTGGTATTTTGCCACATCCTGGTCACTTTGCCACATCCTGGTCACTTGCCACATCCTGCTCAATTTGTCACATCCTGCTCACTTTGTCACATCCTGGTCACATGCCACATCCTGGCCTTTTGTCACATCCTGGTCACTTTGCCACATCCTGGTCACTTTGCCACAGCCTGGCCCTTTGTCACATCCTGGTCACTTTGCCACATCCTGGTCACTTTGCCACATCCTGGTCACTTTGCCACATCCTGGTCACTTTGTCACATCCTGGTCACTTTGCACATCCTGGTCACTTGCCACATCCTGGTCCTTTGCCACATCCTGGTCACTTGCCACATCCTGGTCACTTTGCCACAGCCTGGCCCTTTGTCACATCCTGGTCACTTGTCACATCCTGGTCACTTTGCCACATCCTGGTCACATGCCACATCCTGGCTTTTTGTCACATCCTGGTATTTTGCCACATCCTGGTCACTTTGCCACATCCTGGTCACTTGCCACATCCTGCTCAATTTGTCACATCCTGCTCACTTTGTCACATCCTGGTCACATGCCACATCCTGGCCTTTTGTCACATCCTGGTCACTTTGCCACATCCTGGTCACTTGCCACATCCTGGCCTTTTGTCACATCCTGGTCACTTGTCATATCCTGGTCACTTTGCCACATCCTGGTCACTTTGTCACATCCTGGTCACTTTGCCACATCCTGATCACTTTGCCACATCCTGGTCACTTTGCCACATCCTGGTCACTTGTCATATCCTGAGCACTTTGCCACATCCTGGTCACTTGCCACATCCTGGTCACTTTGCCACATCCTGGTCACGTTGCCACATCCTGGTCACATGCCACATCCTGGTCACTTTGCCACATCCTGGTCACTTGCCACATCCTGGTCACTTGTCACATCCTGCTCACTTTGCCACATCCTGGTCAGTTTGTCACATCCTGGTCACTTTGCCACATCCTGGTCACTTGCCACATCCTGCTCACTTTGCCACATCCTGGTCACATGCCACATCCTGCTCACTTGCCACATCCTGGTTACTTGTCACATCCTGTTCACTTTGCCACATCCTGGTCACTTTGCCACATCCTGGTCACTTTGTCACATCCTGCTCACTTGCCACATCCTGCTCACTTGCCACATCTTGCTCACTTTGTCACATCATGGTCACTTGCCACATCCTGCTCACTTTGCCACATCCTGGTCACTTGTCATATCCTGGTCACTTTGCCACATCCTGGTCACTTTGTCACATCCTGGTCACATTGCACATCCTGGTCACTTGCCACATCCTGGTCCTTTGCCACATCCTGGTCACTTTGCTATCTCCTGGTCACTTGCCACATCCTAGTCACTTGCCACATCCTAGTCACTTTGCCACAGCCTGGCCCTTTGTCACATCCTGGTCACTTGCCACATCCTGGTCACTTTGCCACAGTCTGGCCCTTTGTCACATCCTGGTCACTTGCCACATCCTGGTCACTTTGCCACATCCTGGTTACATGCCACATCCTGGCCTTTTGTCACATCCTGGTCATTTTGCCACATCCTGGTCACATGCCACATCCTGGTCATTTTGCCACATCCTGGTCCTTTGCCACATCCTGGTCCTTTGCCACATCCTGGTCACTTTGCCACATCCTGGTCACTTTGCCACATCCTGGCCTTTTGTCACATCCTGGTCACTTTGCCACATCCTGGTCACTTGCCACATCCTGGCCCTTTGTCACATCCTGGTCATTTTGCCACATCCTGGTCCTTTGTCACATCCCGGTCACTTTGCCACATCCTGGCCTTTTGTCACATCCTGGTCACTTTGCCACATCCTGGTCACTTGCCACATCCTGGCCCTTTGTCACATCCTGGTCATTTTGCCACATCCTGGTCACTTTGCCACATCCTGGTCACTTGCCACATCCTGCTCAATTTGTCACATCCTGCTCACTTTGTCACATCCTGGTCACATGCCACATCCTGGCCTTTTGTCACATCCTGGTCACTTTGCCACATCCTGGTCACTTTGCCACAGCCTGGCCCTTTGTCACATCCTGGTCACTTTGCCACATCCTGGTCACTTTGCCACATCCTGGTCACTTTGCCACATCCTGGTCACTTTGTCACATCCTGGTCACTTTGCACATCCTGGTCACTTGCCACATCCTGGTCCTTTGCCACATCCTGGTCACTTGCCACATCCTGGTCACTTTGCCACAGCCTGGCCCTTTGTCACATCCTGGTCACTTGTCACATCCTGGTCACTTTGCCACATCCTGGTCACATGCCACATCCTGGCTTTTTGTCACATCCTGGTATTTTGCCACATCCTGGTCACTTTGCCACATCCTGGTCACTTGCCACATCCTGCTCAATTTGTCACATCCTGCTCACTTTGTCACATCCTGGTCACATGCCACATCCTGGCCTTTTGTCACATCCTGGTCACTTTGCCACATCCTGGTCACTTGCCACATCCTGGCCTTTTGTCACATCCTGGTCACTTGTCATATCCTGGTCACTTTGCCACATCCTGGTCACTTTGTCACATCCTGGTCACTTTGCCACATCCTGATCACTTTGCCACATCCTGGTCACTTTGCCACATCCTGGTCACTTGTCATATCCTGAGCACTTTGCCACATCCTGGTCACTTGCCACATCCTGGTCACTTTGCCACATCCTGGTCACGTTGCCACATCCTGGTCACATGCCACATCCTGGTCACTTTGCCACATCCTGGTCACTTGCCACATCCTGGTCACTTGTCACATCCTGCTCACTTTGCCACATCCTGGTCAGTTTGTCACATCCTGGTCACTTTGCCACATCCTGGTCACTTGCCACATCCTGCTCACTTTGCCACATCCTGGTCACATGCCACATCCTGCTCACTTGCCACATCCTGGTTACTTGTCACATCCTGTTCACTTTGCCACATCCTGGTCACTTTGCCACATCCTGGTCACTTTGTCACATCCTGCTCACTTGCCACATCCTGCTCACTTGCCACATCTTGCTCACTTTGTCACATCATGGTCACTTGCCACATCCTGCTCACTTTGCCACATCCTGGTCACTTGTCATATCCTGGTCACTTTGCCACATCCTGGTCACTTTGTCACATCCTGGTCACATTGCACATCCTGGTCACTTGCCACATCCTGGTCCTTTGCCACATCCTGGTCACTTTGCTATCTCCTGGTCACTTGCCACATCCTAGTCACTTGCCACATCCTAGTCACTTTGCCACAGCCTGGCCCTTTGTCACATCCTGGTCACTTGCCACATCCTGGTCACTTTGCCACAGTCTGGCCCTTTGTCACATCCTGGTCACTTGCCACATCCTGGTCACTTTGCCACATCCTGGTTACATGCCACATCCTGGCCTTTTGTCACATCCTGGTCATTTTGCCACATCCTGGTCACATGCCACATCCTGGTCATTTTGCCACATCCTGGTCCTTTGCCACATCCTGGTCCTTTGCCACATCCTGGTCACTTTGCCACATCCTGGTCACTTTGCCACATCCTGGCCTTTTGTCACATCCTGGTCACTTTGCCACATCCTGGTCACTTGCCACTTCCTGGCCCTTTGTCACATCCTGGTCATTTTGCCACATCCTGGTCCTTTGTCACATCCCGGTCACTTTGCCACATCCTGGCCTTTTGTCACATCCTGGTCACTTTGCCACATCCTGGTCACTTGCCACATCCTGGTCCTTTGTCACATCCTGGTCATTTTGCCACATCCTGGTCCTTTGTCACATCCTGGTCATTTTGCCACATCCTGGTCCTTTGTCACATCCTGGTCACTTTGCCACATCCTGGTCACTTTGCCACGTCCTGGTCACATTGCACATCCTGGTCACTTTGCTACGTCCTGGTCCTTTGTCACATCCTAGTCATTTTGCCACATCCTGGTCCTTTTTCACATCCTGGTCACTTTGCCACAGCCTGGCCCTTTGTCACATCCTGGTCACTTGCCTCATCCTGGTCACTTTGCCACATCCTGGTCACATGCCACATCCTGGCCTTTTGTCACATCCTGGTCATTTTGCCACATTCTGGTCCTTTGTCACATCCTGGTCATTTTGCCACATCCTGGTCCTTTGCCACATCCTGGTCCTTTGCCACATCCTGGTCACTTTGCCACATCCTGGTCACTTTGCCACGTCCTGGTCACATTGCACATCCTGGTCACTTTGCTACGTCCTGGTCCTTTGTCACATCCTGGTCATTTTGCCACATCCTGGTCCTTTGTCACATCCTGGTCATTTTGCCACATCCTGGTCACTTGCCACATCCTGGTCACTTGCCACATCCTGGTCACTTTGCCACAGCCTGGCCATTTTTCACATCCTGGTCACTTGTCACATCCTGGTCACTTGCCTCATCCTGGTCACTTGCTACATCCTGGTCACTTGCCACATCCTGGTCACTTTACCACAGCCTGGCCCTTTGTCACATCCTGGTCATTTTGCCACATCCTGCTCGCTTTGTCACATCCTGGTCACTTTGCCACATCCTGGTCACTTTGTCACATCCTGGTCACTTTGCACATCCTGGTCACTTGCCACATCCTGGTCCTTTGCCACATCCTGGTCACTTGCCACATCCTGGTTACTTTGCCACAGCCTGGCCCTTTGTCACATCCTGGTCACTTGTCACATCCTGGTCACTTTGCCACATCCTGGTCACTTTGCCACATCCTGGTCACTTTGCCACATCCTGCTCACTTGTCACATCCTGGTCACTTTGCCACATCCTGGTCACTTTGTCACATCCTGGTCACTTTGCACATCCTGGTCACTTGCCACATCCTGGTCCTTTGCCACATCCTGGTCACTTGCCACATCCTGGTCACTTTGCCACAGCCTGGCCCTTTGTCACATCCTGGTCACTTGTCACATCCTGGTCACTTTGCCACATCCTGGTCACATGCCACATCCTGGCTTTTTGTCACATCCTGGTATTTTGCCACATCCTGGTCACTTTGCCACATCCTGGTCACTTGCCACATCCTGCTCAATTTGTCACATCCTGCTCACTTTGTCACATCCTGGTCACATGCCACATCCTGGCCTTTTGTCACATCCTGGTCACTTTGCCACATCCTGGTCACTTGCCACATCCTGGCCTTTTGTCACATCCTGGTCACTTGTCATATCCTGGTCACTTTGCCACATCCTGGTCACTTTGTCACATCCTGGTCACTTTGCCACATCCTGATCACTTTGCCACATCCTGGTCACTTTGCCACATCCTGGTCACTTGTCATATCCTGAGCACTTTGCCACATCCTGGTCACTTGCCACATCCTGGTCACTTTGCCACATCCTGGTCACGTTGCCACATCCTGGTCACATGCCACATCCTGGTCACTTTGCCACATCCTGGTCACTTTGTCACATCCTGCTCACTTGCCACATTCTGCTCACTTGCCACATCTTGCTCACTTTGTCACATCCTGGTCACTTGCCACATCCTGCTCACTTTGCCACATCCTGGTCACTTGTCATATCCTGGTCACTTTGCCACATCCTGGTCACTTTGTCACATCCTGGTCACATTGCACATCCTGGTCACTTGCCACATCCTGGTCCTTTGCCACATCCTGGTCACTTTGCTATCTCCTGGTCACTTGCCACATCCTAGTCACTTGCCACATCCTAGTCACTTTGCCACAGCCTGGCCCTTTGTCACATCCTGGTCACTTGCCACATCCTGGTCACTTTGCCACAGCCTGGCCCTTTGTCACATCCTGGTCACTTGCCACATCCTGGTCACTTTGCCACATCCTGGTTACATGCCACATCCTGGCCTTTTGTCACATCCTGGTCATTTTGCCACATCCTGGTCACATGCCACATCCTGGTCATTTTGCCACATCCTGGTCCTTTGCCACATCCTGGTCACTTTGCCACATCCTGGTCACTTGCCACATCCTGGCCCTTTGTCACATCCTGGTCATTTTGCCACATCCTGGTCCTTTGTCACATCCCGGTCACTTTGCCACATCCTGGCCTTTTGTCACATCCTGGTCACTTTGCCACATCCTGGTCACTTGCCACATCCTGGCCCTTTGTCACATCCTGGTCATTTTGCCACATCCTGGTCCTTTGTCACATCCTGGTCATTTTGCCACATCCTGGTCCTTTGTCACATCCTGGTCACTTTGCCACATCCTGGTCACTTTGCCACGTCCTGGTCACATTGCACATCCTGGTCACTTTGCTACGTCCTGGTCACATGCCACATCCTGGCCTTTTGTCACATCCTGGTCATTTTGCCACATCCTGGTCCTTTGTCACATCCCGGTCACTTTGCCACATCCTGGCCTTTTGTCACATCCTGGTCACTTTGCCACATCCTGGTCACTTGCCACATCCTGGCCCTTTGTCACATCCTGGTCATTTTGCCACATCCTGGTCCTTTGTCACATCCTAGTCATTTTGCCACATCCTGGTCCTTTTTCACATCCTGGTCACTTTGCCACAGCCTGGCCCTTTGTCACATCCTGGTCACTTGCCTCATCCTGGTCACTTTGCCACATCCTGGTCACATGCCACATCCTGGCCTTTTGTCACATCCTGGTCATTTTGCCACATTCTGGTCCTTTGTCACATCCTGGTCATTTTGCCACATCCTGGTCCTTTGCCACATACTGGTCCTTTGCCACATCCTGGTCACTTTGCCACATCCTGGTCACTTTGCCACGTCCTGGTCACATTGCACATCCTGGTCACTTTGCTACGTCCTGGTCCTTTGTCACATCCTGGTCATATTGCCACATCCTGGTCCTTTGTCACATCCTGGTCATTTTGCCACATCCTGGTCACTTGCCACATCCTGGTCACTTGCCACATCCTGGTCACTTTGCCACAGCCTGGCCATTTTTCACATCCTGGTCACTTGTCACATCCTGGTCACTTGCCTCATCCTGGTCACTTGCTACATCCTGGTCACTTGCCACATCCTGGTCACTTTACCACAGCCTGGCCCTTTGTCACATCCTGGTCACTTGCCACATCCTGGTCACTTTGCCACATCCTGGTCACATGCCACATCCTGGCTTTTTGTCACATCCTGGTCATTTTGCCACATCCTGCTCACTTTGTCACATCCTGCTCACTTTGCCACATTCTGGTCACATGCCACATCCTGGCCTTTTGTCACATCCTGGTCACTTTGCCACATCCTGGTCACTTGCCACATCCTGGCCCTTTGTCACATCCTGGTCATTTTGCCACATCCTGGTCCTTTGTCACATCCTGGTCACTTTGCCACATCCTGGTCCTTTGCCACATCCTGGTCACTTTGTCACATCCTGGTCACTGTGCCACGTCCTGGTCACATTGCACATCCTGGTCACTTTGCTACGTCCTGGTCCTTTGTCACATCCTGGTCATTTTGCCACATCCTGGTCCTTTGTCACATCCTGGTCACTTTGCCACAGCCTGGCCCTTTGTCACATCCTGGTCACTTGCCTCATCCCGGTCACTTTGCCACATCCTGGTCACATGCCACATCCTGGCCTTTTGTCACATTCTGGTCATTTTGCCACATTCTGGTCCTTTGTCACATCCTGGTCATTTTGCCACATTCTGGTCCTTTGCCACATCCTGGTCCTTTGCCACATCCTGGTCACTTTGCCACATCCTGGTCACTTTGCCACGGCCTGGTCACATTGCACATCATGGTCACTTTGCTACGTCCTGGTCCTTTGTCACATCCTGGTCACTTTGCCAGATCCTGGTCCTTTGTCACATCCTGGTCATTTTGCCACATCCTGGTCCTTTGCCACATCCTGGTCACTTGCCACATCCTGGTCACTTGCCACATCCTGGTCACTTTGCCACAGCCTGGCCATTTTTCACATCCTGGTCACTTGCCACATCCTGGTCACTTTGCCACAGCCTGGCCCTTTGTCACATCCTGGTCACTTGCCTCATCCTGGTCACTTTGCCACATCCTGGTCACATGCCACATCCTGGCCTTTTGTCACATCCTGGTCATTTTGCCATTCCTGGTCACTTTGTCACATCCTGGTCACTTTGCCACATCCTGGTCACTTGCCACATCCTGGTCACTTTGCCACAGCCTGGCCCTTTGTCACATCCTGGTCACTTTGCCACATCCTGCTCACTTGTCACATCCTGGTCACTTTGCCACATCCTGGTCACTTTGTCACATCCTGGTCACTTTTCTACGTCCTGGTCACTTGCCACATCCTGGTCACTTGCCACATCCTGGTCACTTTGCCACAGCCTGGCCCTTTGTCACATCCTGGTCACTTGTCACATCCTGGTCACTTTGCCACATCCTGGTCACATGCCACATCCTGGCTTTTTGTCACATCCTGGTCATTTTGCCACATCCTGGTCACTTTGCCACATCCTGGTCACTTGCCACATCCTGCTCACTTTGTCACATCCTGCTCACTTTGTCACATCCTGGTCACATGCCACATCCTGGCCTTTTGTCACATCCTGGTCACTTTGCCACATCCTGGTCACTTGCCACATCCTGGCCTTTTGTCACATCCTGGTCACTTGTCATATCCTGGTCACTTTGTCACATCCTGGTCACTTTGCCACATCCTGATCACTTTGCCACATCCTGGTCACTTTGCCACATCCTGGTCACTTGTCATATCCTGAGCACTTTGCCACATCCTGGTCACTTTGCCACATCCTGGTCACTTTGCCACATCCTGGTCACATGCCACATCCTGGTCACTTTGCCACATCCTGGTCACTTGTCACATCCTGGTCACTTGTCACATCCTGCTCACTTTGCCACATCCTGGTCATTTTGTCACATCCTGGTCACTTTGCCACATCCTGGTCACTTGCCACATCCTGCTCACTTTGCCACTTCCTGGTCACATGCCACATCCTGCTCACTTGCCACATCCTGGTTACTTGTCACATCCTGTTCACTTTGCCACATCCTGATCACTTTGCCACATCCTGGTCACTTTGCCACATCCTGGTCACTTGTCATATCCTGAGCACTTTGCCACATCCTGGTCACTTGCCACATCCTGGTCACTTTGCCACATCCTGGTCACTTTGCCACATCCTGGTCACATGCCACATCCTGGTCACTTTGCCACATCCTGGTCACTTGTCACATCCTGGTCACTTGTCACATCCTGCTCACTTTGCCACATCCTGGTCATTTTGTCACATCCTGGTCACTTTGCCACATCCTGGTCACTTGCCACATCCTGCTCACTTTGCCACATCCTGCTCACATGCCACATCCTGCTCACTTGCCACATCCTGGTTACTTGTCACATCGTGTTCACTTTGCCACATCCTGGTCACTTTGCCACATCCTGGTCACTTTGTCACATCCTGCTCACTTGCCACTTCCTGCTCACTTGCCACATCTTGCTCACTTTGTCACATCCTGGTCACTTGCCACATCCTGCTCACTTTGCCACATCCTGGTCACTTGTCATATCCTGGTCACTTTGCCACATCCTGGTCACTTTGTCACATCCTGGTCACATTGCACATCCTGGTCACTTGCCACATCCTGGTCCTTTGCCACATCCTGGTCACTTTGCTATCTCCTGGTCACTTGCCACATCCTAGTCACTTGCCACATCCTAGTCACTTTGTCACATCCTGGTCATTTTGCCACATCCTGGTCACTTGCCACATCCTGGTCACTTGCCACATCCTGGTCACTGTGCCACAGCCTGGCCATTTTTCACATCCTGGTCACTTGCCACATCCTGGTCACTTTGCCACAGCCTGGCCCTTTGTCACATCCTGGTCACTTGCCTCATCCTGGTCACTTTGCCACATCCTGGTCACATGCCACATCCTGGCCTTTTGTCACATCCTGGTCATTTTGCCATTCCTGGTCACTTTGTCACATCCTGGTCACTTTGCCACATCCTGGCCCTTTGCCACATCCTGGTCCTTTGCCACATCCTGGTCACTTTGCCACATCCTGCTCACTTGTCACATCCTGGTCACTTTGCCACATCCTGGTCAATTTGTCACATCCTGGTCACTTTGCACATCCTGGTCACTTGCCACATCCTGGTCCTTTGCCACATCCTGGTCACTTTTCTACGTCCTGGTCGCTTGCCACATCCTGGTCACTTGCCACATCCTGGTCACTTTGCCACAGCCTGGACCTTTGTCACATCCTGGTCACTTGTCACATCCTGGTCACTTTGCCACATCCTGGTCACATGCCACATCCTGGTCACTTGCCACATCCTGCTCACTTTGTCACATCCTGCTCACTTTGTCACATCCTGGTCACATGCCACATCCTGGCCTTTTGTCACATCCTGGTCACTTTGTCACATCCTGGTCACTTGCCACATCCTGGCCTTTTGTCACATCCTGGTCACTTGTCATATCCTGGTCACTTTGCCACATCCTGGTCACTTTGTCACATCCTGGTCACTTTGCCACATCCTGATCACTTTGCCACATCCTGGTCACTTGTCATATCCTGAGCACTTTGCCACATCCTGGTCACTTGCCACATCCTGGTCACGTTGCCACATCCTGGTCACTTTGCCACATCCTGGTCACATGCCACATCCTGGTCACTTTGCCACATCCTGGTCACTTGCCACATCCTGGTCACTTTGCCACATCCTGGTCACTTTGCCACATCCTGGTCATTTTGTCACATCCTGGTCACTTTGCCACATCCTGGTCACTTGCCACATCCTGCTCACTTTGCCACATCCTGCTCACTTTGTCACATCCTGATCACTTTGCCACATCCTGGTCACTTGCCACATCCTGGTCACTTGCCACATCCTGGCCTTTTGTCACATCCTGGTCACTTGTCATATCCTGGTCACTTTGTCACATCCTGGTCACTTTGCCACATCCTGATCACTTTGCCACATCCTGGTCACTTTGCCACATCCTGGTCACTTGTCATATCCTGAGCACTTTGCCACATCCTGGTCACTTTGCCACATCCTGGTCACTTTGCCACATCCTGGTCACATGCCACATCCTGGTCACTTTGCCACATCCTGGTCACTTGTCACATCCTGGTCACTTGTCACATCCTGCTCACTTTGCCACATCCTGGTCATTTTGTCACATCCTGGTCACTTTGCCACATCCTGGTCACTTGCCACATCCTGCTCACTTTGCCACTTCCTGGTCACATGCCACATCCTGCTCACTTGCCACATCCTGGTTACTTGTCACATCCTGTTCACTTTGCCACATCCTGATCACTTTGCCACATCCTGGTCACTTTGCCACATCCTGGTCACTTGTCATATCCTGAGCACTTTGCCACATCCTGGTCACTTGCCACATCCTGGTCACTTTGCCACATCCTGGTCACTTTGCCACATCCTGGTCACATGCCACATCCTGGTCACTTTGCCACATCCTGGTCACTTGTCACATCCTGGTCACTTGTCACATCCTGCTCACTTTGCCACATCCTGGTCATTTTGTCACATCCTGGTCACTTTGCCACATCCTGGTCACTTGCCACATCCTGCTCACTTTGCCACATCCTGCTCACATGCCACATCCTGCTCACTTGCCACATCCTGGTTACTTGTCACATCGTGTTCACTTTGCCACATCCTGGTCACTTTGCCACATCCTGGTCACTTTGTCACATCCTGCTCACTTGCCACTTCCTGCTCACTTGCCACATCTTGCTCACTTTGTCACATCCTGGTCACTTGCCACATCCTGCTCACTTTGCCACATCCTGGTCACTTGTCATATCCTGGTCACTTTGCCACATCCTGGTCACTTTGTCACATCCTGGTCACATTGCACATCCTGGTCACTTGCCACATCCTGGTCCTTTGCCACATCCTGGTCACTTTGCTATCTCCTGGTCACTTGCCACATCCTAGTCACTTGCCACATCCTAGTCACTTTGTCACATCCTGGTCATTTTGCCACATCCTGGTCACTTGCCACATCCTGGTCACTTGCCACATCCTGGTCACTGTGCCACAGCCTGGCCATTTTTCACATCCTGGTCACTTGCCACATCCTGGTCACTTTGCCACAGCCTGGCCCTTTGTCACATCCTGGTCACTTGCCTCATCCTGGTCACTTTGCCACATCCTGGTCACATGCCACATCCTGGCCTTTTGTCACATCCTGGTCATTTTGCCATTCCTGGTCACTTTGTCACATCCTGGTCACTTTGCCACATCCTGGCCCTTTGCCACATCCTGGTCCTTTGCCACATCCTGGTCACTTTGCCACATCCTGCTCACTTGTCACATCCTGGTCACTTTGCCACATCCTGGTCAATTTGTCACATCCTGGTCACTTTGCACATCCTGGTCACTTGCCACATCCTGGTCCTTTGCCACATCCTGGTCACTTTTCTACGTCCTGGTCGCTTGCCACATCCTGGTCACTTGCCACATCCTGGTCACTTTGCCACAGCCTGGACCTTTGTCACATCCTGGTCACTTGTCACATCCTGGTCACTTTGCCACATCCTGGTCACATGCCACATCCTGGTCACTTGCCACATCCTGCTCACTTTGTCACATCCTGCTCACTTTGTCACATCCTGGTCACATGCCACATCCTGGCCTTTTGTCACATCCTGGTCACTTTGTCACATCCTGGTCACTTGCCACATCCTGGCCTTTTGTCACATCCTGGTCACTTGTCATATCCTGGTCACTTTGCCACATCCTGGTCACTTTGTCACATCCTGGTCACTTTGCCACATCCTGATCACTTTGCCACATCCTGGTCACTTGTCATATCCTGAGCACTTTGCCACATCCTGGTCACTTGCCACATCCTGGTCACGTTGCCACATCCTGGTCACTTTGCCACATCCTGGTCACATGCCACATCCTGGTCACTTTGCCACATCCTGGTCACTTGCCACATCCTGGTCACTTTGCCACATCCTGGTCACTTTGCCACATCCTGGTCATTTTGTCACATCCTGGTCACTTTGCCACATCCTGGTCACTTGCCACATCCTGCTCACTTTGCCACATCCTGGTCACATGCCACATCCTGCTCACTTGCCACATCCTGGTTACTTGTCACATCCTGTTCACTTTGCCACATCCTGGTCACTTTGCCACATCCTGGTCACTTTGCCACATCCTGGTCACTTGCCACATCCTGCTCACTTTGCCACATCCTGGTCACTTGTCATATCCTGGTCACTTTGCCACATCCTAGTCACTTTGTCACATCCTGGTCACATTGCACATCCTGGTCACTTGCCACATCCTGGTCCTTTGCCACATCCTGGTCACTTTGCTATCTCCTGGTCACTTGCCACATCCTAGTCACTTTGCCACAGCCTGGCCCTTTGTCACATCCTGGTCACTTGCCACATCCTGGTCACTTTGCCACAGCCTGGCCCTTTGTCACATCCTGGTCACTTGCCACATCCTGGTCACTTTGCCACATCCTGGTTACATGCCACATCCTGGCCTTTTGTCACGTCCTGTTCATTTTGCCACATCCTGGTGACTTTGTCACATCCTGGTCACTTGCCACATCCTGCTCACTTTGTCACATCCTGCTCACTTTGCCACATCCTGGTCACATGCCACATCCTGACCTTTTGTCACATCCTGGTCACTTTGCCACATCCTGGTCACTTGCCACATCCTGGCCCTTTGTCACATCCTGGCCTTTTGTCACATCCTGGTCACTTGTCATATCCTGGTCACTTTGCCACATCCTGGTCACTTTGCCACATCCTGGTCACTTGCCACATCCTGCTCACTTTGTCACATCCTGGTCACTTTGCCACATCCTGGTCACTTTGCCACATCCTGGCCTTTTGTCACATCCTGGTCACTTTGCCACATTCTGGTCACTTGCCACATCCTGGCCCTTTGTCACATCCTGGTCATTTTGCCACATTCTGGTCACTTGCCACATCCTGGTCCTTTGCCACATCCTGGTCCTTTGCCACATCCTGATCACTTTGCCACATCTTGGTCACTTTGCCACATCCTGGCCTTTTGTCACATCCTGGTCACTTTGCCACATCCTGGTCACTTTGCCACATCCTGATCACTTGCCACATCCTGGTCACTTTGCCACATCCTGGTCACTTTGCCACATCCTGGTCACCTTGCCACATCCTGGTCACATGCCACATCCTGGTCACTTTGCCACATCCTGGTCACTTGCCACATCCTGGTCACTTGTCACATCCTGCTCACTTTGCCACATCCTGGTCATTTTGTCACATCCTGGTCACTTTGCCACATCCTGGTCACTTGCCACATCCTGCTCACTTTGCCACATCCTGGTCACATGCCACATCCTGCTCACTTGCCACATCCTGGTTACTTGTCACATCCTGTTCACTTTGCCACATCCTGGTCACTTTGCCACATCCTGGTCACTTTGTCACATCCTGGTCACTTGCCACATCCTGCTCACTTGCCACATCCTGCTCACTTTGTCACATCCTGGTCACTTGCCACATCCTGCTCACTTTGCCACATCCTCGTCACTTGTCATATCCTGGTCACTTTGCCACATCCTGGTCACTTTGTCACATCCTGGTCACATTGCACATCCTGGTCACTTGCCACATCCTGGTCCTTTGCCACATCCTGGTCACTATGCTATCTCCTGGTCACTTGCCACATCCTAGTCACTTTGCCACAGCCTGGCCCTTTGTCACATCCTGGTCACTTGCCACATCCTGGTCACTTTGCCACAGCCTGGCCCTTTGTCACTACCTGGTCACTTGCTACATCCTGGTCACTTTGCCACATCCTGGTCACATGCCACATCCTGGCCTTTTGTCACATCCTGTTCATTTTGCCACATCCTGGTGACTTTGTCACATCCTGGTCACTTGCCACATCCTGCTCACTTTGTCACATCCTGCTCACTTTGCCACATCCTGGCCACATGCCACATCCTGGCCTTTTGTCACATCCTGGTCACTTTGCCACATCCTGGTCACTTGCCACATCCTGGCCCTTTGTCACATCCTGGTCATTTTGCCACATCCTGGTCCTTTGTCACGTCCTGGTCACTTTGCCACATCCTGGCCTTTTGTCACATCCTGGTCACTTTGCCACATCCTGGTCACTTGCCACATCCTGGTCCTTTGTCACATCCTGGTCATTTTGCCACATTCTGGTCCTTTGTCTCATCCTGGTCATTTTGCCACATCCTGGTCCTTTGCCACATCCTGGTCACTTTGCCACATCCTGGTCACTTTGCCACGTCCTGGTCACATTGCACATCCTGGTCACTTTGTTACGTCCTGGTCCCTTGTCACATCCTGGTCATTTTGCCACATCCTGGTCCTTTGCCACATCCTGGTCACTTGCCACATCCTGGTCACTTGCCACATCCTGGTCACTTTGCCACAGCCTGGCCATTTTTCACATCCTGGTCACTTGCCACATCCTGGTCACTTTGCCACAGCCTGGCCCTTTGTCACATCCTGGTCACTTGCCTCATCCTGGTCACTTTGCCACATCCTGGTCACATGCCACATCCTGGCCTTTTGTCACATCCTGGTCATTTTGCCATTCCTGGTCACTTTGTCACATCCTGGTCACTTTGCCACATCCTGGACCTTTGTCACATCCTGGTCATTTGCCACTTCCTGGTCCTTTGCCACATCCTGGTCACTTTGCCACATCCTGCTCACTTGTCACATCCTGGTCACTTTGCCACATCCTGGTCACTTTGTCACATCCTGGTCACTTTGCCACATCCTGGTCACTTGCCACATCCTTGCCCTTTGTCACATCCTGGGCATTTTGCCACATCCTGGTCACTTTGCCACATCCTGGTCACTTTGCCACATTCTGGTCACTTGCCACATCCTGGCCCTTTGTCACATCCTGGTCATTTTGCCACATTCTGGTCACTTGCCACATCCTGGTCCTTTGCCACATCCTGGTCCTTTGCCACATCCTGATCACTTTGCCACATCTTGGTCACTTTGCCACATCCTGGCCTTTTGTCACATCCTGGTCACTTTGCCACATCCTGGTCACTTTGCCACATCCTGATCACTTGCCACATCCTGGTCACTTTGCCACATCCTGGTCACTTTGCCACATCCTGGTCACCTTGCCACATCCTGGTCACATGCCACATCCTGGTCACGTTGCCACATCCTGGTCACTTGCCACATCCTGGTCACTTGTCACATCCTGCTCACTTTGCCACATCCTGCTCACTTTGCCACATCCTGGTCACTTTGTCACATCCTGGTCACATTGCACATCCTGGTCACTTGCCACATCCTGGTCCTTTGCCACATCCTGGTCACTATGCTATCTCCTGGTCACTTGCCACATCCTGGTCATTTTGCCACATCCTGGTCCTTTGTCACGTCCTGGTCACTTTGCCACATCCTGGCCTTTTGTCACATCCTGGTCACTTTGCCACATCCTGGTCACTTGCCACATCCTGGCCCTTTGTCACATCCTGGTCATTTTGCCACATTCTGGTCCTTTGTCACATCCTGGTCATTTTGCCACATCCTGGTCACATGCCACATCCTGCTCACTTGCCACATCCTGGTTACTTGTCACATCCTGTTCACTTTGCCACATCCTGGTCACTTTGCCACATCCTGGTCACTTTGTCACATCCTGGTCACTTGCCACATCCTGCTCACTTGCCACATCCTGCTCACTTTGTCACATCCTGGTCACTTGCCACATCCTGCTCACTTTGCCACATCCTGGTCACTTGTCATATCCTGGTCACTTTGCCACATCCTGGTCACTTTGTCACATCCTGGTCACATTGCACATCCTGGTCACTTGCCACATCCTGGTCCTTTGCCACATCCTGGTCACTTGTCATATCCTGGTCACTTTGCCACATCCTGGTCATTTTGCCACATCCTGGTCCTTTGTCACGTCCTGGTCACTTTGCCACATCCTGGCCTTTTGTCACATCCTAGTCACTTTGCCACATCCTGGTCACTTGCCACATCCTGGCCCTTTGTCACATCCTGGTCATTTTGCCACATTCTGGTCCTTTGTCACATCCTGGTCATTTTGCCACATCCTGGTCCTTTGCCACATCCTGGTCACTTTGCCACATCCTGGTCACTTTGCCACGTCCTGGTCACATTGCACATCCTGGTCACTTTGTTACGTCCTGGTCCCTTGTCACATCCTGGTCATTTTGCCACATCCTGGTCCTTTGCCACATCCTGGTCACTTGCCACATCCTGGTCACTTGCCACATCCTGGTCACTTTGCCACAGCCTGGCCATTTTTCACATCCTGTTCACTTGCCACATCCTGGTCACTTTGCCACAGCCTGGCCCTTTGTCACATCCTGGTCACTTGCCTCATCCTGGTCACTTTGCCACATCCTGGTCACATGCCACATCCTGGCCTTTTGTCACATCCTGGTCATTTTGCCATTCCTGGTCACTTTGTCACATCCTGGTCACTTTGCCACATCCTGGACCTTTGTCACATCCTGGTCATTTGCCACTTCCTGGTCCTTTGCCACATCCTGGTCACTTTGCCACATCCTGCTCACTTGTCACATCCTGGTCACTTTGCCACATCCTGGTCACTTTGTCACATCCTGGTCACTTTGCCACATCCTGGTCACTTGCCACATCCTTGCCCTTTGTCACATCCTGGGCATTTTGCCACATCCTGGTCACTTTGCCACATCCTGGTCACTTTGCCACATTCTGGTCACTTGCCACATCCTGGCCCTTTGTCACATCCTGGTCATTTTGCCACATTCTGGTCACTTGCCACATCCTGGTCCTTTGCCACATCCTGGTCCTTTGCCACATCCTGATCACTTTGCCACATCTTGGTCACTTTGCCACATCCTGGCCTTTTGTCACATCCTGGTCACTTTGCCACATCCTGGTCACTTTGCCACATCCTGATCACTTGCCACATCCTGGTCACTTTGCCACATCCTGGTCACTTTGCCACATCCTGGTCACCTTGCCACATCCTGGTCACATGCCACATCCTGGTCACTTTGCCACATCCTGGTCACTTGCCACATCCTGGTCACTTGTCACATCCTGCTCACTTTGCCACATCCTGGTCATTTTGTCACATCCTGGTCACTATGCTATCTCCTGGTCACTTGCCACATCCTGGTCACTTTGCCACATCCTGGTCACATGCCACATCCTGGCCTTTTGTCACATCCTGTTCATTTTACCACATCCTGGTCACTATGCTATCTCCTGGTCACTTGCCACATCCTAGTCACTTGCCACATCCTAGTCACTTTGCCACAGCCTGGCCCTTTGTCACATCCTGGTCACTTTGTCACATCCTGGTCACATTGCACATCCTGGTCACTTGCCACATCCTGGTCCTTTGCCACATCCTGGTCACTATGCTATCTCCTGGTCACTTGCCACATCCTAGTCACTTGCCACATCCTAGTCACTTTGCCACAGCCTGGCCCTTTGTCACATCCTGGTCACTAGCCACATCCTGGTCACTTTGCCACAGCCTGGCCCTTTGTCACATCCTGGTCACTTGCAACATCCTGGTCACTTGCCACATCCTGGCCTTTTGTCACATCCTGTTCATTTTGCCACATCCTGGTGACTTTGTCACATCCTGGCCACATGCCACATCCTGGCCTTTTGTCACATCCTGGTCACTTTGCCACATCCTGGTCACTTTGCCACATCCTGGCCTTTTGTCACATCCTGGTCACTTTGCCACATTCTGGTCACTTGCCACATCCTGGCCCTTTGTCACATCCTGGTCATTTTGCCACATTCTGGTCACTTGCCACATCCTGGTCCTTTGCCACATCCTGGTCCTTTGCCACATCCTGATCACTTTGCCACATCTTGGTCACTTTGCCACATCCTGGCCTTTTGTCACATCCTGGTCACTTTGCCACATCCTGGTCACTTTGCCACATCCTGATCACTTGCCACATCCTGGTCACTTTGCCACATCCTGGTCACTTTGCCACATCCTGGTCACCTTGCCACATCCTGGTCACATGCCACATCCTGGTCACTTTGCCACATCCTGGTCACTTGCCACATCCTGGTCACTTGTCACATCCTGCTCACTTTGCCACATCCTGGTCATTTTGTCACATCCTGGTCACTTTGCCACATCCTGGTCACTTGCCACATCCTGCTCACTTTGCCACATCCTGGTCACATGCCACATCCTGCTCACTTGCCACATCCTGGTTACTTGTCACATCCTGTTCACTTTGCCACATCCTGGTCACTTTGCCACATCCTGGTCACTTTGTCACATCCTGGTCACTTGCCACATCCTGCTCACTTGCCACATCCTGCTCACTTTGTCACATCCTGGTCACTTGCCACATCCTGCTCACTTTGCCACATCCTCGTCACTTGTCATATCCTGGTCACTTTGCCACATCCTGGTCACTTTGTCACATCCTGGTCACTTTGTCACATCCTGGTCACATTGCACATCCTGGTCACTTGCCACATCCTGGTCCTTTGCCACATCCTGGTCACTATGCTATCTCCTGGTCACTTGCCACATCCTAGTCACTTTGCCACAGCCTGGCCCTTTGTCACATCCTGGTCACTTGCCACATCCTGGTCACTTTGCCACAGCCTGGCCCTTTGTCACTACCTGGTCACTTGATACATCCTGGTCACTTTGCCACATCCTGGTCACATGCCACATCCTGGCCTTTTGTCACATCCTGTTCATTTTGCCACATCCTGGTGACTTTGTCACATCCTGGTCACTTGCCACATCCTGCTCACTTTGTCACATCCTGCTCACTTTGCCACATCCTGGCCACATGCCACATCCTGGCCTTTTGTCACATCCTGGTCACTTTGCCACATCCTGGTCACTTGCCACATCCTGGCCCTTTGTCACATCCTGGTAATTTTGCCACATCCTGGTCCTTTGTCACGTCCTGGTCACTTTGCCACATCCTGGCCTTTTGTCACATCCTGGTCACTTTGCCACATCCTGGTCACTTGCCACATCCTGGTCCTTTGTCACATCCTGGTCATTTTGCCACATTCTGGTCCTTTGTCACATCCTGGTCATTTTGCCACATCCTGGTCCTTTGCCACATCCTGGTCACTTTGCCACATCCTGGTCACTTTGCCACGTCCTGGTCACATTGCACATCCTGGTCACTTTGTTACGTCCTGGTCCCTTGTCACATCCTGGTCACTATGCTATCTCCTGGTCACTTGCCACATCCTGGTCACTATGCTATCTCCTGGTCACTTGCCACATCCTAGTCACTTGCCACATCCTAGTCACTTTGCCACAGCCTGGCCCTTTGTCACATCCTGGTCACTTGCCACATCCTGGTCACTTTGCCACAGCCTGGCCCTTTGTCACATCCTGGTCACTTGCCACATCCTGGTCACTTTGCCACATCCTGGTCACATGCCACATCCTGGCCTTTTGTCACATCCTGTTCATTTTGCCACATCCTGGTGACTTTGTCACATCCTGGTCACTTTGTCACATCCTGGTCACTTTGCCACATCCTGGCCCTTTGTCACATCCTGATCACTTGCCACATCCTGGTCACTTTGCCACATCCTGCTCACTTTGCCACATCCTGGTCACATGCCACATCCTGGCCTTTTGTCACATCCTGGTCACTTGCCACATCCTGCTCACTTTTGTCACATCCTGGTCACTTTGCCACATCCTGGTCACTTTGTCACACCCTGGTCACTTTGCCACATCCTGCTCACTTTGTCACATCCTGGTCATTTTGCCACATCCTGGTCCTTTGTCACATCCTGGTCACTTTGCCACGTCCTGGTCACTTGCCACATCCTGCTCACTTTGCCACATCCTGGTCACTTTGTCACATCCTGGTCACTTTGCCACATCCTGAGCACTTTGCCACATCCTGGTCACTTGCCACATCCTGGTCACTTTGCCATATCCTGCTCACTTTGACACGTCCGGGTCACTTTGCCACATCCTGGTCACTTTGTCACATCCTGGTCACTTTGCCACATCCTGATCACTTTGCCACATCCTGGTCACTTGCCACATCCTGCTCACTTTGCCACATCCTGCTCACTTTGTCACATCCTGATCACTTTGCCACATCCTGGTCACTTGCCACATCCTGGTCACTTTGCCACATCCTGATCACTTTGCCACATCCTGGTCACTTGCCACATCCTAGTCACTTTGTCACATCCTGGTCATTTTGCCACATTCTGGTCCTTTGTCACATCCTGGTCATTTTGCCACATCCTGGTCACTTTGCCACAGCCTGGTCCTTTGCCACATCCTGGTCACTTTGCCACATCCTGGTCACATTGCACATCCTGGTCACTTTGCTACGTCCTGGTCCTTTGTCACATCCTGGTCATTTTGCCACATCCTGGTCCTTTGTCACATCCTGGTCATTTTGCCACATCCTGGTCCTTTGCCACATCCTGGTCACTTGCCACATCCTGGTCACTTGCCACATCCTGGTCACTTTGCCACAGCCTGGCCCTTTGTCACATCCTGGTCACTTGCCACATCCTGGTCACTTTGCCACACACTGGTCACATGCCACATCCTGGCCTTTTATCACATCCTGGTCATTTTGCCACATCCTGGACACTTTGTCACATCCTGGTCACTTTGTCACATCCTAGCCCTTTGTCACATCCTGGTCATTTTGCAACATCCTGGTCCTTTGCCACATCCTGGTCACTTTGCCGCATACTGGTCACTTTGCCACATCCTGCGCACTTGTCACATCCTGGTCACTTTGCCACATCCTGGTCACTTTGTCACATCCTGGCCCTTTGTCACATCCTGGTCACTTGCCACATCCTGGTCACTTTGCCACACCCTGGTCACATGCCACATCCTGGCCTTTTGTCACATCCTGGTCATTTTGCCACATCCTGGTCACTTTGTCACATCCTGGTCACTTTGCCACATCCTAGCCCTTTGTCACATCCTGGTCATTTTGCCACATCCTGGTCCTTTGCCACATCCTGGTCACTTTGCCGCATCCTGGTCACTTTGCCACATCCTGCGCACTTGTCACATCCTGGTCACTTTGCCACATCCTGGTCACTTTGTCACATCCTGGTCACTTGCCACATCCTGGTCACTTTGCCACAGCCTGGCCCTTTGTCACATCCTGGTCACTTGCCACATCCTGGTCACTTTGCCACACCCTGGTCACGTGCCACATCCTGGCCTTTTGTCACATCCTGGTCATTTTGCCACATCCTGGTCACTTTGTCACATCCTGGTCACTTGCCACATCCTGGCCCTTTGTCACATCCTGGTCCTTTGTCACATCCTAGTCACTTTGCCACATCCTGGCCTTTTGTTACATCCTGGTCATTTTGCCACATCCTGGTCCTTTGTCACATCCTGGTCATTTTGCCACATCCTGGTCCTTTGCCACATCCTGGTCACTTGCCACATCCTGGTCACTTGCCACATCCTGGTCACTTTGCCACAGCCTGGTCCTTTGTCACATCCTGGTCACTTGCCACATCCTGGTCACTTTGCCACACCCTGGTCACATGCCACATCCTGGCCTTTTGTCACATCCTGGTCATTTTGCCACATCCTGGTCACTTTGTCACATCCTGGTCACTTTGCCACATCCTAGCCCTTTGTCACATCCTGGTCATTTTGCCACATCCTGGTCCTTTGCCACATCCTGGTCACTTTGCCGCATCCTGGTCACTTTGCCACATCCTGCGCACTTGTCACATCCTGGTCACTTTGCCACATCCTGGTCACTTTGTCACATCCTGGTCACTTTGCCACATCCTGGTCACTTGCCACATCCTGGCCCTTTGTCACATCCTGGTCCTTTGTCACATCCTAGTCACTTTGCCACATCCTGGCCTTTTGTTACATCCTGGTCATTTTGCCACACCCTGGTCCTTTGTCACATCCTGGTCATTTTGCCACATCCTGGTCCTTTGCCACATCCTGGTCACTTGCCACATCCTGGTCACTTGCCACAGCCTGGCCCTTTGTCACATCCTGGTCACTTGCCACATCCTGGTCACTTTGCCACAGCCTGGCCCTTTGTCACATCCTGGTCACTTGCCACATCCTGGTCACTTTGCCACATCCTGGTTACATGCCACATCCTGGCCTTTTGTCACATCCTGTTCATTTTGCCACATCCTGGTGACTTTGTCACATCCTGGTCACTTGCCACATCCTGCTCACTTTGTCACATCCTGCTCACTTTGCCACATCCTGGTCACATGCCACATCCTGACCTTTTGTCACATCCTGGTCACTTTGCCACATCCTGGTCACTTGCCACATCCTGGTCACTTGCCACATCCTGGCCCTTTGTCACATCCTGGCCTTTTGTCACATCCTGGTCACTTTGCCACATCCTGGTCACTTTGCCACATCCTGGTCACTTGCCACATCCTGCTCACTTTGTCACATCCTGGTCACTTTGCCACATCCTGGTCACTTTGCCACATCCTGGCCTTTTGTCACATCCTGGTCACTTTGCCACATTCTGGTCACTTGCCACATCCTGGCCCTTTGTCACATCCTGGTCATTTTGCCACATTTTGGTCACTTGCCACATCCTGGTCTTTGCCACATCCTGGTCCTTTGCCACATCCTGATCACTTTGCCACATCTTGGTCACTTTGCCACATCCTGGCCTTTTGTCACATCCTGGTCACTTTGTCACATCCTGGTCATTTTGCCACATCCTGGTCCTTTGCCACATCCTGGTCACTTTGCCGCATCCTGGTCACTTTGCCACATCCTGCGCACTTGTCACATCCTGGTCACTTTGCCACATCCTGGTCACTTTGTCACATCCTGGTCACTTGCCACATCCTGGTCACTTTGCCACAGCCTGGCCCTTTGTCACATCCTGGTCACTTGCCACATCCTGGTCACTTTGCCACACCCTGGTCACGTGCCACATCCTGGCCTTTTGTCACATCCTGGTCATTTTGCCACATCCTGGTCACTTTGTCACATCCTGGTCACTTTGCCACATCCTAGCCCTTTGTCACATCCTGGTCATTTTGCCACATCCTGGTCCTTTGCCACATCCTGGTCACTTGCCACATCCTGGTCACTTTGCCACATCCTGGTCACTTTGCCACGGCCTGGTCACATTGCACATCATGGTCACTTTGCTACGTCCTGGTCCTTTGTCACATCCTAGTCATTTTTCCACATCCTGGTCCTTTTTCACATCCTGGTCCTTTGCCACATCCTGGTCACTTTGCCACATCCTGCGCACTTGTCACATCCTGGTCACTTTGCCACATCCGGGTCACTTTGTCACATCCTGGTCACTTTGCCACATCCTGGTCACTTGCCACATCCTGGCCCTTTGTCACATCCTGGTCCTTTGTCACATCCTAGTCACTTTGCCACATCCTGGCCTTTTGTTACATCCTGGTCATTTTGCCACATCCTGGTCCTTTGTCACATCCTGGTCATTTTGCCACATCCTGGTCCTTTGCCACATCCTGGTCATTTGCCACATCCTGGTCACTTGCCACATCCTGGTCACTTTGCCACAGCCTGGTCCTTTGTCACATCCTGGTCACTTGCCACATCCTGGTCACTTTGCCACACCCTGGTCACATGCCACATCCTGCCTTTTGTCACATCCTGGTCATTTTGCCACATCCTGGTCACTTTGTCACATCCTGGTCACTTTGCCACATCCTAGCCCTTTGTCACATCCTGGTCATTTTGCAACATCCTGGTCCTTTGCCACATCCTGGTCACTTTGCCGCATCCTGGTCACTTTGCCACATCCTGCGCACTTGTCACATCCTGGTCACTTTGCCACATCCTGGTCACTTTGTCACATCCTGGTCACTTTGCCACATCCTGGTCACTTGCCACATCCTGGCCCTTTGTCACATCCTGGTCCTTTGTCACATCCTAGTCACTTTGCCACATCCTGGCCTTTTGTTACATCCTGGTCATTTTGCCACATCCTGGTCCTTTGTCACATTCTGGTCATTTTGCCACATCCTAGTCCTTTGCCACATCCTGGTCACTTGCCACATCCTGGTCACTTGCCACATCCTGGTCACTTTGCCACAGCCTGGCCCTTTGTCACATCCTGGTCACTTGCCACATCCTGGTCACTTTGCCACACCCTGGTCACATGCCACATCCTGGCCTTTTGTCACATCCTGGTCATTTTGCCACATCCTGGTCACTTTGTCACATCCTAGTCACTTTGCCACATCCTGGCCTTTTGTTACATCCTGGTCATTTTGCCACATCCTGGTCCTTTGCCACATCCTGGTCACTTTGCCACATCCTACTCACTTTGCCACATCCTGGTCACTTTGTCACATCCTGGTCACTTGCCACATCCTGATCACTTGCCACATCCTGGTCACTTTGCCACATCCTGATCACTTGCCACATCCTGGTCACTTTGTCACATCCTGCTCACTTTGCCACATCCTGGTCACATGCCACATCCTGGCCTTTTGTCACATCCTGGTCACTTGCCACATCCTGCTCACTTTTGTCACATCCTGGTCACTTTGCCACATCCTGGTCACTTTGTCACATCCTGGTCACTTTGCCACATCCTGCTCACTTTGTCACATCCTGGTCATTTTGCCACATCCTGGTCCTTTGTCACATCCTGGTCACTTTGCCACGTCCTGGTCACTTGTCACATCCTGGTCACTTTGCCACATCC
This sequence comes from Pristiophorus japonicus, assembly GCF_044704955.1. Classification (NCBI taxonomy): domain Eukaryota; kingdom Metazoa; phylum Chordata; class Chondrichthyes; family Pristiophoridae; genus Pristiophorus; species Pristiophorus japonicus. The sequence goes on from NC_091998.1 coordinate 42,390,996, forward strand.
TGGTCACTTTGTCACATTTGGTCACTTTGCCACATCCTGCTCACTTTGTCACATCCTGGTCATTTTGCCACATCCTGGTCCTTTGTCACATCCTGGTCACTTTGCCACGTCCTGGTCACTTTGCCACATCCTGGTCACTTGCCACATCCTAGTCACTTTGTCACATCCTGGTCATTTTGCCACATTCTGGTCCTTTGTCACATCCTGGTCATTTTGCCACATCCTGGTCCTTTGCCACAGCCTGGTCCTTTGCCACATCCTGGTCACTTTGCCACATCCTGGTCACATTGCACATCCTGGTCACTTTGCTACGTCCTGGTCCTTTGTCACATCCTGGTCATTTTGCCACATCCTGGTCCTTTGTCACATCCTGGTCATTTTGCCATATCCTGGTCCTTTGCCACATCCTGGTCACTTGCCACATCCTGGTCACTTGCCACATCCTGGTCACTTTGCCACAGCCTGGCCCTTTGTCACATCCTGGTCACTTGCCACATCCTGGTCACTTTGCCACACCCTGGTCACATGCCACATCCTGGCCTTTTGCCACATCCTGGTCACTTTGTCACATCCTGGTCACTTTGCCACATCCTAGCCCTTTGTCACATCCTGGTCATTTTGCCACATCCTGGTCCTTTGCCACATCCTGGTCACTTTGCCGCATCCTGGTCACTTTGCCACATCCTGCGCACTTGTCACATCCTGGTCACTTTGCCACATCCTGGTCACTTTGTCACATCCTGGTCACTTGCCACATCCTGGTCACTTTGCCACAGCCTGGCCCTTTGTCACATCCTGGTCATTTTGCCACATCCTGGTCCTTTGCCACATCCTGGTCACTTGCCACATCCTGGTCACTTGCCACAGCCTGGCCCTTTGTCACATCCTGGTCACTTGCCACATCCTGGTCACTTTGCCACAGCCTGGCCCTTTGTCACATCCTGGTCACTTGCCACATCCTGGTCACTTTGCCACATCCTGGTTACATGCCACATCCTGGCCTTTTGTCACATCCTGTTCATTTTGCCACATCCTGGTGACTTTGTCACATCCTGGTCACTTGCCACATCCTGCTCACTTTGTCACATCCTGCTCACTTTGCCACATCCTGGTCACATGCCACATCCTGACCTTTTGTCACATCCTGGTCACTTTGCCACATCCTGGTCACTTGCCACATCCTGGCCCTTTGTCACATCCTGGCCTTTTGTCACATCCTGGTCACTTGTCATATCCTGGTCACTTTGCCACATCCTGGTCACTTTGCCACATCCTGGTCACTTGCCACATCCTGCTCACTTTGTCACATCCTGGTCACTTTGCCACATCCTGGTCACTTTGCCACATCCTGGCCTTTTGTCACATCCTGGTCACTTTGCCACATTCTGGTCACTTGCCACATCCTGGCCCTTTGTCACATCCTGGTCATTTTGCCACATTCTGGTCACGTGCCACATCCTGGTCCTTTGCCACATCCTGGTCCTTTGCCACATCCTGATCATTTTGCCACATCTTGGTCACTTTGCCACATCCTGGCCTTTTGTCACATCCTGGTCACTTTGTCACATCCTGGTCATTTTGCCACATCCTGGTCCTTTGCCACATCCTGGTCACTTTGCCGCATCCTGGTCACTTTGCCACATCCTGCGCACTTGTCACATCCTGGTCACTTTGCCACATCCTGGTCACTTTGTCACATCCTGGTCACTTGCCACATCCTGGTCACTTTGCCACAGCCTGGCCCTTTGTCACATCCTGGTCACTTGCCACATCCTGGTCACTTTGCCACACCCTGGTCACGTGCCACATCCTGGCCTTTTGTCACATCCTGGTCATTTTGTACATCCTGGTCACTTTGTCACATCCTGGTCACTTTGCCACATCCTAGCCCTTTGTCACATCCTGGTCATTTTGCCACATCCTGGTCCTTTGCCACATCCTGGTCACTTTGCCGCATCCTGGTCACTTTGCCACATCCTGCGCACTTGTCACATCCTGGTCACTTTGCCACATCCTGGTCACTTTGTCACATCCTGGTCACTTTGCCACATCCTGGTCACTTGCCACATCCTGGTCACTTGCCACATCCTGGCCCTTTGTCACATCCTGGTCCTTTGTCACATCCTAGTCACTTTGCCACATCCTGGCCTTTTGTTACATCCTGGTCATTTTGCCACATCCTGGTCCTTTGTCACATTCTGGTCATTTTGCCACATCCTAGTCCTTTGCCACATCCTGGTCACTTGCCACATCCTGGTCACTTGCCACATCCTGGTCACTTTGCCACAGCCTGGCCCTTTGTCACATCCTGGTCACTTGCCACATCCTGGTCACTTTGCCACACCCTGGTCACATGCCACATCCTGGCCTTTTGTCACATCCTGGTCATTTTGCCACATCCTGGTCACTTTGTCACATCCTAGTCACTTTGCCACATCCTGGCCTTTTGTTACATCCTGGTCATTTTGCCACATCCTGGTCCTTTGCCACATCCTGGTCACTTTGCCGCATCCTGGTCACTTTGCCACATCCTGCGCACTTGTCACATCCTGGTCACTTTGCCACATCCTGGTCACTTTGTCACATCCTGGTCACTTTGCCACATCCTGGTCACTTGCCACATCCTGGCCCTTTGTCACATCCTGGTCCTTTGTCACATCCTAGTCACTTTGCCACATCCTGGCCTTTTGTTACATCCTGGTCATTTTGCCACACCCTGGTCCTTTGTCACATCCTGGTCATTTTGCCACATCCTGGTCCTTTGCCACATCCTGGTCACTTGCCACATCCTGGTCACTTGCCACAGCCTGGCCCTTTGTCACATCCTGGTCACTTGCCACATCCTGGTCACTTTGCCACAGCCTGGCCCTTTGTCACATCCTGGTCACTTGCCACATCCTGGTCACTTTGCCACATCCTGGTTACATGCCACATCCTGGCCTTTTGTCACATCCTGTTCATTTTGCCACATCCTGGTGACTTTGTCACATCCTGGTCACTTGCCACATCCTGCTCACTTTGTCACATCCTGCTCACTTTGCCACATCCTGGTCACATGCCACATCCTGACCTTTTGTCACATCCTGGTCACTTTGCCACATCCTGGTCACTTGCCACATCCTGGCCCTTTGTCACATCCTGGCCTTTTGTCACATCCTGGTCACTTGTCATATCCTGGTCACTTTGCCACATCCTGGTCACTTTGCCACATCCTGGTCACTTGCCACATCCTGCTCACTTTGTCACATCCTGGTCACTTTGCCACATCCTGGTCACTTTGCCACATCCTGGCCTTTTGTCACATCCTGGTCACTTTGCCACATTCTGGTCACTTGCCACATCCTGGCCCTTTGTCACATCCTGGTCATTTTGCCACATTCTGGTCACTTGCCACATCCTGGTCCTTTGCCACATCCTGGTCCTTTGCCACATCCTGATCACTTTGCCACATCTTGGTCACTTTGCCACATCCTGGCCTTTTGTCACATCCTGGTCACTTTGCCACATCCTGGTCACTTTGCCACATCCTGATCACTTGCCACATCCTGGTCACTTTGCCACATCCTGGTCACTTTGCCACATCCTGGTCACCTTGCCACATCCTGGTCACATGCCACATCCTGGTCACTTTGCCACATCCTGGTCACTTGTCACATCCTGCTCACTTTGCCACATCCTGGTCATTTTGTCACATCCTGGTCACTTTGCCACATCCTGGTCACTTGCCACATCCTGCTCACTTTGCCACATCCTGGTCACATGCCACATCCTGCTCACTTGCCACATCCTGGTTACTTGTCACATCCTGTTCACTTTGCCACATCCTGGTCACTTTGCCACATCCTGGTCACTTTGTCACATCCTGGTCACTTGCCACATCCTGCTCACTTGCCACATCCTGCTCACTTTGTCACATCCTGGTCACTTGCCACATCCTGCTCACTTTGCCACATCCTGGTCACTTGTCATATCCTGGTCACTTTGCCACATCCTGGTCACTTTGTCACATCCTGGTCACATTGCACATCCTGGTCACTTGCCACATCCTGGTCCTTTGCCACATCCTGGTCACTATGCTATCTCCTGGTCACTTGCCACATCCTAGTCACTTGCCACATCCTAGTCACTTTGCCACAGCCTGGTCCTTTGTCACATCCTGGTCACTTGCCACATCCTGGTCACTTTGCCACAGCCTGGCCCTTTGTCACATCCTGGTCACTTGCCACATCCTGGTCACTTTGCCACATCCTGGTCACATGCCACATCCTGGCCTTTTGTCACATCCTGTTCATTTTGCCACATCCTGGTGACTTTGTCACATCCTGGTCACTTTGTCACATCCTGGTCACTTTGCCACATCCTGGCCCTTTGTCACATCCTGATCACTTGCCACATCCTGGTCACTTTGCCACATCCTGCTCACTTTGCCACATCCTGGTCACATGCCACATCCTGGCCTTTTGTCACATCCTGGTCACTTGCCACATCCTGCTCACTTTTGTCACATCCTGGTCACTTTGCCACATCCTGGTCACTTTGTCACACCCTGGTCACTTTGCCACATCCTGCTCACTTTGTCACATCCTGGTCATTTTGCCACATCCTGGTCCTTTGTCACATCCTGGTCACTTTGCCACGTCCTGGTCACTTGCCACATCCTGCTCACCTTGCCACATCCTGCTCACTTTGCCACATCCTGGTCACTTTGTCACATCCTGGTCACTTTGCCACATCCTGAGCACTTTGCCACATCCTGGTCACTTGCCACATCCTGGTCACTTTGCCATATCCTGCTCACTTTGACACGTCCGGGTCACTTTGCCACATCCTGGTCACTTTGTCACATCCTGGTCACTTTGCCACATCCTGATCACTTTGCCACATCCTGGTCACTTGCCACATCCTGCTCACTTTGCCACATCCTGCTCACTTTGTCACATCCTGATCACTTTGCCACATCCTGGTCACTTGCCACATCCTGATCACTTTGCCACATCCTGATCACTTTGCCACATCCTGGTCACTTGCCACATCCTAGTCACTTTGTCACATCCTGGTCATTTTGCCACATTCTGGTCCTTTGTCACATCCTGGTCATTTTGCCACATCCTGGTCACTTTGCCACAGCCTGGTCCTTTGCCACATCCTGGTCACTTTGCCACATCCTGGTCACATTGCACATCCTGGTCACTTTGCTACGTCCTGGTCCTTTGTCACATCCTGGTCATTTTGCCACATCCTGGTCCTTTGTCACATCCTGGTCATTTTGCCACATCCTGGTCCTTTGCCACATCCTGGTCACTTGCCACATCCTGGTCACTTGCCACATCCTGGTCACTTTGCCACAGCCTGGCCCTTTGTCACATCCTGGTCACTTGCCACATCCTGGTCACTTTGCCACACCCTGGTCACATGCCACATCCTAGCCTTTTGTCACATCCTGGTCATTTTGCCACATCCTGGACACTTTGTCACATCCTGGTCACTTTGCCACATCCTAGCCCTTTGTCACATCCTGGTCATTTTGCCACATCCTGGTCCTTTGCCACATCCTGGTCACTTTGCCGCATACTGGTCACTTTGCCACATCCTGCGCACTTGTCACATCCTGGTCACTTTGCCACATCCTGGTCACTTTGTCACATCCTGGTCACTTTGCCACATCCTGGTCACTTGCCACATCCTGGCCCTTTGTCACATCCTGGTCCTTTGTCACATCCTAGTCACTTTGCCACATCCTGGCCTTTTGTTACATCCTGGTCATTTTGCCACATCCTGGTCCTTTGTCACATCCTGGTCATTTTGCCACATCCTGGTCCTTTGCCACATCCTGGTCACTTGCCACATCCTGGTCACTTGCCACATCCTGGTCACTTTGCCACAGCCTGGCCCTTTGTCACATCCTGGTCACTTGCCACATCCTGGTCACTTTGCCACACCCTGGTCACATGCCACATCCTGGCCTTTTGTCACATCCTGGTCATTTTGCCACATCCTGGTCACTTTGTCACATCCTAGTCACTTTGCCACATCCTGGCCTTTTGTTACATCCTGGTCATTTTGCCACATCCTGGTCCTTTGCCACATCCTGGTCACTTTGCCACATCCTACTCACTTTGCCACATCCCGGTCACTTTGTCACATCCTGGTCACTTGCCACATCCTGATCACTTGCCACATCCTGGTCACTTTGCCACATCCTGATCACTTGCCACATCCTGGTCAATTTGTCACATCCTGCTCACTTTGCCACATCCTGGTCACATGCCACATCCTGGCCTTTTGTCACATCCTGGTCACTTGCCACATCCTGCTCACTTTTGTCACATCCTGGTCACTTTGCCACATCCTGGTCACTTTGTCACATCCTGGTCACTTTGCCACATCCTGCTCACTTTGTCACATCCTGGTCATTTTGCCACATCCTGGTCCTTTGTCACATCCTGGTCACTTTGCCACGTCCTGGTCACTTGTCACATCCTGGTCACTTTGCCACATCCTGGTCACTTTGTCACATCCTGGTCACTTTGCCACATCCTGCTCACTTTGTCACATCCTGGTCATTTTGCCACATCCTGGTCCTTTGTCACATCCTGGTCACTTTGCCACGTCCTGGTCACTTTGCCACATCCTGGTCACTTGCCACATCCTAGTCACTTTGTCACATCCTGGTCATTTTGCCACATTCTGGTCCTTTGTCACATCCTGGTCATTTTGCCACATCCTGGTCCTTTGCCACAGCCTGGTCCTTTGCCACATCCTGGTCACTTTGCCACATCCTGGTCACATTGCACATCCTGGTCACTTTGCTACGTCCTGGTCCTTTGTCACATCCTGGTCATTTTGCCACATCCTGGTCCTTTGTCACATCCTGGTCATTTTGCCATATCCTGGTCCTTTGCCACATCCTGGTCACTTGCCACATCCTGGTCACTTGCCACATCCTGGTCACTTTGCCACAGCCTGGCCCTTTGTCACATCCTGGTCACTTGCCACATCCTGGTCACTTTGCCACACCCTGGTCACGTGCCACATCCTGGCCTTTTGTCACATCCTGGTCATTTTGCCACATCCTGGTCACTTTGTCACATCCTGGTCACTTTGCCACATCCTAGCCCTTTGTCACATCCTGGTCATTTTGCCACATCCTGGTCCTTTGCCACATCCTGGTCACTTTGCCGCATCCTGGTCACTTTGCCACATCCTGCGCACTTGTCACATCCTGGTCACTTTGCCACATCCTGGTCACTTTGTCACATCCTGGTCACTTTGCCACATCCTGGTCACTTTGCCACATCCTGGCCCTTTGTCACATCCTGGTCCTTTGTCACATCCTAGTCACTTTGCCACATCCTGGCCTTTTGTTACATCCTGGTCATTTTGCCACATCCTGGTCCTTTGTCACATCCTGGTCATTTTGCCACATCCTGGTCCTTTGCCACATCCTGGTCACTTGCCACATCCTGGTCACTTGCCACATCCTGGTCACTTTGCCACAGCCTGGTCCTTTGTCACATCCTGGTCACTTGCCACATCCTGGTCACTTTGCCACACCCTGGTCACATGCCACATCCTGGCCTTTTGTCACATCCTGGTCATTTTGCCACATCCTGGTCACTTTGTCACATCCTGGTCACTTTGCCACATCCTAGCCCTTTGTCACATCCTGGTCATTTTGCCACATCCTGGTCCTTTGCCACATCCTGGTCACTTTGCCGCATCCTGGTCACTTTGCCACATCCTGCGCACTTGTCACATCCTGGTCACTTTGCCATATCCTGGTCACTTTGTCACATCCTGGTCACTTTGCCACATCCTGGTCACTTGCCACATTCTGGCCCTTTGTCACATCCTGGTCCTTTGTCACATCCTAGTCACTTTGCCACATCCTGGCCTTTTGTTACATCCTGGTCATTTTGCCACACCCTGGTCCTTTGTCACATCCTGGTCATTTTGCCACATCCTGGTCCTTTGCCACATCCTGGTCACTTGCCACATCCTGGTCACTTGCCACAGCCTGGCCCTTTGTCACATCCTGGTCACTTGCCACATCCTGGTCACTTTGCCACACCCTGGTCACATGCCACATCCTGGCCTTTTGTCACATCCTGGTCATTTTGCCACATTCTGGTCCTTTGTCACATCCTGGTCATTTTGCCACATCCTGGTCACTTGCCACATCTTAGTCACTTTGTCACATCCTGGTCATTTTGCCACATTCTGGTCCTTTGTCACATCCTGGTCATTTTGCCACATCCTGGTCCTTTGCCACAGCCTGGTCCTTTGCCACATCCTGGTCACTTTGCCACATCCTGGTCACATTGCACATCCTGGTCACTTTGCTACGTCCTGGTCCTTTGTCACATCCTGGTCATTTTGCCACATCCTGGTCCTTTGTCACATCCTGGTCATTTTGCCACATCCTGGTCCTTTGCCACATCCTGGTCACTTGCCACATCCTGGTCACTTGCCACATCCTGGTCACTTTGCCACAGCCTGGCCCTTTGTCACATCCTGGTCACTTGCCACATCCTGGTCACTTTGCCACACCCTGGTCACATGCCACATCCTGGCCTTTTGTCACATCCTGGTCATTTTGCCACATCCTGGTCACTTTGTCACATCCTGGTCACTTTGCCACATCCTAGCCCTTTGTCACATCCTGGTCATTTTGCCACATCCTGGTCCTTTGCCACATCCTGGTCACTTTGCCGCATCCTGGTCACATGCCACATCCTGACCTTTTGTCACATCCTGGTCACTTGCCACATCCTGCTCACTTTTGTCACATCCTGGTCACTTTGCCACATCCTGGTCACTTTGTCACATCCTGGTCACTTTGTCACATCCTGGTCACTTTGCCACATCCTGGTCACTTGCCACATCCTGCTCACTTTGCCACATCCTGGTCACTTTGTCACATCCTGGTCACTTTGCCACATCCTGATCACTTTGCCACATCCTGGTCACTTTGTCACATCCTGGTCACTTTGTCACATCCTGGTCACTTTGCCACATCCTGGTCACTTTGTCACATCCTGGTCACTTTGCCACATCCTGATCACTTTGCCACATCCTGGTCACTTGCCACATCCTGCTCACTTTGCCACATCCTGGTCACTTTGTCACATCCTGGTCACTTTGCCACATCCTGATCACTTTGCCACATCCTGGTCACTTGCCACATCCTGATCACTTTGCCACATCCTGATCACTTTGCCACATCCTGGTCACTTGCCACATCCTAGTCACTTTGTCACATCCTGGTCATTTTGCCACATTCTGGTCCTTTGTCACATCCTGGTCATTTTGCCACATCTTGGTCCTTTGCCACAGCCTGGTCCTTTGCCACATCCTAGTCACTTTGTCACATACTGGTCACATTGCACATCCTGGTCACTTTGCTACGTCCTGGTCCTTTGTCACATCCTGGTCATTTTGCCACATCCTGGTCCTTTGTCACATCCTGGTCCTTTGTCACATCCTGGTCACTTTGCCACATCCTGGTCACATGACACATCCTGGCCTTTTGTCACATCCTGGTCATTTTGCCACATCCTGGTCACTTTGTCACATCCTGGTCACTTTGCCACATCCTGGTCACTTTGTCACATCCTGGTCACTTTGCCACATCCTGATCACTTGCCACATCCTGGTCACTTTGCCACATCCTGCTCACTTTGCCACGTCCTGGTCACTTTGCCACATCCTGGTCACTTTGTCACATCCTGGTCACTTTGCCACATCCTGGTCACTTTGTCACATCCTGGTCACTTTGCCACATCCTGATCACTTTGCCACATCCTGGTCACTTGCCACATCCTGCTCACTTTGCCACATCCTGCTCACTTTGTCACATCCTGGTCACTTTGCCACATCCTGATCACTTTGCCACATCCTGGTCACTTGCCACATCCTGATCACTTTGCCACATCCTGATCACTTTGCCACATCCTGGTCACTTGCCACATCCTAGTCACTTTGTCACATCCTGGTCATATTGCCACATTCTGGTCCTTTGTCACATCCTGGTCATTTTGCCACATCCTGGTCCTTTGCCACAGCCTGGTCCTTTGCCACATCCTAGTCACTTTGCCACATCCTGGTCACATTGCACATCCTGGTCACTTTGCTACGTCCTGGTCCTTTGTCACATCCTGGTCATTTTGCCACATCCTGGTCCTTTGTCACATCCTGGTCATTTTGCCACATCCTGGTCCTTTGCCACATCCTGGTCACTTGCCACATCCTGGTCACTTGCCACATCCTGGTCACTTTGCCACAGCCTGGCCCTTTGTCACATCCTGGTCACTTGCCACATCCTGGTCACTTTGCCACATCCTGGTCACATGACACATCCTGGCCTTTTGTCACATCCTGGTCATTTTGCCACATCCTGGTCACTTTGTCACATCCTGGTCACTTTGCCACATCCTGGTCACTTTGCCACATCCTGCGCACTTGTCACATCCTGGTCCTTTGTCACATCCTAGTCACTTTGCCACATCCTGGCCTTTTGTTACATCCTGGTCATTTTGCCACATCCTGGTCCTGTGTCACATCCTGCTCACTTTGCCACATCCTGGTCACTTTGTCACATCCTGGTCACTTGCCACATCCTGGTCACTTGCCACATCCTGGTCACTTTGTCACATCCTGCTCACTTGCCACATCCTGCTCACTTTGCCACATCCTGCTCACTTGCCACATCCTGCTCATTTTGTCACATCCTGCTCACTTTGCCACATCCTGCTCACTTGCCACATCCTGCTCACTTTGTCACATCCTGCTCACTTTGCCACATCCTGCTCACTTGCCACATCCTGGTCACTTGCCACATCCTGGTCACTTTGTCACATCCTGCTCACATGCCACATCCTGGTCACTTGCCACATCCTGATCACTTTGCCACATCCTGGTCACTTGCCACATCCTGATCACTTTGTCACATCCTGATCACTTTGCCACATCCTGATCACTTGCCACATCCTGGTCACTTTGTCACATCCTGGTCACTTTGTCACATCCTGATCACTTTGCCATATCCTGGTCACTTGCCACATCCTGCTCACTTTGTCACATCCTGGTCACTTTGTCACATCCTGATCACTTTGCCATATCCTGGTCACTTGCCACATCCTGGTCACTTTGTCACATCCTGCTCACTTTGTCACATCCTGGTCACCTTGGCCTCAGTGCCGAGAAGAGGCCGCCACGTACAGCTGTGGCCTTGTCTCTATTCCTATTTCACAAAGTGCGCCAGTGTTCCTCCGTACCCTGCGCACCTCCTTTCTTGACATCATCCCATTTCTTCTTCAACAACCTATTTGTTATTAATCACGCGTTTCAACTTCTGCTTTTCACCTGGTCCAACAGTATTTACAAAAGAGGAGAACCGCCCCCCCCCTCAAATGGAAACTTCCTCCGCTCTCTGGGAAGTCTGTAATCCACATGTTGAAGACTTGCAACATCTGCCCACCACCGCACTGATTGAAAGCACAGAGCGTGTCAATCTCAGCTCCAATCAGCGCTACTTAACCTGTTCCTCATGCTGGCTTTGGCATGTGTAATCACACAAATAGCTGTATGATGGACAGTTCAAGGATATGCATTGCCCTTGGCCAGTGCATTACACAAGCACTACATTGATTTACTCAGCCGAAGGAGCAGGTATTTCACTGCAATTTAATCCATCATACGCATGAGGCCGTATTTTTCTGATGACAGGTTTACAGAGGGCGAGGTAACTTTGGGTAGATTGGTTGACGTGACTCCACACAGAGACAATTGGACTGTAATGTTAAGACAGCAGCATGTGCATTCCTCTGTGGCTCAGCCGGCAAAGATAGCTGGCCATTCGGACCCAAAACCTACTCACGTTTGATTGCAGGTCTGTGGCGAGATCGCTGCACCCGACGAGGCTGGCAACTGGGCCACTGCTGTGGGCCTCGTCACCCAGGAACAAGACCAGCCAAGGTTTCCAGCCCAGCTCAATCTGCCGGCCCCTGCTGGAACAAGTGTGGGTACAGACATCAAACAGCATCGGGACATCTGAACAGGAGCAGGCCTTTCAGCCCCTCGAGCCTGTTCCGTCATTCAATTAGATCATGGCTGATCTGTCGTTTAACCCGCCTTGGTTCCATTTAATACCCTTGCTGAACAAAGATCTATCAAACTCAGTTTTGACATTTTCAATTGACTTCCATGTTAAATTTGTGGACTAGTATTTACTCTGTACAGCCACCAGAGGGCTCATTCCCCGGAGTCCCAAGGGATCCCATAATCCCTTGGGAGCACAGATATTTAAGAAGGCTTCACAGGTTGGAGAGGCACTCTGTAGACCTGCAATAAAAGACTAAGGTCACACTTTACCTTGAGCTCTGTCTTCAGTGTTCAGTCTGACTCTTTCTCCATACACAACACTCCACACCCACCCCAGCCTCAACATCTTCGGGGAAGAGAGTTCCAGATTTCCACTACCCTTTGTGTGAAGAAGAAAAAGAAAGAAAGACTTACATTTATATAGCGTCTTTCACGACCACCGGACTTCTCAAAGCGCTTTACAGCCAATGAAGTACTTTTGGAGTGCAATCACTGTTATAATGCGGGACACGCGGCAGCCAATTTGCACACAGCAAGCTCCCACAAACAGCAATGTGATAATGACCAGATAATCTGTTTTAGTGATGTTGATTGAGGGATAAATATTGGCCAGGACACCGGGGATAACTCCCCTGCTCTTTTAAATAGTGCCATGGGATCTTTTACATCCACCTGGGAGAGCAGACAGAGCCTCAGTTTAACGCCTCATCTGAAAGGTGGCACCTCCGACAGTGCGGCACTCCCTCAGCACTGCACTGGGAGTGCGACTTGAACCTACAACCTTCTGACTCAGAGGCGAGGGTGCTGCCCACTGAGCCACCGTGCTTCCTGAATGCCCTAGCTCTAATTTTAAAGTGATGCCCCCCCCACCCCCACCACCTCTTGCTCTGGACTCCCCACCCCACCAGAGGAAATAGTTTCCCTCTCTATCTATCCTTATCTAGCACGTGGGAATAGCTCATTGCGCAAGGTATCAGAGGGGATGACGGTGGAACGATAGTCATAAGAATATAAGAAACAGGAGCAGGAGTAGGCCATAGGGCCCCTCAAGCCTGCTCCACCATTTAATGCGATCATTGCTGATCCGATCATGGACTCAGGTCCACTTCCCCATAAACCCGTATTCCCTTATCGGTTAAGAAACTGTCTATCTCTGTCTTAAATTTATTCAATGACCCATGACAGTCAGTACTCTGAACATCTTCAGAAAGGAGCAGGAGAGAACTGACCCAAACAAAAGTGACTGCGTCCATCTGTTGACTGTGACTTGTGTTATCTACTGTATGTAGTGACACCGAAGACTTTGAATAGTCCGTACAAAGTGGTTGTGACAAAGTGGAGAGCAAAGATCTCATGGGGAACTTTAATCTACAAATAGACTGGGCAAACCAAATTTGCAGGAACAGTGTAACGGACGAATTAATGGATTGTATACAAGATGGTTTCCTAGATAAGTATGTTGAGGAACCAACTAGACAACAGGCTATTATAGATCTAGTATGGTGCAGTGAGAAAGGGTTAATTAATAACATTGTAGTAAAGGGACCCTTAGGGAAGAGTGATCATAATATGATAGAATTTTACATTAAATTTGAAAAGGATTTTGTTAAATCTGAAAATAGGATCTTAAATCTAAACAAAGGAAACTATGTAGGTATGAGGGGAGAGTTGACTGGTAGATTAGGAAACTACATTAAAAGGTATGATGGTAAACAAGCAATGGTTAGTATTTAAAGAATTAATATATAATTTACAACTAATATACATTCCTTTAAGGCACAAAAAGCCCACAGGAAAAGTGGTCCAACCGTGGCTAACCAGAGAAGTTAAAGATAGTATTAGATCAAAGGAAGATGCTTATAATGTTGCCAAGAAGAGCAGTAAGCTTGAGGATTGGGGGGATTTTAGAATTCAGCAAAGGAGGACCAAGAACTTGATAAAGAGAAAATAGAATATGAGAGTAAACTAGCAAGAGACATAAAAACAGAGTGTAAAAGCTTCTATATAAGTATGTAAAAAGGAAAAGATTAGCAAAAGTAAATGTAGGTCTCCTACAGGCTGCGACAGGAGAAATTATAATGGGAATAAGAAATGGCTGAGAAATTAAACAAATACTTTGTGTCTGTCTTCATGGAAGAAGACACAAAAAACCTCCTACAAATAGTGGAATACCAACTGATGAAGGGTCATTTGACCCGAACATTAATTCTGTTTCTCTCCACAGTCCCGCTGAGATTTACGGCACTTTCTGTTTTTATTTCAGATTCCAGCATCCGCGGTATTTTGCTTTTGTATCAGTAGTCGGGAAAATGGTAGAATCTATTATTAAGGACGTGGTAACAGGGCACTTCGAAAATAATAATAATAGGATTGGACAGAGTCAACATGGATTTATGAAAGGGAAATCATGTTTGACAAATCTGTGAAGAGTTTTTTGAGGTTGTAACTAGCAGAATAGATAAGGGGGAACCAGTGGATGTGGTGTATTTAGATTTTCAGTAGGCATTCGATAAGATGCCACACAAGAGATTATTGGACAAAATTAGGGCTCATGGGATTGGGAGTAGTATACTAGCATGGATTAAGGATTGGTTAACGGACAGAAAACAGAGAGTAGGAATAAATGGGTCATTTTCGGGTTGGCAGGCTGTAACTAGTGGGGTCCCGCAAGGATCGGTGCTTGGGCCCCAGCTATTCACAATCTGTATCAATGACTTGGATGAGGGGAACAAATGTAATATATCCAAGTTTGCTGATGATACAAAGCTAGGTGGGAATGTAAGTTGTGAGGAGGATGCAAAGATACTTCAAGTGGACATATTCAGGCTAAGAGAGTGGGCAAGAACATGGCAAATGGAATATAATGTGGATAAATGTGACATTATCTACTTTGGTAGGAAAAATAGAAAAGCAGAGTATTTTTGAAATGGTGAGAGATTGGGAAATGTTGGTGTTCAGAGGGACCTGGGTGTCCTTGTACACCAATCACTGAAAGTTAATATGCAGGTACAGCAAGCAATTAAGAAAGCAAATGGTATGTTGGCCTTTATTACAAGAGGATTTGAGTACAAGAGTAAAGATGTCTGCCTGCAATTATATCGGGACCCAGTGAGACTACACCTGGAGTATTGTGTATAGTTTTGGTCTCCTTACCTAAGGAAGGAAACACATGCCATTGAGGGAGTGCAATAAAGGTTCACCAGACTGATTCCTGGGATGGGGGGAAATTGTCCTATGAGGAGAGATTAAGTAGACTAGGCCTATATTCTCTAGTGTTTAGAAGAATGCGAGGTGATCTCATTGAAACATACAAAATTCTTACAGGGCTTGACAGGGTAGATGCAGGGAGGATGTTTCATCTGGCTCAGGAGACTAAAACCAGGGGTTACAGTCTCAGAATAAGGGGTCGGCCATTTAGGACTGAGATGAGGAGAAACTTCTTCAATCAGAGGGGGGTGAATCTTTGGAATTCTCTACCCCAGAGGGCTGTGGAGGCTCATTGAGTATATTCAAGACAGAGATTGATAGATTTTTGGATATTAAGGGAATCAAGGGATATGGGATAGTGCAGGAAAGTGGAGTTGAGGTAGAAGATCAGCCATGATCTCATTGAATGGTGGTGAAGGCTCGAGGGGCCGAATGGCTGACTCCTGCTCCGAATTCTTATGTTCTTATGTTCTATAAAGCTGCCGAGCAGCTGCGGTATATATCAGTGCATGTGTGCGCCATATGGTGCAGTGCGTGCCAGAGTGATAACAAGATAATAAACTTCCTGTTCATGACATTAGTTAGAGACAAGCAAAAGATCTTTTTTTTTGCTGAAGCTGCATGCTGGCTCCAGAATTAGAATCATCAAATCATTGAACGGTTACAGCACAGAAGGAAGCCATACGTCCCGTCAAGCCCGTGCCTTCTCTGCAAGAGCACCTCAGCCAGTCCCACTCCCCCGCCCTTTCCCCGTAGCCCTGCACGTTTTCCCTTCAGCGACTTATCCAACTCCCTTTTGAAAGCCACGATTGAGTTCTGCCTCCAGCACCCTCTAAGCAGCGCATTCCAGATCCTAACCACTCGCTGCGTAAATAGTTTCCCCTCATGTCGTCTTTGGTTCTTCTGCCAATCGCCTTAAATCTGTGCCCTCTGGTTCTCGACCCTTCCGCCAATGGGAACACTTTCTCTCTATCTACTCTGCCCAGACCCCTCATGATTTTGAACACCTCGATCAAATCTCCTCTCAACCTTCTCTGCTCCAAGGAGAACAACCCCGGCTTCTCCAGTCTATCCGCATAACTGAAGTTCCTCATCCCTGGAACCATTCTCGTCAATCTTTTCTGCACCCTCGCTAAGGCCTTAGAATCATAGAAATTTACTGCACAGAAGGAGGCCCATTGTGTCCAATGCTGGCCGACCAAGAGCCACCCAGCCGAATCCCACTTTCCAACTCTCAGTCCGTAGCCCTGTAGGTTGCGGCACTTCAGGTGCACATCCAAGTACTGTTTAAATGTGGTGAGGGTTTCTGCCTCTCCCGCCCTTTCAGGCAGTGAGTTCCAAACCCCCACCACCCTGCGGATGAAAAAAATTACCTTCTAAAGCTCCTACCACTTACTTTAAATCTATGCCCCCTGGTTGTTGACCCCTCTGCTAAGGGAAATAGGTCTTTCCTATCCACTCTATCTAGGCCCCTCATCATTTTACACACCTTCACATCCTTCTTAAAGTGCGGTGCCCAGAATTGGACAGAGTGCTTGTTATGTCCAGAATAAAGTAATGCGATTGAGTACTGTAGACGTGAGTCAGTGTGACCTTAGCCTCTTTAATCTAACTCCAGAGTGTTGGTACAGCATGGGAGGCCTGCTGATATACAGTGCTCCCAAGGGATGCTGGGATCCCTTGGGACTCCAACAGATATGCCCTCTGGTGGTGGTAGAATGCTGGTTACATAGGGTTGCATGCATAACAGTACTAAGCTTCCCTGCACCAAAAGAGCATGAAATTCTCAGCGCCGTCTAATCCACCTAAACACTTGCTGTCGCCACCGGTCAGCTGGGACACCCTCACTTCCCTTACTTAACTGGTCTCAGTTGAAGGAGTACTGGAGGCACATTTGACATCCTTTCCCTTCGGATGAACAGCGCTGGTTTCAGATGACAGTACACAAGAGATATGGAGTGATATCCGCCTTGGAGAGCTACAAGCAGCCGTCCGCACGTGAAGAGTCCGTGATTGCTGGGAGGGTTTAAAAGTTCAAATTGTCAGTGGTTTGATTAACTGTTTGTTCGTCTCCTCGTTTCTCTGCTCAGCCTTTTCTCAGCTTCGTGTGTGTCCGCCGTTGTGCGCCTGTCTTCGGCCGAGAGGGGTGCCTCAGCGACTGGTCTCAGGGCGCCTGGCTGCTGTCGTTCTGCGGGCAGGTGCCTGAGAGCAGCTGGCAGTGCCCCCGCTGCCCCCACCCTCCACGGCACACCTTTGTGAGGGAGATGTCCGTGATGCTCCTGAGATCGGTGGGTGTCTTTGGAACCCCATCCCAGTAACAGAGAGAGAGAGAGATTTGCATTGATCACATTGCTGTTTGTGGGAGCTTGCCGTGTTTAAATTGGCTGCCTGCGTTTCCCACGTTACAGTGACCATACTCCAAAAGTACTTCATTGGCTGTGAAGCGCTTTGAGACGCCCGGTGGCAGTGAAAGGCGCTATATAAATGCAGGTCTTTCTTTCTTATCGTGCCTTTCATGACCTCAGGATGTCCCAAAATGCTTTACAGCCAATGAAGTACTTTCCGAAGTGTGGGAAACGCGGCAGCCAATGTGCGCACAGCAAGATTCAGCAAACAGCAATGTGAGAATGACCAGATAATCTGTTGGAATGATGCTGGTTGAGGGATAAATATTGGCCAGGACACTGGGGATAACTCCCCTGCTCTGCTTCAAAATAGTGCCGCGGGATCATTTACACCCACCTTAGAGGGACGACAGCACCTCCGACAATGCAGCACTCACTCAGCACTACACTTAAGCATCTGCCTGGATTTATTTGCTCAAGTAGGACTTGAACCCACAACTTTCTGACTCACAGGTGAGAGTGCTACCTACTGAGCCACTGCTGACACACGAAAGTCTGATCATGCACACGTGCTGACTACCCCCATAACGATCAGTGGGCTTTTTACTATGTTTGGATGTTACATATAACAAGCAACAAAGGAAACTTTTAGCCTAATTTTTATTCATTAATTGTGAGCATGAATCACCCAAGGGAGTGTCTCAAAAGTTCCTGTTCCTACGACAAGCACGAAAGACTGAAAGACTGCTCCAGGCTGTACAGATATAGCCGGGCTGATGTTTATTACTTTACTGGTGGTGGTGACTGTAATGTATGCATCTGTGAGCATGCTCACAGGTTTGTAGAGTCGTTGCCACACCAGGATGTCCCTGGAGATGGAGCACGTGGTGTCCACCGGTACACTCGCGGCCTTCCGAGAGAGGTGGGCGCCGGAGGGACCGGAGTGCATCATCACCGGCAACCAAATTCTAATTTGATTGGTTTAATGATCCAAAGCTTAATATGTTAATCTGTCGCTTCTAGTGCCCCTTTAATAAGGGGGGAGGGGGCTCTTGATTTTATGTTTTACAAAAATAGTTGTAGAGCTGTTGCATTGTGAGGGTGTAGTTAGTCACGTGATGTTCACAAGACTCAGTAAAACCCCAGCCAGTTAGGTCCAGGTCATCCACGATGAGGTATGCAGTTATGAGCCTGGTGGATGAACTGGTAATGTGCGGTGTGATTGTTAAACCTTTGTTAATAAACCAATTAGTTCTTAACACAGGTAAAGCGTCCAAAATCTGGAGTTCTAAACACCGTAATTGTCCGAAAACCGGATATTGCTCAAATTGCAAGAGTCGTTGTCCGGAATCCGGAAATACTTCCCGGTTAAAGACAGCATCCAGTGTGATAAGGAGTCATTCAGGCCCAACCTTCACAGCACCGGACTCCAGCCTACGCTGAGCACTGATCTCAGCTGTGGTGAGGGTATGGCGACTCAGAATGGCCCGAATGCCTGTGGGCTGCGGAGGGGAAGCAGCAGCCTGGGTAACTAATTGTCTAATACAAGAGACCCACTTGCACCATCCCCTGCTGCAGCTACAGAGACTGCCCAGTGTAGTGTATGGAGAAAGAGTCAGATTGAACACTGTGAGCTCAAAGTAAAGTGTGACCGTAGACTTTTATTGCAGGTCTCCATTGTGCCGCTCCTTAAATACCTGTGCTCCCAAGGGATTGTGGGATCCCTTGGGACTCCGGGGAATGAGCCCTCTGGTGGCT
The DNA here is from genome assembly GCF_044704955.1 of Pristiophorus japonicus. Taxonomy (NCBI): domain Eukaryota; kingdom Metazoa; phylum Chordata; class Chondrichthyes; family Pristiophoridae; genus Pristiophorus; species Pristiophorus japonicus. Next base: position 42,410,408 of record NC_091998.1, read on the forward strand.
GAACAGAGTAAATACAAGTCCACATATATAACATTCCCCCTGCCAAAGTCAATAGGGTAACTATTTACAATGTGAGTCGATCTAGGGCCCTTCTTGCCCTGGTTGATCATCTCGGTGTGAAAGCTGGCGTTGTTGAGTCATTTGTTGGGCCCTCGCTGGGCTGCTGTACAGCTGGCCTTGCTGGGCTGCCTGGTGTGTTGGGCCCTGCAGGGCTGCTGTGGATGATGGGTTCTGCTTCGTGATCAACCGTGGTGCCAGTTGCCATTGGTGTGTACGTTGGGGGATCAAAAAAGGTAGGGTCCAAGATGGCAAGGTGGGTTGCTCAGGATCGTCTGTGAATCTGAGTTTGATTCCGCTGAATGAGTCCATTTGAAAGTTTGCCCTGAAACACCCTGCTCCCCTCTTTGGCCACGACAGTACCGGGAAGCCACTTGGGACCTTGTCTATAATTTAATACAAATACAGGATCATTGACTTCAATCTCGCGTGACATATTTGTGCTGTCATGGTATGCACTTTGTTGAAGCTGCCTGCTCTCTATCTGTTCATGTAGGTCAGGGTGAACTAATGAGAGCCTTATCTTAAGTGCTCTTTTCATGAGCAGTTCAGCAGGTGGGATCCCAGTGAGTGAGTGGGGTCTCGTGCGGTAGCTAAGCAGGACTCGGGATAGGTGAGTCTGCAATGAACCTTCAGTTACCCTCTTCAAGCCTTGCTTGATGGTTTGCACTGCTCTCTCTGCCTGACCATTGGACGCTGGTTTAAACGGGGCAGATGTGACATGTTTGATCCCGTTACGGGTCATGAATTCTTTGAACTCAGCACTGGTAAAACATGGCCCGTTGTGGCTCACCAGGACATTGGGTAAGCCGTGTGTGGAAAACATGGCCCGAAGGCTTTCAGTAGTGGCAGCGGACGTGCTAGCCGACATTATCTCACATTCAATCCACTTGGAGTACGCGTCTACAACCACAAGCAAGACTTTACCCAAGAACGGGCCTGCATTGTCGACGTGGACCCTAGACCACGGTTTGGAGGGCCAAGACCATAAATTTAGCGGCGCCTCCCTGGGTACATTGCTTAACTGTGAGCATATATTACATCCGTGAACGCAGGACTCTAAGCCGGGCCACCACACATGGGATCTGGCCATCGCTTTCATCATTACGATGCCTGGGTGGGTACTGTGGAGGTCATTGATGAAGGTGCCTCTGCCCTTCTTGGGGACCACTACTCGATTGCCCCACAGAAGGCAGTCTGCCTCGATAGACATTTCATCTTTGTGCTGCTGGAACGGCTTTATCTCTTCCTGCATTTCCACTGGGACACTGGACCAGTTCCCGTGAAGCACACAGATTTTGACTAGAGATAATAAGGGGTCCTGGCTTGTCCAGGTTTTGATCTGCCGGGTAGTGACGGGTGATTGCTCACTCTCAAATGCTTCCATAACCATGGCTAGATCTGTGGGCTGCGCCATTTTCACCCCCGTGGTGGGCAATGGCAGCCTACTGAGAGCATCGGCGCAGTTTTCTGTGCCTGGCCTGTGGCGGATGGCGTAGTTGTATGCGGATAATGTGAGCGCCCATCTCTGGATGCAGGCCGATGCGTTGGTATTTATCCCTTTGCTCTCAGCAAACAGGGATATAAGTGGCTTATGGTCAGTTTCCAATTCGAATTTTAGCCCAAACAGGTATTGATGCATTTTCTTTACCCCATAGACACATCCTAATGCTTCTTTTTCAATCATGCTGTAGGCTCTCTTGGCCTTAGACAGACTCCTGGATGCATAAGCAACCGGTTGCAGTTTCCCGAAATCATTAGCTTGTTGCAATACACACCCGACGCCATATGACGACGCATCACATGCTAGTACCAAACGCTTACATGGATCATACAACACAAGCAATTTGTTTGAGCAGAACAATTTTCTCGCTTTTACAAAGGCATTTTCTTGGCTTTTGCCCCAAACCCATTCGCCCCCTCTTTGTAGTAAGATATGTAGTGGTTCTAGCAGAGTGCTGAGACCCAGTAAGAAGTTACCAAAGTAGTTCAAGAGTCCCAGAAACGACCACAGCTCCGTCACATTCTGTGGCCTCGGTGCGTTCTCGATTGCCTCCGCCTTCACGTTGGTGGGCCTGATGCCGTCTGCCTCAATTCTCCTTCTCAAGAACTCCACTTCAGGCGCCAGGAAAATGCACTTTGAGCGTTTTAACCTGAGCCTCACACGGTTGAGTCGACTAAGAACCTCCTCCAGGTTCTGCAGGTGCTCAACTGTGTTCCGACCTGTGAGCAAGATGTCGTCCTGGAAGACCACGGTGTGCGGGACCGACTTCAGTAAGTTTTCCATGTTTCTCTGGAATATCGCCACCGCTGATCGGATTCCAAACGGGCATCTGTTATAAACGAAAAGACCTTTGTGCGTGTTGATGCAGGTGAGGGCCTTTGATGATTCCTCCAGTTCCTGCATAATGTAGGCTGAGGTCAGATCCAGCTTCGTGAACGTCTTTCCTCTTGCCAGCGTTGCAAAGAGGTCGTCGGCTTTTGGAAGTGGGTATTGGTCCTGCAGGAAGAAACGATTGATAGTTACTTTGTAATCACCACAGATTCTGACGGTGCCGTCTCCCTTGAGGACTGGAACAATAGGACTGGCCCACTCACTGAACTCTATCGGTGAGATGATGCCCTCTCTTTGTAGCCAGTCGAGCTCAATTTCTACACTTTCTCCCATCATGTACGGTACTGCTCTCGCCTTGTGATGGATGGGTCGCGCACCCGGAATTAGGTGGATCTGCACTTTTGCTCCTTGGAATTTTCCGATGCCTGGTTCAAGCAGCGAATGAAATTTGTTTAAGACCTGTGCACACGAAGTGTCGTCAGTGGGCGATAGCGCTCAGATGTCAGCCCAGTTCCAGTGTATCTTTCCCAGCCAGCTCCTGCTGAGCAGCATGGGACCATCGCCTGGTACCACCCAGAGTGGTAGCTTGTGCACCGCTCCATCGTAGGAGACCTTTACAGTAGCACTGCCGATTACAGGAATCAGTTCTTTTGTGTAAGTTCTTAGTTTTGTACGAATTGGAGTTAAGACTAGCCTTGAGGCCTTGTTGCACCACAACCTTTCGAAAGTCTTTTTGCCCATGACGGACTGGCTCGTGCCCGTGTCCAGCTCCATTGACACCAGGAGTCTATTTAGTTCAACATTCAACATTATCGGGGGACAATTTGTGGTGAATGTGTGCATCCCAGGTACCTCTGTCTCCTCTATCAGAGGTTCTGTTTCATCGTGATCCTCCATGGATCTGTCCTCCTCTGCAACGTGGTGGTTTGCAGGTTTAGCACGCCTAGCAGCTCACCTGCACACTCGTTGGAGGTGTCCCATTGTTCCACAGCCCTTGCAAATGTATCCTTTGAATTGGCATAAATGGAAACGATGATCAGCCCCACAGCCCCAACAAGGTGTTAATGGCCTTGCATTCATCACCCTTGATGGTGGACTCTGAGTCATCTGCGGACATGTAGCTGCAGGTATGTGTGACCTGACCTGTACGTTATGATTTGAAAACAACATCACTTTGTTCACAGTACTTGTAGCAGCACTTGTGTGCTGAGAGATTTGCTTTGTATTGTCACTGGTGGCAATGAACGCCTGGGTTATTGCTATGGCCTTACTCAAGGTTGGGGTTCCCACAGTCAAAAATTTGCAAAGTATGGTTTCGTGGCCAATGCCAAGTACGAAAAAGTCTCTGAGCATGTGCTCCAAATGTCCTTCAAATTCGCAATGTTCTGCAAGGCGTCTTAGCTCGGCGACATAACTTGCCACTTCCTGGCCTTCAGACCTTTTGTAGGTGTAGAACCGGTACCTCACCATCAGAACGCTTTCCTTCGGGTTCAAATGCTCCCGGACCAGTGTGCACAAATCGTCGTATGATTTCTCCGTGGGTTTCGCTGGAGTGAGCAGATTCTTCATGAGACCATACGTTGGTGCCCCACAGACGGGGAGGAGGATCGCTCTATGTTTGGCAGCGCTCTCTTCCCCATCTAGCTCGTTGGCCACCGAGTATTGGTCGAGTCGCTCCACAAAAGTTTCCCTATCATTTCCCTCCGAGAATTTCTCCAGGATGCCCACCGTTCTCTGCATCTTTGGGTTCGCTATCTGTATCTCATCGCCAGTTGTTGTGTATGGAGAAAGAGTCAGACTGAACACTGTGAGCTCAAAGTAAAGTGTAACCTTAGTCTTTTATTGCAGGTCTCCAGAGTGCCACTCCAACCTGTGAAGCCTCCTTAAATACCTGTGCTCCCAAGGAATTATGAGATCCCTTGGGACTCCGGGGAATGGGCCTTCTGGTGGCTGTACAGAGTATATATAGGTCCAGATACATAACACCCATTATAGACAGAAAGAACCCAGAAAGAGCACAATAGCCAGCACAGCAAGATGTCACAAATAAGATCATGAGCAGTTAATCTGCTTTTAAGGCATTGATTAAGGGACAAATATTGGCCCAGGACACCGGGGGTGAACTCCTCTGCTCTTCTTCGAAATAGTGCCATGGGATCTTTTTTTTAATTCGTTCATGGGCTGTGGGCGTCGCTGGCAAGGCCAGCATTTATTGCCCATCCCTAATTGCCCTTGAGGAGGTGGTGGTGAGCTGCCTTCTTGAACCGCTGCAGTCCGTATGGTGAAGGTGCTCCCACAGTGCTGTTAGGGAGCGAGTTCCAGGATTTTGACCCAGCAATGATGAAAGAATGGCCGATATATGTCCAAGTTGGGATGGTGCGTGACTTGGAGGGGAACGTGGAGGTGGTGGTGTTCCCAAGCGCCTGCTGCCCTTGTGCTTCTAGGTGGTGGAGGTCACGGGTTTGGGAGGTGCTGCTGAAGAAGCCTTGGCGAGTTGCTGCAGTGTATCCTGTAGATGGTACACACTGCAGCCATGGTGCGCCAGTGGTGGAGGGAGTGAACGTTGAAGGTGGTGCCAATCAAGTGGGCTGCTTTGTCCTGGATGGTGTCGAGCTTCTTGAATGTTGTTGGAGCTGCACTCATCCAGGCAAGTGCAGAGTGTTCCATCACACTCCTGACTTGTGCCTTGTAGATGGTGGAAAGACTTTGGGGAGTCAATTTAACATCCACCTGAGAGAGCAGGCAGGGACTTGGTTTAACGTCTCATCCGAACGTTGGGCACCTCCGACAGTGCGGCCCCCGCTCTCAGCACTGCACTGGGAGTGTCAGCCTGGATTGTTGGCCGTCAATGGACAGCATGCCGCAGAATGGGCCGTGGGAAAGCACCAAACTTGCTCAGTTCTTATATTTTGCTTTTCGCTTTATCTGCGTAGAAAAACAAACAGCAAAGTTTGTGCATCATGAACTGCAGCCCACAGTTACAGTGTGGGGAGTGGGCCGGGCGGTGAAGGAACACAAATCAAGCCAGGCACATTCAAACATTACAAGATAGGAAGCCAAGATTAGCCTGATTGTTATTGCAATTACTTCCCTCAGCAACAGAAAAAGGACAATTATCAGCGCACGATAAGCTCCGATTTACAAAGTCCTGGAAGCTCTCCATTTCCTCTTTTGACCAACTGCACTGTGGTTGTGCTCCAGATCGCTGTGCTGGGCTGCTTCCCCTGACCCAAGTGTATTCCCAGGGAGGGAATTGTAAAGATCTTTATCTTCTCCTGGCTCCCCAATTCCCGTTCAGGTCAACAGGCCCTCAATCCTCTTCTTCTACGGAATTATTGAGGAGTTAATTTTCTGGAATGTGGCCGGCTTAACCCCACCCGCCTACAGCACCAGCCCTTCCTACTTTCACAGCAGATTGTTCAAGTGGACTATGAAGGGTGGAACCTTCGCAGAGCCTGCTGTTTAAGTTGGACTGGAGGGGTGGGATTCAAGAAGATGGGTGCGAGATTACTGAGCCTCAATGAGGATTCATTTCCTCCAGAGCCAAGGACATTGAATTGGAGGTGTGGGGGGGGGGGGGGTTAACTTATAAAGATAGGTTGAGTAGGTTGGGCCTATACACATTGGAGTTCAGAAGAATGAGAGGTGATCTTATTGAGACATATAAGATAATGAAGGGGCTCGACAAGGTGGATGCAGAGAGGATATTTCCAGTCATAGGGAAAACTAAAACTCGGGGACATAGTCTTAGAATAAGGGGTCGCCCATTTAAAACTGAGGTGAGGAGGAATTTCTTCTCTCAGAGGGTTGTAAATCTGTAGAATTCTCTGCCCCAGAGAGCTGTGGAGGCTGGGTCATTGAATATATTTGAGGTGGAGATAGACAGATTTTTGAGCGATAAGGGAGTAAAGGGTTATGGGGAGCGGGCAGGGAAGTGGAGCTGAGTCCATGATCAGATCAGCCATGATCTTATTAAATGGCGGAGCAGGCTCGAGGGGCCAAATGGCCCACTCCTGCTCCTATTTCTTATGTTCTTATGTTCTTAATCATAGAAATTTACCTCACAGAAGGAGGCCATTCGGCCCATCGTGCCCATGCCGGACATGTGGAACAGCCAAGCAGCTAATACAGTCAATGCATATCGATAGACACCTTTCTTGGATTGACGATCAGGTTGGGAGTGAGATTGTGAGTTCGAAGGGCAGAGAACGATCCTCAATTGCTGTGCAAAATCTGACGGGCCCCGAGCGTCTGGGAGCATGGATGTGTCATGTCAAGGAATGCAACTTATTTGGAATGTACGAGGCTGTCCCCTCGGAATCAGGAGGTTGCAAGCTCAAATGCCATGACTTGAGCCATAATCAGGGTGACCCATCGCCGAAGGAAGGGAAGGTGCTGAATTGCCAGAGCTGCCGCCTTTTGGATGAAACGTTAGGCCGAGGCCTTGCTGGCTTGCTCAGGTGGACATGAACGATGTCACAGCATTATCTGAGGAAGTTCTCTTCACATCCAGTTTTTCTCCCTCAACAAAAATCGCCACAGTCCAATCATCCTTTCATTGGCTGTTATGTGTGCATATAGCCGTGAAATCTGCCCAACAGCGGTTGCACCTCAGCAGTTATTTAATTGACAGTGAAGTGCTTTAGGAGGTTGTGGTAAGGTGCCTTATAAATGCAAAGTCCTTCCTCTCTTGTCATATAAAGTTCCAGCAATGTGGAGTTTTGCTCGACTGACCATGCGAGGGGGAGTGAGGCAGGTAGGAAATCTACTCAACCTTTCTCCAGGCGATTAAATGGATATTAAGCAGGATCTCGGAGTCACAGATGACTTGCTTTGAATAGTATAATAATAATAACATTAATATGAGTTCTCAGGTGACAGATGAGTCCAATGCGGGACCTACAGTCTCTGTCACAGGGGGGGCAGACGGTAGTTGGAGGGACGGGTGGGTGGGGGGGCTTGAGTTGTCATGTGCTCCATCCGCTGTTTGTGCTTGACTCCCAGCGAAGAGATTCGAGGTGTTCGGCGCCTTCCCGGATAACTACACAATTAATGGTAGGACACTGAGAAGTGTAGAGGAACAGAGGGACCTTGGAGTACATGTCCACAGATCCCTGAAGGTAGCAGGCCAGGTAGAAAAGGTGGTTAAGAAGGCATACGTGATACTTGCCTTTATTAGCCAAGGCATAGAATATAAGAGCAAGGAGGCTATGCTTCAACTGTATAAAGCACTACTTAGGCCACAGCTGGAGTACTGCGTGCAGTTCTGGTCACCACATTACAGGAAGGATGTGATTGCATTAGCGAGGGTACAGAGGAGATTTACCGAGGACGTTGCCTGCACTGGAGAATTTTAGCTATGAGCAAAGATTAGATAGGCTGGGGTTGTTTTCTTCGGAACAGAGGAGGCTGAGGGGAGAATTAATTGAGGTGCATAAAATTATGAGGGGCTTAGATAGAGTGGATAGGAAGGATCTATCTCCCCTAGTGCAGAGGTCAATAACCAGGAAGCATAGATTTAAAATAATTGGTAGGAGGTTTCGAGGGTAGTTGAGGAGAACCTTTTTCATCCAGAGGGTGGTGGGGGTCTGGAACTCACTGCCTGAAAGGGTGGTAGAGGCAGAAACCCTCACCACATTTAAAAAGTACCTGGATGTGCACCTGAAGTGCTGTAACCTGCAGGGCTACAGACCGAGAGTTGGAAAGTGGGATTTGGCTGGATAGCTCTTTGTCGGCCGGTCGGACACAATGGGCCGAAATAACATCCTTCCGTGCTGTAAATCTCTATGATTCTATCTCATGTAGCCAGATCTGGAGGACTTCAGCACCATGAGTGATCTACCAGCAGGTTGAAAAGACCACAAGTGACTTTATTAAAAACAAGCCAAAGACTCAGTTAAATATTATAGCACATTTAAATGTAGACTAGCGTGATTCAGAATGGGATTGCACTCAGCACTCCCTCCGTAACCTAGAGTCAGCCGACAGAAAGCTCCTTGGGCAAGGGAGCTCTTAGAGGTTCAAAGGATTTTGGTTTATTTTTTGCTACCCCAATTTTTCAGTCTATGGGTTTTAGATATTCATTTTTGTTGACATTTTTAGGAAAAGTGTTTTGGCCTGTAGTTTGGTTCATGACTGGTTTTGTCCTTATAACACATAATGTTGATGTGAACTGCACAACTCGCCAAATTCTCTGCTCGTTCACTGAAAAGTCGCCGAGCACTTCCATAACTTCAGCAGAGCAGGGAGAGCTGAGAACAAAACACAGGGGACGTGGAAAAGGAGCGCTTACGATGCAAACGTTCACTGGAGTTTTGCGAGCGAGCGAGAAGCGTTGTAAGCGAAGAGCCTTGCAGCGGGGGATCCTGGTTTACGGGCCGAGCAGTGGCTGTGTGACCCGTCCAGATAAACTCCCGGCCGTGAGCCACTGTAAGATCTGTGCTGCCGCCAGCAAGGACAACTGCAGCCGACAACGAGGGGTACGATAACGTCGTACATTACTGGACTCGCAATCCACAGGCCTGGACTAACGATCCAGAGACGTGAATTCAAATCCCACCACGGCCGCTGGGGAATTTAAATTCAGTTAATGAAATCAATATGGAATCAAAATAAATGCTAGTCTCAGTAATGGTGACCATGAAACTAGCGGATTATTGTAAAATCCCATCTGGCTCACTAATGTCCTTTAGGGGAAGGAAATCTGCCGCCCTTACCCAGTCTGGCCGATATGTGACTGCAGACCTCGAGCAATATGGTTCACTCTTAACTGCTCTCTGAAATGGCCCAGCGGGACACTGTTGTACCGAACCACTACGACTAAGTCACTGTGGGAGCTCCTTCACCACACGGACTGCAGCGGTTCAAGAAGGCGGCTCACCATCACCTTCCCGAGGACTATTAGAGATGGGCAATAAATGCCGGCCTTGCCAGCGATGCCCACATCCTGTGAACGAATAAAAAGAAAAAGTAACTTCAACCAGAGGGACAGCACTGTCAGTGCCCTGTCAGGTAAACCTTCACCCACAACTTCTCCAGCTCCACTTCTTTCCAGACTTGCATTGGAGTCATCAACAGCAAACGTGCTGCCACACATAATTCCCACTGAAAAGCAACAGTACCATAATTGCAGGGCTCTGGGGACAGAGAAGGGACTTGTGCAGCCACGCGACATAACTGCCCCCAACCAGCATAAAGGCCGGAAACATCCAAGTCATTTAAAAGTCATCAAGCAGGACTTAACATGAGACATAAATGACAATTAACATTAAAAAAGCAAAATACTCTGGATGCTGGAAGTCTGAAATGAAAACAGAGACTGCTAGAAATACTCAGCGGGCTAGGCAGCATCTGTGGAGAGAGAAGCTGAGTTAATGTTTCAGGTCAATGACCCTTTGTCAGAACTCTGATGGAAGGTCACTGACCTGAAACGTTAACTGTTTCTCTCTCCACACATGCTGCCTGACCTGCTGAGTGTTTTCCTGTATTTCCCCTTTTTAAGTTGATTAGCTATATGACCATTCCGACGCTCTCCTGGCTGGCCTCCTACATTCTACCCTACGTAAACTAGAGGTGGTCCAATACCCGGCTGCCCCGTGTCCTAACTCGCACTGAGTCCCGCTCACCCATCACCTCCTGTGCTCGCTGACCTACATTGGCTCCCGGTTAAGCAACGCCTCGATTTCAAAATTCTCATCCTTGTTTTCAAATCCTTCCATGGCCTCGCCCCTCCCTATCTCTGTAATCTCCTCCAGCCCCACAACCCCCCCTCCCCAAAATGTCTGTGTTCCTCCAATTGTGCCCTCCTGAGCATCCCTGATTATAATCGCTCAACCATCGGCGGCCGTGCCTTCAGCTGCCTGGGCCCCAAGCTCCGAAACTCGCTGCCTAAACCTCTCTATCTCTCTTTCCACCTTCAAGACGCTCCTTAAAGCTGATCTCTTTGACCAAGCTTTTGGTCACCTGGGCTAATTTCTCCTTATGTGGCTCAGTGTCAAATTTTTTGGCTCATAACACTCCTGTGAAGCACCTTGGGACGTTGAAGGCGCCATATAAATATAAGTTGTGTTCGCATAACCTTCCTTTCTCTTGTCGTATAACACACCGAACCCAAGTACAAACTGCTAGGATCATTCATGCACTACCTGCTATTGTATTCTATTCAGCAGATTCTCATCGTAAACTGCAGATGGAGGAGGTGGTGTAATGGTTATAACTATGCACTGTACAAAGCAACTGTAGGATTGTGCAATGCTCAGGAAAAAATCTTGTTAACAAGTCTGTTTGAGATTCCCCTGTGCACTGTTTTTACTTAAGCAATAAACCATAAATAGAAAAGAAAGACTTGCATTTATATAGCGCCTTTCACAACTTCGCAGCAAATGAAGTACCTGCCACTGTTGTAATGTAGCAAACGCGGCAGCCAATTTGCGCCCAGCAAGTTCCCACAAACAGCAATGTGATAATGAACAAATCATCTGTTTCTGTTATGTTGATTGACGGATAAGTTTTGGCCAGGACACCGGGGATAAATTTTCTATGAAAAAGTGCCATGGCATCTTTTACGTCCACCTGAGAGAGCAGACAGGGCCTCGGTTTAACGCCTCATCTGAAAGACGGCACCTCTGACAGTGCAGCACTCCCTCAGCACTGCACTGGGAGAGTCAACCTGGATTTTTATGCTGAGGTCCCAAGAACAGGACTTGAACCCACAACCTTCTGACTCAGAGGCGAGCATGCTGCCCACTGAGCCACAGCTCAAACCATCTAAAGCACATAGGATAGCATCTTTTGTGAAACTTTATACAGCTGGATTTCAAATCACGTACTAAAGGAAACAAAGCTACTTTTCGTCATTAACTCTTTTTGAGAATTAAAACAAAAATACTTTCAATGGCAATTTCAATTGGATTGACCGGAGAATAGTTAAACTTATTTATTTATCTAACTCAGTCTTTCCCAGATGTCAGAGCTCCAGAACTCCTTCAGCTTTCCCACCCTCCCACAATCTTCAGGCTTTTGAAACCAGAGTGGAGTTTAGTCGCTAAAGCCTCTACCTCTTGTTTTACTTTGCTACCTTGACGTTCCTGTCCTGTAATCTGGGGGGTGTGGGAGTACATCGACCACATGGACTGCAGCAGCTCAAGAAGCAGGCGCACACACATGAATGAATATATTTTTAACATGTGAAAACATTTTAAAATCCAGACCTGGACCCTTCAACTTAAAAAAAATTCATTCACAGGATGTGGCCATCAGTGGCAAGGCCGGCATTATTTGCCCATCCCTAATTGCCCTTAACTGACACTGGCTTGCTAGACCATTTCAGAGGGGCAGTTAAGAGTCAACACATTGCTGTGGGTCTGGAGTCACATATAGGCCAGGCCGGGTAAGGACGGTAATATGTCCTTACTATACAGTATAAATGCACACGAGGTCCACACTAGAGAGAAGGTCACTCTGTGACTAGTCCTTTATTAGCCAGCACTGAAGTGATAAAAGCTTCCCCTTTTATACCTGAAAGTCCAGGTTAGGAGTGTCTCCCACAAAGTTCACCACCTAGTGGTCAATGTTCTCACGGTGTACAACTTAGGTCAGTTTATACATGGGTTACAATGACAGTTAAATACATGACAGACGGCAGATTTCCCAATGGAACCCAATGGGTTTTTATGACAATCCGGTAGTTTCATGATCACCGTTACTGATACTAGTTTTATATTTCCAGATTTATTTAATTAACTGAATTGAAATTCCCCTGCTGCCGTGGTGAGATTTGAACTCGGATCTCTGGATTGGTCCAGGCCTCTGGATCACTAGCCCAGTAACATAACCACTATGCTACTAGTGAAAAAAACTAGCCTCAGCTCTTTCCCGCACTGTGAGCACCTGATCCTGACTGTAACGCTGGGGTAACTAAAACACAGCAGAGGCTTTGTGGGTGATGGAACCCCTCCGTTCAGTCCGTACGTGTGACTCCCGAGCTTCCGGTCGCCTGTCACTTTAACTCCCCGCTCCACTCACACTCCGACATCTCCGTCCTCGGCCTCCTACACTGTTCCAACGAAGATCCATGCAAACTTGAGGAACAGCACCTCATCTTTCGTTTAGGCACATTACAGCCTTCTGGACTCAACATCGAGTTCAACAATTTCAGATAACCCCTGCCCTCATGTTGTTCCCTTCCCTCCCTTTTTTTTGCAAACCCCCACCCCCATCCATTTTTTTCTTTCTCTTTCCCACGGCAGCTGATAATTATTCCACCATTCACACCCTATGGGGTACTGAAGTTGAATGATCAGCCATGATCATATTGAATGGTGATGCAGGCTCGAAGGGCCGAATGGCCTGCTCCTGAACCTACTTTCTATGTTTCTATCTGGGCTCATCTTTTGTTCCCTAACTTGTCCCATTACCATCTCAAGTCGGCCCATCATCCCCTTTGTCTCTCAAATCTCTCGTGCCTTCCACCCGATCACCGACCTTCCCTTTTGTTCTGCCCTCCCCTCCCCCTATCACTTCCTTAAGAATCGGTTACATTTTGAACTTTTGCCAGTTTTGACGAAGGTTCACCGACCCGAAACATTAACTCTGTTTTTCTCTCTCTCCACAGATGCTGCCCGACCCGCTGAGATTTCCAGCATTGTGTGTTTTTGTTACAGCACTGGCTGCCCTGCAGGGTGGGAGGGACGCGTCCCCTCACTCTGCTCCTCCAGCCGGTCGGAGACCAGAGGCCTGGGACCCGTCTGCTCACACGGCACCTTGGCGCGGGGAACGGTAATTGTTGCGGGGGAGCTTGGCGGGGAAGAGAGAAGGAGACGAGGAGGAGGGGAGGTGATTGGCCTGAAGCAGTCACTGCCAAACGGCTAATTTGGCACTGTTAATGTTGCAGTGACAGGAAGGTGCCAGATGTTCACAGTGGATGTGGGTTGCGGCAGCCCAGCCCACGATGATATTGCAGTGAATGAGAAAAAGATGGCACACTGCCTCTATATTTAGGCCGCCGCTGCTCTATATTCGTGCAGTGCACGCAGCATCTGTGAGGCAGCCCGCGCACGATGTATACCCGGTGCAGATGGAGCACGCCAGAGATTTTAATCCAGTATCAGCAGCCCATCAAATAATTGCCAAAGATCAACTAAACATTGTAGTGCAGTGAAGAAAGAAAAAACAAACATTTACATTCATATAAAAAAAAAGACCTGCATTTATATAGCGCCTGTCATGACCTCAGGACGTCCCAAAGCGCTTTACAGCCAATGAAGCACTTTTGGGGTGTAGTCACTGTTGTAATGTGGGAAACGCAGCAGCCAATTTGCGCACAGCAAGCTCCCACAAACACCAATGTGATAATGACCGGATAATCTGTTTTAGTGATGCTGATTGAGGGATAAATATTGGCCCCAGGACACCGAGGATAACTCCCCTCCTCTTCTTCGAAATAGTGCCGCAGGATCTTTGACGTCCACCTGAGATCAGGCGGGGCCTCGGTTTAACATCTCATCCGAAAGACGGCACCTCCGACAGTGCAGCACTCCCGCAGCACTGCACTGGAGTGTCAGCCTAGATTTATGTGCTCAAGTCCCTGGAATGGGACTTGAACCCACGACCTTCTGACTCAGAGGCGAGGCTACCAACTCTCCACCACGCCATGGTAAAAGGGCCTTGAGGAACAATAACAAAGGCCCCTAATTCTCTCCCGCTGTGATGAGTTGGACAGGTACAGAAACATGTCTTCTGTTTACCTGTGGGGACACGATTACCTTCGTGGGGACACCTGTAGTCACCGGCTCACTGGCTTGTGCCGTCTGTGTTATGATTTGGAAAAAAAAGGCTTACTCGCCTGTTACTCCAGTGACAGAGGCCGCACTGCATTGCTGCTAGAGCTGACCTTCAGGGAGAAAGTTAAACTACGGCCCTGTCTACCTGATTTGGATTTGAAGAAGGATGCTGTAATGTATTTGCTTATGGGTTCTTTGCTAATGAATTCATAGCAACACATTGCTATTAAGAAATAGTTGGTTTACTAACAAAGGTTTAACAATCACACGACACATTACCAGTTCATCCACTAGGCTCACAACTGCATACCTCATCGTGGATCCCCTGAGCCCAACTGACTGGGGTTTTATTGAGTCTTGTAAACATCACCTGACTCCCAACTCAACAGCTCTACAACTATTTTAAGTTAAACTTTAAATCAAGTGCCCCTTTTTGGCAAGGGCACTACAACCCATACATTTCTAAATTAAACTTTAAAGGAAACGTAGCTCAAATTAAAATTTGGTTGCCGGGGGTGATGATGCACTCCAGTCCCTCTGGCACCCACCTCTCACGGAAGGCCGCGAGCGTACCGGTGGACACTGTGTGCTCCATCTCCAGGAATACCCTGGCTCAGATGTAACCGCGGAAGAGAGGCAGGCAGTCAGGCTGAGCGATCCCCTCGACAGCCCGCTGCGTGGACCAGCTGATGGCCCCCTTGGCTGTGCCCAGGAGCAGTCCTACAAGGAGGCCTTCCGACTTGCCCGCTCCACTCCACACAGGGTGCCCAAGGCAACAGCTCTACAACTATTTTGTTGCAATCTGCAAAACATGGAAAATTGGTGCAGGAGTAGGCCATTCGGCCCTTCAAGCTGGCACCACCATTCAATTGGATCATGGCTGATCATTCCCTCAGTACCCCTTTCCTGCTTTCTTTCCATACCCCTTGATCCCTTTAGCCGTAAGGGTCATATCTAACTCCCTCTTGAATATATCCAATGAACTGGCATCGACAACTCTCTGCAGTACGGAATTCCACAGGTTAACAACTCTGAGTGAAGAAATTTCTCCTCATCTCAGTCCTAAATAGCCTACCCCTTATCCTAAGACTGTGTCCCCTGGTTCTGGACTTCCCCATCATCGGGAACATTCTTCCCACATCTAGCCTGTCCAGTCCCGTCAGAATCTTGTACGTTTCTATGAGATCCCCTCTCATCCTTCTAAATCAAAGTGTATAAAGGCCCAGTTGATCCAGTCTCTCCTCATATGTCAGTCCCGCCATCCCGGGAATCAGTCTGGTGAACCTTCGCTGCACTCCCTCAATAGCAAGAACGTCCTTCCTCAGATTAGGAGACCAAAACTGAACACAATATTCCAGGTGAGGCCTCACTAAGGCCCTTACAACTGCAGTAAGACCTCCCTGCTTCGATACTCAAATCCCCTAACTATGAAGGACAACATACCATTTGCCTTCTTCACCGCCTGCTGTACCTGCATGCCAATTTCAATGACTGATGAACCATGACACCAAGGTCTCGTTGTACCTCCCCCTTTCCTAATCTGCTGCCATTCAGATAATATTCTGCCTTCGTGTTTTTGCCACCAAAGTGGATAACCTCACATTTATCCACATTATACTGCATCTGACATGTTTTTGCCCACTCACCTAACATGTTCAAGTCACCCTACAGCCTTTTAGCGGCCTCCTCACAACTCATACCACCACCCAGTTTAGTGTCATCTGCAAACTTAGAGATATTACACTCAATTCCTTCATCTAAATCATTGATGTATATTGTAAAGAGCTGGGGTCCCAGCACTGAGCCCTGCGGCACTCCACTAGTCACTGCCTGCCATTCTGAAAAGGACCCGTTCATCCTGACTCTCTGCTTCCTGTCTGCCAACCAGTTCTCTACATTAGTACATTACCCCCAATACCATGTGCTTTGATTTTCCACACAAATCTCTTGTGTGGAACCTTGTCAAAAGCCTTTTGAAAGTCCAAATACACCACATCCACTGGTTCTCCCTTGTCCATTCTACTTGTTACATCCTCAAAAAAGACAAGAAGATTTGTCAAGCATGATTTCCCCTTCATAAATCCATGCTGACTTGGACCGATCCTGTCACTGCTTTCCAAATTTACTGCTATTTCATCTTTAATAATTGATTCCATCATTTTCCCCACTACTGATGTCAGGCTAACCGGTCTATAATTACCCGCTTTCTCTCTCTCTCTCCTTTTTTAAACAGTGGTGTTACATTAGCTACCCTCCAGTCCATAGGAACTAATCCAGAGTTGATAGACTGTTGGAAAATGATCACCAATGCATCCACTATTTCTATGGCTACTTCCTTAAGTACTCTGGGATGCAGACTATCAGGCCCCAGGGATTTATCGGCCTTCAATCCCATCAATTTCCCTATCTTCTCACTAGACCCTCGGTTCCCTAGTATTTCTGGAAGATTATTTGTGTCTTCCTTCGTGAAAACAGAACCAAAGTATTTGTTTAACTGGTCCGCCGTTTCTTTATTCCCCATTATAAATTCACCTCAATCTGACTGCAAGGGACCTACGTTTATTTTCACTAAACTTTTTCTCTTCAAATATCTATAGAAGCTTTTGCAGTCAGTTTTTATGTTCCCTGCAAGCTTCCTCTCATACTCTATTTTCCCCCTCCTAATTAAACCCTTTGTCCTCCTCTGCTGTATTACAAAATTCTCCTAGTCCTCAGGTTTGCTGCTTTTTCTGGCCAATTTATATGCCGCTTCCTTGGATTTAACACTATCCTTAATTTCCCTTGTTAGCCACGGTTGAGCCACCTTCCCCGTTTTATTTTTCCTCCGGACAGGGATGTACAATTGTTGAAGTTCATCCATGTGATCCTTAAATGTTTGCCATTGCCTATCCACCATCAACCCCTTAAGTATCACTCGCCAGTCTATTTTAGCCAATTCACATCTCATACCATCGAAGTTACCTTTCCCCAAGTTCAGGACCCTAGTCTCTGAATTAACTGTGTCACTCTCCATCTTAATAAAGAATTCTACCATATTATGGTCACTCTTCCCCAAGGGGCCTCGCACAACAAGATTGTTAATTAGTCCTTTCTCATTGCACATCACCCAGTCTAGGATGGCCAGCCCTCTAGTTGATTCCTCGACATATTGGTCTAGAAAACCATCCCTAATACACTCCAGGAAATTCTCCTCCACCGCATTGCTACCAGTTTGGTTAGCCCAGTCAATATGTAGATTAAAGTTGCCCATGATAACTGCTGCACCTTCATTGCACGTATCCCTAATTTCTTGTTTGATGCTGTCCCCATCCTCATTACTACTGTTTGGTGTCTGTACACAATTCCCACTAGCGTTTTCTGCCCTTTGGTATTCCGTAGCTCCACCCATACAGATTCCATATCATCCAAGCTAATGTCCTTCCTTGCTATTGTATTAATTTCCTTTTTAACCAGCAACGCCACCCCACCTCCTTTTCCTTTCTGTCTATCCTTCCTAAATGTTGAATACCCCTGGATGTTGAGTTCCCAGCCTTGGTCACCCTGGAGCCATGTCTCCGTGATGCCAATGACATCATATCCGTTAACTGCTATCTACACAGTTAATTCGTCCACCTTATTCCGAATACTCCTCGCATTGAGGCACAGAGCCTTCAGGGCTTGTCTTTTTAACACCCTTTGCCCCTTTTGGATTTTGCTGTAATGTGGCCCTTTTTGCTTTTTGCCTTGGTTTTCTCTGCCCTCCACTTTTACTTTTCTTCTTTCTATCTTTTGCTTCTGCCCCCATTCTACTTCCGTCTGTCTCCCTGCATAGGTTCCCATCCCCCTGCCATATTAGTTTAACCCCTCCCCAACAGCACTAGCAAACACTCCCCCTAGGACATTGGTTCCGGTCCTGCCCAGGTGCAGACCGTCCAGTTTGTACTGGTCCCACCTCCCCCAGAACTGGTTCCAATGTCCCAGGAATTTGAATCCCTCCCTTCTGCACCACTCCTGAAGCCAAGTATTCATCTGAGCTATCCTGCGATTTCTACTCTGACTAGCACGTGGCACTGGTAGCAATCCTGAGATTACTACTTTTGAGGTCCTACTTTTTAATTTAGCTCCTAGCTCCCTAAATTCGTCTTGTAGGACCTCATCCCGTTTTTTACCTATATCATTGGTACCTATATGCACCATGACAACTGGCTGTTTACCCTCCCCCTTCAAAATGTCCTGCACCCGCTCCGAGACATCCTTGACCTTTGCACCAGGGAGGCAACATACCATCCTGGAGTCTCTGTTGCGGCTGCAGAAACGTCTATCTATTCCCCTTACAATAGAATCCCCTATCATGATAGCTCTCCCACTCTTTTTACTGCCCTCCTGTGCAGCAGAGCCACCCACAGTGCCATGGACTTGGCTGCTGCTGCCCTTCCCTGATGAGTTATCGCCCTCAACAGTACCCAAAGCGGTGTATCAGTTTTGCGGGGGATGACCGCAGGGGACACCTGCACTACCTTCCTTTCACTGCTCTTCCTGTTGGTCACCCATTTACGACCTGGCTGTGTAACCTTTACCTGCAGTAAGACCAACTCACCAAACGTGCTATTCACATCATTCTCAGCATCATGGATGCTCCAGAGTGAATCCACCCGCAGCTCCAGTGCCGCAATGCGGTCTGTCAGGAGCTGCAGCCAGACACACTTCCCACATATGTAGTCGTCAGGGATTCTGGAAGCTCCCACATAGTACAGGAGGAGCATAACACGTGTTCAAGCTCTCCTGCCATGACTTAACCCTTAGATTAACCTAATTTGGCAACAATAATGCTAAAGGTTACTTACTGATAAAGAAAAAGAAAATAACTACTCACCAATCACCAGCCAATCACTTACCCCCTTGGCTGTGACATCACCTTTCGATTTCTTTCTACTTCTTTTTTGCCTTCTCTCCCTGCTGCAGCTGCACCGGCTGGGCCTTTATAGGCCGCTCCGACGTCCCCGAACTCCAGCCTCTCCGACTGCCGCTGGGCCTTTATAGGCCGCTCCGACGTCCCTGAACTCCCGCCTCTCCGACTGCCGCTGGGCCTTTATAGGCCACTCCGACGTCCCTGAACTCCCGCCTCTCCGACTGCCGCTGGGCCTTTATAGGCCGCTCCGACATCCCCGAACTCCCGCCTCTCCGACTGCCGCTGGGCCTTTATAGGCAACTCTGACGTCCCCGAACCTCTTGCTGTGACGTCACACTTTGTTTTCTTTTCCTCCCAGGTTGGGGAGTCAGCACTGGTGGAGAAAACAAAGCAACACCTCCTGCTCCCACTTACCCGAACTCTCCCACTTGCCCGAACTCTTACCTTTGCACTCTGACCTGCCGCTCCACCGAGCCCCCTCTTTTTATACTGTTCCTAGCTGACTCACCACTGGCCTGTTTAGGGAACCAGTTTTTACTAGCTGTCCAATTAACTAAGTTAGCTTGCTTGTTTGTCTCTGCTTAAACCTACAAGAATCCTATCTGTTTAATATTTCAG
Organism: Pristiophorus japonicus; assembly: GCF_044704955.1. Taxonomy (NCBI): domain Eukaryota; kingdom Metazoa; phylum Chordata; class Chondrichthyes; family Pristiophoridae; genus Pristiophorus; species Pristiophorus japonicus. Next base: position 42,430,086 of record NC_091998.1, read on the forward strand.
TTTTACTTAAACTTGTAATCTTATTTTACCTTTAGAAGCTACTAGAAATTGTCACGAGTAACTTACACCAACCTTGAAATGGTTTAAAAGGGATTAAAGTTCCCCACTTACCAAACTCTTATCTTTGCACACTGACCTGCCACTGCACATAAATCGTTAACTCAATGCCCGCTGATTAAAGGCGGGGGAGGCATTAAACAGAAACTTTCAAACAAGGGCCCCCTTGTTTTTTTTTCAGGGGCACCAACACACAAATTATACAAGCGCCCCCTGGCTAAAAGCGGGGGGGGGCACTAAAAGCGACACAATAAACAAATTAAATTTTGGACATCAACTCAATTCACATTAAAATTTGGTTGCCGGGGGTGATGATGCACTCCAGTCCCTCCGGCGCCCACCTCTCGCGGAAGGCCGCGAGCGTACCGGTGAACACCGCGTGCCTCATCTCCAGGGACACCCTGGCCCGGATGTAAGCACGGAAGAGAGGCAGGCAGTCGGGCTGAATGACCCCCTCGACCGCCCGCTGCCTGGACTGTCTAATGGCCCCCTTGGCCGTGCCCAGGAGCAGTCCTACGAGGAGGCCTTCGGACCTGCCCGCTCCCCTCCGCACAGGGTGCCCAAAGATCAGGAGTGTGGGACTGAAGTGCAACCAGAAATTGAGGAGCAGCCCCTTCAAATAATGGAACAGAGGCTGCAACCTCGCACATTCAACATAGACGTGGAACACGGACTCCTCCAGACCACAGAAATTGCAGGCGGCCTGGGAGCCCGTGAACCGACTTAAAAACTTATTGCACGGGACTGCTCCGTGCACCACCCTCCAGGCCAAGTCCCCGATAAATAATGGGAGGAATCCCACGTAGCGAGCACTCCTTTGGCAACGGCTCTACAACTCCTTTCGTTGGAAACAATAAATAAACAATAAAATCAAGTGCCCCCTGATCTGGGGGACACTCCAAACATTTTTCCAGGCCCTTTTTTTTTGTACTTTTTGTCGGGTTTTTTTGTGGGGTTCTTTTTGGGCTCAAAGATAAATATATACAAGTGTCCCCTATAAAAGGGGAGGGGGACACTAAAACCTGGCAATAAAACAAATTAAACTTTAAAACATGTAAAATCAAATTAAAATTTGGTTGCCGGGGATGACGATGCACTCCAGTCCCTCCGGCGCCCACCTTTTGCGGAAGGCCGCGAGCGTACCGGTGGACACCACGTGCTCCATCTCTAAGGACACCCTGGCCCGGATGTACGCATGGAAGAGAGGCAGGCAGTCGGGCTGAACGACCCCCTCGCCCGCCTGCTGCCTGGACCGGCTGATGGCCCCCTTGGCCGTGCCGAGGAGCAGTCCTACGCGGAGGTCTTCGGGCCTACCCGCTCCCCTCTGCACGGGGTGCCCAAAGATCAGGAGTGTGGGACTGAAGTGCAACCAGAAATTGAGGAGCAGCCCCTTTAAATAATGAAACAGGGGCTGCAACCTCGCACACTGAACTTACACGTGGAACACGGACTCCTCCAGATCGCAGAAATTGCAGGCGGCCTGGGAGCCCGTGAACTGACTTATAAACTTATTGCACGGGACTGCTCCGTGCAACACCCTCCAGGCCAAGTCCCCAATAAATAGAGGGAGGACTCCCGCGTAGAGAGCACTCCTTTGGCAACAGCTCCACAAATCTGTGAGCATGCGCACAGGTGCATACATTGCAGGCGGGATTCTCCTGTTAGGCCTGGCCGACAGCCTTCCCTCAACCACCACTAAAAAAGACAGCTGGTCATTCACCTCGTTGCTGTCGGTGGAATCTTGCTGTGCGACTTCAGCGACGTAAGAGCAGCGACAGCACTGGGAACGCAATTCATTCTTTGCAAGGCGCTCAGGGATATCGGAGGTGTTACCCACACTTAATGAGGGAACCCTGTCTGGGAGTTTAAACTTGAACATGAAAAGATAGAAACAGATTTTTATTTCAAAGTCCTGTTGTTTTTTTATAATCAGACACCTTAGAAAAAACTACAGGCGACTTTGCTTAAAAGCAAGGGAAAAAGGGAGACGATTGGGAAAGAAAGTGCAGCACCTTCTACCCACACTAACAATGATCATAAACAGCAAAAGGTCTGGGAGCAATTCCCCGGCAGCCTTTACTCCGCAGTACGTGACGATATGTACAAAGGACATTCTGCCCAATCCATGGTCCTGGCAAAGGAGCCTTGCCCCCCCCCCCCCCCGCACCTCCCCACACATATTGGGGGTGAGAGCCATTTGAGATTCTGCCCATGTGGCCTTGCCCACCAGGAATACAACAACCTGCATTTATATAGCACCTTTAACATAGTAAAACATCCCAAGGCGCTGCACAGGAACTTTATCAAACCAAGTTCAACACCGAGCCACATAAGGAGATGTTAGGGCAGGTGACCAAAAGCCCGGAAAAAGAGGTAGGTTTTAAGGAGCGACTTGAAGAAGAAGAGAGAGGTAGAGATGTGAAGAGGTTTCGACAGGGAGTTCCAGAGCTTCGGGCCCAGGCAGCTGAAGGCACGGCCACCGATGGTGGAGTATTTAAAATCGGGGGATGCGCACGAGGCAAGAATTAGAGGAGCGCAGAGATCTCTTGAGGGTTGTGGGGCTGGAGGAGATTACAGAGGTAGGGAGGGGCAAGGCCATGGAGGGATTTGAAAATAAGGATGAGAATTTTGAAATCGAGGCATTGCTTAACTGGGAGCCAATGTAGGTCAGCGAGCACAGTGGGTGATGGGTGAGTGGGACTCGGTGCGAGTTAGGACACGGGGCAGCGAGCACAGGGGGTGATGGGTGAGCGGGACTGGGTGCGAGTTAGGACACGGGACACGAGCACAGGGGGTGATGGGTGAGCGGGATTTGGTGCAAGTTAGGACACGGGGCAGCGAGCACAGGGGGTGATGGGTGAGCGGGACTTGGTGGGAGTTAGGACACGGGGCAGCGAGCACAGAGGGTGATGGGTGAGCGGGATTTGGTGCAAGTTAGGACACGGGGCAGCGAGCACAGGGGGTGATGGGTGAGCGGGACTTGGTGGGAGTTAGGACACGGGCAGCCGAGTTTTGGATGAACTCGGGTTTACGGAGGAAGATGGGAAGATTGGGGCCGAAATCCATTCGCTGTCCTGCCCACCAGGATAAATACACACTGGGAATCACAGATTCAATTTGGCACCATTTTCCGGATAGAAACTCATGCCAATCGTGACTGGAGGTTTCCCATTTGCACGCTCCTGGCATCTGAGGCTCCATGCTGGCAATAAGTATGTGGAAAATTAGCTCTATTGTACGCTATATCCTGTAATCACAGAACGCAATGTGCCTGCAATCTGTCTGTTACAATATGTGTGTCCCATGCATAACACCCCGCAGCACAACACAATGACGAGAATAGAATAAATAATGCCATCTCTGTAAAGGTAATCACCTCTTTAACTCAGTAAAATGAAGCAAAGCCATTGAGGCTCAGTAGCGTTCAGCCCTTTTGTGTTAAAAGCGATATTTAGGAGCCATTCTAAATACAGAGTGAAGCACGTTTTTGCACTGAGGATGAATCTTGCTTTTAATTTATGTTCAAACTTTAATTAGTAACAAGGGTGGTTCAAAAACAGTCCCGAATCCAGCTGTTCCAAATTTATCAGACCACATTCGAACGTCAGTGACATTTTTTTGTAGGTCGCTCCACCAATGTGTGTAATTATAAAGAGGGCTGGCTCTCAAAAAAATGAGCGCTGGCGTTTGGAGCCAGCAGAGCAAGTACGCGCGTCTTTACAGAGAAGTGGATCGGCGGGTGAGTGCACAGATTCCGCGGAGGACCCGAATTCCGTCCCGGGCCTCTGCTCTGCTGACTCGGGGTGGCAGCTGAAACACTGTGGCTGGCACCTCGTGTGTGGAGCTATAGACCTCGTCTGTGGAGCTATATACCTCGTGTGTGGAGCTATATACCTCGTCTGTGGAGCTATATACCTCGTGTGTGGAGCTATATACCTCGTGTGTGGAGCTATAGACCTCGTCTGTGGAGCTATATACCTCGTCTGTGGAGCTATATACCTCGTGTGTGGAGCTATAGACCTCGTGTGTGGAGCTATAGACCTCGTCTGTGGAGCTATATACCTCGTCTGTGGAGCTATATACCTCGTCTGTGGAGCTATATACCTCGTGTGTGGCAAATATCAGGCTAGGCAGTGAATCCCAGCTAGTGCCTGTTTTGTGTGTGGGTGATCGGATCGGACTCGGGAGCTGTAATGCATTTGCTTCGTGGGTTCTTTGCTTAAGAATTCATAGCAACACATTGCTATTAAGAATTAGTTGGTTTATTAGCAAAAGGTTTAACAATCATACGACACATACGGTTCATACACCAGGCTCACAACCACCTGCCCCATCGTGGATCCCCCAAACCCAACTGGGTTTTATTGAGTCTTGTGAACATCATGTGACTTGCTAAACCACTCACAACTCCACAACTCTACAGCTATTTTAATTATAACATTAAACCAAGTGGCCCTTGTTGTCAGGGCATCAAAACTCGCAAATATCAAATAAATATTAAAGGATACCTTGCCAAATCAAATTAAAATTCTGTCCCCTGCTCTAATGATGCACTCCAGTCCCTCCGGCGCCCACTTCTCGCGGAAGGCCGCGAGCGTACCGGTGGACACCGCGTGCCCCATCTCCAGGGACACCCTGGCGCGAACGTAGCCGCGGAAGAGAGGCAGGCAGTCGGGCTGAACGACCCCCTCGACCACCCTAAACAGCTTTACAAACCTGTGAGCATACTCAAGGTGCATACATAAGAACATAAGAAATAGGAGCAGGAGTAGGCCATACGGCCCCTCGAGCCTGCTCCGCCATTCAATATCATGGCTGATCTGATCATGGACTCAGCTCCTCTTCCCCGCCCGCTCCCCATAGCCCTTATCGTTAAAGAAGCTGTCTATTTCTGTCTTAAATTTATTCAATGTCCCAGCTTCCACAGCTCTCTGAGGCAGCTAATGCCACAGATTAACAACCCTCAGAGAGAAAAAATTCCTCCTCATCTCAGTTTTAAATGGGCGGCCCCTTATTCTAAGATCATGCCCTCTAGTTCTAGTTTCCCCCATCAGTGGAAACATCCTCTCTGCATCCGCCTTGTCAAGCCCCCTCATAATCTTATACGTATCGATAAGATCACCTCTCATTCTTCTTAATTCCAATGAGTAGAGGCCCAACTACTCAACCTTTCCTCATAAGTCAACCCCCTCATCCCCGGAAACAACCGAGTGAAGCTTCTCTGAACGGCCTCCAAAGCAAGTATATCCTTTCGTAAATATGGAAACCAAAACTGCACGCAGTATTCCAGATGTGGCTTCACGAATACCTTATATAGCTTTTATACTCCACACCCTTTGCAATAAAGGCCAAGATTCCATTGGCCTTCCTGATCACTTGCTGTACCTGCATACTATTCTTTTGTGTTTCATGCACAAGTACCCCCACATTATAATAGTGATGCCCCTCCCCGGGGTTCGATCACCATGAAGGGGGCATTGCTGCCAAGCAACGATCCCATCAGTTCTTGAACCCCTTCGAGGGTCACTGAGACCAGTTATATCCCGTGACTATCCCAGTATGGACTGAGCCCAATTGTAACCCTGTGACTATCCCAGCAGGGACTGAGCCCAATTGTAACCCTGTGACTATCCCAGTATGGACTGAGCCCAATTGTAACCATGTGACTATCCCAGCAGGGACTGAGCCCAATTGTAACTCTGTGACTATCCCAGCAGGGACTAAGCCCAATTGTAACTCTGTGACTATCCCAGCAGGGACTAAGCCCAATTGTAACCCTGTGACTATCCCAGTATGGACTGAGCCCAATTGTAACCCTGTGACTATCCCAGCAGGGACTAAGCCCAATTGTAACTCTGTGACTATCCCAGCAGGGACTGAGACCAGTAGTGCCCCAGCTAGGATTTACTAACTGGACACTAACTGCAAGGCGAGATTGGGATCGTCCCGATCTTCTGGTCAGACATGAAGTTCTGCTGATCATATCAGGAATGGAAACAAGAGGTGAGGGATAGTTATGCCGGAGCAGCACTGAGACTTTGAATGGCCCAGTCCTGTTCCTGTGTAACATAATCCATGGGGTAGGTTCCCACCTTGGTGTCTGCTATCAAACTGGCTTTATGGTGCAGCCATTCATTATAGAATCCACCCAAAGCCCTCTGGAAAGGTTAGGTATAAATTACCCGAGCCCAGGCAGTCTGACCCACAACACCAGCCAGTCTTCCGCTTTTACTTTTGATTTTAGTGTTGCTCTCATCCCTGTTGCATCAATTCGGTTGGCTCTGCAGGTCAGCCAGAGTGACAGGCGAGATAGTGATCACGCCCACTCGGGCAGGATGTGCAGGGTTCTGCAACACATCAGGCAATCGGAGGAGGTCACTGTGAGATTGCTGGGATGGAGCCTGCCATCAATTACAGGGACGTGACACGGGCCTGTGTTCCATGGACAACAAGCACGCAGTCTGCAGTACGTTACAAGCCAGGGCCTTGGCCAGAGAGAGACAGCAGCAGCAACAATCAGGGCCAAGCTCCCTACATCATGGAGCACACTCTGACTAATGCTACCCTTCGTAAAACTCATAAACAAAAGCTGTTCCGACGTTCCTAGATTCTTTGTTGGCCGCTTCAGCTCTGGCTCAGTGGGCAGCACTCTCGCCTCTGAGTCAGAAGGTTGTGGGTTCAAGTCCCACTCCAGGAACTTAAGCACAAAAATCTAGGCTGACACTCCCAGTGCAGTGCTGAGGGAACGCTGCACTGTCGGAGGTGCCATCTTTCGGATGAGACGTTAAACTTAGGCCCCGTCTGCCCTCTCAGGCGGATGTAAAAGATCCCATGGCACTATTTCGAAGAAGAGCAGGGGAGTTATCACCGGTGCCCTGGCCAATATTTATCCCTCAACCAACATCACTAAAACAGATTATCTAGTCATTATCACATTGCTGTGTGTGGGAGCTTGCTGTGCGCAAATTGGCTGCTGCGTTTCCCACATTACAACAGTGACTGCACTCCAAAAGTACTTCATTGGCTGTAAAGCGCTTTGGTACGTCCGGTGGTCATGAAAGGCGCTACAAAAATGCAAGTCTTTCTTTTCTTTTCCATTGCTGTCCCAGGCCTTGGGGAGGTTGCAGAGGAGATTTATTGGAGAGGGTCCCAGGGGTGAGGGACTTCCGTTATGTAGAGAGACTGGAGAAGCTGGGGTTGGTCTCAGAGCAGAGAAAGCTAAGAGAGAGTAACAGAGGTGTTCAAAATCATGAGGGGTTCTGATAGAGAAAATAGGGAGAGCGTGTTTCCACCGCAGGTGGGTCGGTTAACCAGAGGACACTGAGTTAAGTTAATTGGCGAAAGAACCAGTGGGGAGTTGAGGATAAATTTGTTTACACAGTGTGTTGTTATGATCTGGAAGGCACTGCCTGAAAGAGTGGTGGCAACAGATTCAATAGTAACCTTCAAAAATGAATTAGATACACAGGTGCAGCGCCTAAAATCCAGAACCCTCGGGACCAAGGCCCTTCCGGATTCTGGGCTTTTCCGGACTTTTGATTTATTTCTGACATCACAAATCCGGAAACATCCGAGCCCAGGTTCCGGTATTTCCGGATTTCGGAACGTCAGAAAGGTGGGAGTGGGATGATTCCCGCGAGGAGCTGTTCGGGAGGGCTGGCCCTGCCAAGGATGTTGTCGGCCAGGCCCCGTCAGGGAGGTGTTCGGGCAAGGCCCCGCCAGAGAGATGTTCAGGCGGGGCCCACCAGGGAGATGTTCAGGCGGGCCCCGTCAGGGAGGTGTTCGGGCGGGCCCCGTCAGGGAGGTGTTCGGGCAGGCCCCATCAGGGAGGCGTTCGGGCAAGGCCCTGCCAGGGAGATGTTCAGGCGGGCCCCATCAGGGAGGTGTTCGGGCGGGCCCCGTCAGGGAGGTTTTCGGGCGGGCCCCTTCAGGGAGGTGTTCGGGCGGGCCCCGTCAGGGAGGTGTTCGGGCGGGCCCCTTCAGGGAGTTGTTCGGGCGGGCCCCGTCAGGGAGGTGTTCGGGCGGGCCCCTTCAGGGAGGTGTTCGGGCAAGGCCCTGCCAGGGAGATGTTCGGGCGGGCCCCGCCAGGGAGGTGTTTGGGCGGGCCCCGTCAGGGAGGTGTTCGGTCAAGGCCCTGCCAGGGAGATGTTCGGGCAAGGCCCCGCCAGGGAGATGTTCGGGCGGGCTGGATCGCCAAGGATAGCGTTGGGCGGGGCCCCGCCAAGGAGGCCCCAAGGTAAGGGCAGCAGCAGTGAAGCGAGCGGGGCGAAGCTAGGCCCGAGGTCGGGCAACGGCGGGGCCCTGAGGTCGGCAGGGTCGTCGGGTCCAGATTCCGGAACATTTTACGGATTCAGGACGAACCTGCGACCCATCGTCCCGGAGTCTGGATTCCGGAAAACATTACAGATTCCGGAACCCCGGATTCTTGACACTGCACCAGTATCACAACAGCAACTTATATTTATATAGCACCTTTAACAGTAAAACATCCCAAGAAGCTTCACAGGAGCATTATCAAACACAATTTGACACTGAGCCACTTAGAAAGATATTAGGACTGGTCAAAAAGTTAGGGTTTAAGGAGCGTCTTCAAGGAGGAACGAGAAGTGGAGAGCCATAGGGCCCAGATATCTGAAGGCTCAGCCGCCAGTTGTTGAGCGATTTTAATCAGGGATGCTCAATAGGCCAGAATTGGAGGAGCGCAGAGATCTCAGATGGTTGTAGAGCTGGAGGAGATTACAGAGATAGGGAGGGGCGAGGGCATGGAGGAATTTGAAAACAAGGATGAGAATTTAAAAATTGAGGCGTTACTAGACCGGAAGCCAATGTAGGTCAGCAATGGGTGAACGGGACTTGGTGCGAGTTAGGACATGGGCAGCAGAGTTTTGGATGCGTTCAACGTGTTTGATAAAGTGCCACATTATAGGCCTGCCAGCAAAGTTGAAGCCTATAGAATAAAAGGGATAGTGGCAGCATTGATACGGAATTGGTTCAGTGTCAGGAAACAGGAAGTAGTGGGGAACGGTTGTTTTTTCCAGACTGGTGGAAGGTATAGAGTGGTGTTCCCCAGGGATCGGTACTGGATATATATTAATGACTTGGGTGTGCAGGGTACAATTTCAAATTTTGCAGATGACACAAAACTTGGGAGTATAATAACCAGTGAGGAGGAGAGGGATAGACTTCAAGAGGCATAGACAGGCTGGTGAAATGGGCGGACACGGGGCAGATGAAATTTAACACAGAAAAGTGCGAAGTGATACATTTTGGTAGGAAGAACGTAGAGAGCCAATATAAAGTAACGGGTACAATCCTAAAGGGGGTGCAGGAACAGAGAGACCTGGGGGTATATGTACACAAATCATTGAAGGTGGCAGGGCAGGTTGAGAAAGCGGTTAGAAAAGTACCCAGGATCCTAGGCTTCATAAATAGAGGCACAGAGTACAACAGCAAGGAAGTTATGATGAACCTGAAAAGGGAGGGAGAACAGCCAGGTGTCGTGGTGCACATTGGTACCAACGACATAGGTAAAAAAAGGGATAAGGTCCTACGAGACGAATTTAAGGAGCTAGGAGTTAAATTAAAAAGTAGGACCTCAAAAGTAGTAATCTCGGGATTGCTACCAGTGCCACGTGCTAGTCAGAGTAGGAATCGCAGGATAGCACAGATGAATACGTGGCTTAAGCAGTGGTGCAGCAGGGAGGGATTCAAATTCGTGGGGCAAATGGAACAGGTTCTGGGGGAGATGGGACCAGTACAAAACGGACGGTCTGCACTTGGGCAGCAACGGAACCAATGTCCTAGGGGGAGTGTTTGCTAGTGCTGTTGGTGAGGAGTTAAACTAATATGGCAGGGGGATGGGAACCAATACAGGGAGACAGAGGGAAACAAAAAGGAGACAAAAACAAAAGACAGAAAAGAGATGAGTAAAAGTGGAGGGCAGAGAAACCAAAGGCAAGAAACAAAAAGGGCCACTGAATATAAAAGGGCTGCAGGAGGGGTAAAAACTAAAAATCATGGTTTAAAAACTAGGATGAAAACACTGTACCTAAATGCACGCAGCATTAGAAATAAAGTAAATGAGTTGACGGCACAAATCATTACAAATGGGTATGATTTGGTGGCCATTACAGAAACATGGTTGCAAGGTGGCCAAGACTGGGAATTAAACATACAGGGGTATCTGACGATTCAGAAAGATAGGCAAGAAGGGAAAGGAGGTGGGGTAGCTCTGTTAATAAAGGATGATATCAGGGCAGTTGTGAGGGATGATATTGGCTCCAATGAACAAAATGTTGAATCATTGTGGGTGGAGATTAGAGATAGTAAGGGGAAAAAGTCACTGGTCGGCATAGTTTATAGGCCCCCAAATAATAACTTCATGGTGGGGTGGGCAATAATCAAGGGAATAATGGAGGCATGTGAAAAAGGAACGGCAGTAGTTATGGGGGATTTTAACCTACATATCGATTGGTCAAATCAAATCACAGGGGGTAGCCTGGAGGAGGAATTGTTTCTTAGAACAGTATGTAACAGAACCTACAAGGGAGCAAGCCATTTTGGATCTGGTCCTGTGTAACGAGACAGGAAAAATAAACAATCTCCTCGTAAAAGATCCTCTCGGAATGAGTGATCACAATATGGTTAAATTTGTAATACAGATTGAGGATGAGGAAGTTGTGTCAGAAACGAGCGTATTATGCTTAAACAAAGGGGACTACAGTGGGATGAGGGCAGAGTTGGCTAAAGTAGACTGGAAACAAGGACTAAACGGTGGCACAATTGAGGAACAGTGGAGGACTTTTAAGGAGCTCTTTCATAATGCGCAACAAAAATATATTCCAGTGAAAAAGAAGGGCGGCATGAGAAGAGATAACCAGCCGTGGATAACCAAGGAAATAAAGGAAAGTATCAAATCAAAGACCAATGCGTATAAGGTGGCCAAGGTTAGTGGGAAAGTAGAGGATTGGGAAAATTTTAAGCAACAGCAAAGAATGACTAAAAAAACAATAAAGAAAGGGAAGATAGATTACGAAAGTAAACTTGCGCAAAACATAAAAACAGATAGTAAAAGCTTTTACAGATATATAAAACGGAAAAGAGTGACTAAAGTAAATGTTGGTCCCTTAGAAGATGAAAAGGGGGATTTAATAATGGGAAATGTGGAAATGGCTGAGACCTTAAACAATTATTTTGCTTCCGTCTTCACAGTGGAAGACACAAAAACCATGCCAAAAATTGTTGGTCATAGGAACGTGGGAAGGGAGGACCTTGAGACAATCACTATCACTAGGAAGGTAGTGCTGGACAGACTAATGGGACTGAAGGTAGACAAGTCCCCTGGTCCTGATGCATCCCAGGGTATTAAAAGAGATGGCGGAAGTTATAGCAGATGCATTTGTTATAATCTACCAAAATTCTCTGGACTCTGGGGAGATACCAGCGGATTGGAGAGCAGCTAATGTAACACCTCTGTTTAAAAAAGGGGGCAGGCAAAAGGCAGGTAACTATAGGCTGGTTAGTTTAACATCTGTAGTGGGGAAAATGCTTGAAACTATCATTAAGGAAGAAATAGCGGGACATCTGGATAGGAATAGTGCAATCAGGCAGACGCAGCATGGATTCATGAAGGGGAAATCATGTTTAACTAACTTACTGGAATTCTTTGAGGATATAACGAGCATGGTGGATAGAGGTGTACCGATGGATGTGGTGTTTTTAGATTTCCAAAAGGCATTCGATAAGGTGCCACACAAAAGGTTACTGCAGAAGATAAAGGTACGCGGAGTCAGAGGAAATGTATTAGCATGGATAGAGAATTGGCTGGCGAACAGAAAGCAGAGAGTCGGGATAAATGGGTCCTTTTCCAGTTGGAAATCAGTGGTTAGGGATCGGTACTGGGACCACAACTGTTTACAATATACATAGATGACCTGGAAGAGGGGACAGAGTGTAGTGCAACAAAATTTTCAGATGACACTAAGATTAGTGGGAAAGCGGGTTGTGTAGAGGACTCAGAGAGGCTGCAAAGAGATTTGGATAGGTTAAGCGAATGGGCTAAGGTTTGGCAGATGGAATACAATGTCGGAAAGTGTGAGGTCATCCACCTTGGGAAAAAAAACAGTAAAAGGGAATATTATTTGAATGGGGAGAAATTACAACATGCTGTGGTGCAGAGGGACCTGGGGGTCCTTGTGCATGAATCCCAAAAGGTTAGTTTGCAGGTGCAGCAGGTAATCAGGAAGGCAAATGGAATGTTGGCCTTCATTGCGAGAGGGATGGAGTACAAAAGCAGGGAGGTGTTGCTGCAACTGTATAAGGTATTGGTAAGGCCACACCTGGAGTACTGCGTGCAGTTTTGGTCACCTTACTTAAGGAAGGATATACTAGCTTTGGAGGGGGTACAGAGACGATTCACTAGGCTGATTCGAGAAATGAGGGGGTTACCTTATGATGATAGATTGAGTAGACTGGGTCTTTACTCCTTGGAGTTCAGAAGGATGAGGGGTGATCTTATAGAAACATTTAAAATAATGAAAGGGATAGACAAGATAGAGACAGAGAGGTTGTTTCCATTGGTGGGGGAGACTAGAACTAGGGGGCACAGCCTCAAAATACAGAGGAGCCAATTTAAAACCGAGGTGAGAAAGAATTTCTTCTCCCAGAGGGTTGTGAATCTGTGGAATTCTCTGCCCAAGGAAGCAGTTGAGGCTGGCTCATTGAATGTTTTCAAGTCAAAGATAGATAGATTTTTAAGCAATAAGGGAATTAAGGGTTACGGGGAGAGGGTGGGTAAGTGGAGCTGAGTCCACGACCAGATCAGCCATGATCTTATTGAATGGCGGAGCAGGCTCGAGGGGCTAGATGGCCTACTCCTGTTCCTAATTCTTATGTTCTTATGTTCTAACCTGTATAAAACACGGGTTCGGCCCCAACTGGAGTATTGTGTCCCGTTCTGGGCCCCGCACTTTCAAGGATGTGGAGGCCTTAGAGAGGGTGCAGATAGGATTTCCGACAGTGATTCCAGGGATGAGGGACTTCAGTTATGTGGATAGACTGGAGAAGCTGGGGTTGTTCTCCTTAAAGCAGAGAAGGTTGAAAGGAGATTTGATCGAGGTGTTCAAAATCATGAGGGGTCTGGGCAGAGTAGATAGAGAGAAACTGTTCCCATTGGTGGAAGGGTCGAGAACCAGAGGACACAGATTTAAGATGATTGGCAGAAGAACCAAAGGTGACATGAGGGGAAACCTTTTTACGCAGCGAGTGGTTAGGATCTGGAATGCGCTGCCTGAGAGGGTGCTGGAGGCAGACTCAATCATTGCTGTTTTGTTCAGAATAAATGCGCAGGACTGTATCGCAAGCTCAAACTGTTGTGACCTTGGTCTCTTTATTCAGACTCCAGAGTGAGGAAGCAGCATGGTGAGTCACCTTTTATACCCGCTTGCCCCAGGATGCACAGGTGACCCTTAAGTCTCCCACAGGTGTGCCTCCTGGTGGCAAGTCTTACATTTTGGTGAGGTTTACATACATACAGAACAACTGCTTTCAAAAGGGAGTTGGATAAGTTCCTGAAGGAAAATAAATTGCAGGGCTACGGGCAAAGGGCGGGGGAGTGGGATTGGATGAAGTGCGTTTGCAGAGAGCTGGTACGGGCTCGACGGGCCGAATGGCTGTCTCCTGTGCTGTAATCGTTCAATGACTCTATGATTCTAAGTTTACGGACAGTGCAAGGTGGGAAGCCGCTCGGGAGAACATTGGAATAGTCAAGTCTCGAGGTAACAAAGACGTGGGTGAGGGTACCAGCAGCAGATGAGCTGAGGTGGGGGCGGAGACTGAAATGTTATGGAGATAGCCGGATTTGATGATGCAGCGGATATCTGGTCCGCAGGGTCAAAAACGACGGCAAACTTGCAAACGGTCTGGTTCAGCCTCAGGCAGTTAGTAGGGAGAGGGATGGAGTCGGTGGGCTGGGGAATGGAGGTTGTGGCGGCGACCGAAAACAATGGCCTTGGCCTTCCCGATATTTAGTGGCGTCTGGGAAATATATGTTCGGACAGTACTGGATGTCGGACAAACAGTGTGGCAAGTTAGGGAGAGTGCAGGGGTGGAGAGAAGCGCTGGTGGAATCGAGCTGGGTGTCGTCAGCGTACATGGGAAACTGACCTGTGCTTTCGGATGATGTCGCCGAGGGGCAGCCTGCAGAAGGGAAACAGGAGGAAGCCAAGGACCAAGGATAGATCCTTGGGGGATTCCAGAGGTAACGGAGCGGGAGCGGGAAGAGAAGCCATTGCAGGCGATTCTCTGGCTGCAACTGGTTAGATAAGAATGGAGCGAGGCGAGGGGGCTAATTGGACATTTCTTTCAGAGAGCCAGCACAGGCACAATGGGCTGAATGGCCTCCTTCAGTGCTGTATCATGAGGAGGTTAGGTGTGTAGTGATGGGCTGTGATACAAAGCAGGCTGTTGCAGTCATAGTACCTGATCAAACCAGTAATAGTATCACACCAATCTTACAGACTGGTACGGCGGAGGAGGAAATCGGCCCTCATTTTTATTCAGCAGATTGTTGACAGTCCAAGAACAAAATGAGTAATTTTGCTGCAAAAATTAAAATATACAAGCCTTCAAAAGCGTTATTAAATATTGGTTAGTATCCTTTTATACCTTGCTCAAGCCTTTTGACTCTTGCTGGGTGCAGTACAGTAAGATCAGCAACCCTCTGTTATCCGAGAAAATGCTTCACGTTTAAGTCTAAAAAGTGAGATTTGACAGACTGTTGAATTGTGGGAGGTTGCTGGGCAGCCTAGCCCTTGTGTTCCCCCCCACAACGCCCCCCCTCCCCCCCAGCCCCCTCCAAAATGACTGCATCGAGTGAGAACTCCAACATTCTCTGGCCCTTTCAGCCAGCTTCGAATGTCACTGAAAAGCCAAGTGAGAAGCTTCACTGGGATGGTAATAAAAGGGGACATTTTGGCCACAGGCAAACGTGAAGCTTTCCAACTCTATTTATGGCAGCGCTAGTGGATCGGTCGGTTAAAGAGAGCAGCATTGATGTTTTGGACGTTCAATATCTCACAGAAATTTCGTTGTGATGTGCTTCGGGAGCTTCCGAAGGATTCTGGGCAACGTTGTTTAACAAAAGACAACTTATTAAAGGTGTACACTGCAGGACGCCAGGTTAGAGAGGCAAACTGGTGGTTGATTTAAACTTGGCGGACATTCCTTTCCCCAGGAGATCAGACTCGTTGGGTTGGGTACAGTCCAAGATGCGGGTTTTATTTAGGCTTGACACAGTTAAATTTCTGCCATTATTGTTGATAAGTCCTTACTATACAGTATAAATGCACACGACGCCCATACTTGAGAGAAGGTCACGCTGTGACCAGTTACCTTTATTACCAAGACCTCAAGTGATGAAGGTGGGTGGAGCTTCCCCTTTTATACCTGAAAGTCCAGGTTAGGAGTGTCTCCCACGAGTTCGCCCCCTGTGGTCAATGTTCTCAAGGTGTACAACTTAGGTCAGCTTATACATAGGTTACAATGATAGTTGAATACATGACAATTGTATTGGGGACTTTGTTAAATTCTAGGTTACAAGCCTATCCTTTACATTTAAGGCTATAGACAAGGTAAGCTGTGACGTTCTCTGCAGGCTTCCAACACAACCAAGGGAAAAGCTCGGGACATCGTTCCCACATTCTGCATCTTTAATCACAACCGTATTTCAGTCCCCTGTTGATATGACGGTGAATTGTTAATCATCCCTGCCTATACTCTCCTTATTCTTATAATGTTCAATCGGGTTCATCACCACATTCAATGCTCGGCCCAACGTCCTTTTAAAGGATTTACAACAAGATTAACTTACATTTATATAGCGCCTTTAGAGTAGTAAACCTTCCCAAAATTTGACACCGAGCCACATAAGGAGAAATTAGGGCAGATGACAAAATCATTGCTCAAAGAGGTGGGTTTTAAGGAGTGTCTTGAAGGAGGAAAGAGAGGTAGAGAAGTGGAGAGGTTTAGGGAGGGAGTTCCAGAGCTTGGGGCCCAGGCAACAGAAGGCACGGCCACCGATGGTTGAGTGATTATAATCAGGGATGCTCAAGAGGGCAGAATTAGAGGAGCGCAGACATCTCGGGGGGTTGTAGGGTTGGAGGAGATTACAGAGATAGGGAGGAGCGAGGCCATGGAGGGATTTGAAAACAAGGATGAGAATTTTAAATTGCCAGGTTATTAAACTTGGAGGCACATGGTCGATGAACAGGGGTGTATTCAATCCTACCAACGTAATAAATGGTGTTTAAATTCTCTGATATGTTATTAAACAAAACGTACACAACTGGTGCTCTCTGCGCTTTTATATATTCTCTCGTGCTGTGAGTGCTGCTACTTTAAAAATAGCATTGAGCATTAAGATGTATTTAAAAAAAGATCGTAACCTTTCTAATTAGAAATCAGGCAGCCTTGAGACTGCTTATTTTGTTGGGTTGTGGCGTGCTTTGACAGACTCCAGAGTTGCAGGCCCGGCGTACACAATCTCAAACAGGTCTCACCTCAGCCAGGCTCTCCCACCACACTAGCCCGGCAACAGCTCGCTTTGTAAAGCCTGAGCGACCCCTGCCCGTGATCCCTGAGTGACCCCTGTCCGTGATCCCTGAGTGACCGCTGTCCGTGATCCCCGAGCGACCCCTGTCCGTGATTCCCGAGCGACCCCTGTCCGTGATCCCCGAGCGACCCCCGTCCGTGATCCCCGAGCGACCCCTGTCCGTAATCCCCGAACGACCCCTGTCCGTGATACCCGAGCGACCCCTGTCCGTGATCCCCAAGCGACCCCTGTCCGTGATCCCCGAGCGACTCCTGTCCGTGATCCCTGAGCGACCCCGTCCGTGATCCCCGAGCGACCCCTGTCCGTGATCCCCGAGCGACCCCTGTCTGTGATCCCTGAGTGACCCCTGTCCGTGATCCCTGAGCGACCCCTGTCCGTGATCCCTGAGCGACTCCGGTCCGTGATCCCTGAGCGACCCCTGTCCGTGATCCCTGAGTGACTCCTGTCCGTGATCCCTGAGTGACCCCTGTCCATTATCCCCGAGCGACCCCTGTCCGTGATCCCCGAGCGACCCCTGTCTGTGTTCCCGAGTGACCCCTGTCCGTGATCCCTGAGCGACCCCTGTCCGTGATCCCTGAGCGACTCCTGTCCGTGATCCCTGAGCGACCCCTGTCCGTGATCCCTGAGCGACCCCTGTCCGTGATCCCTGAGCGACCCCTGTCCGTGATCCCCGAGCGACCCCTGTCTGTGATCCCTGAGCGACCCCTGTCCGTGATCCCTGAGCAACTCCAGTCCGTGATCCCTGAGTGACCCCTGTCCGTGATCCCTGAGTGACTCCTGTCCGTGATCCCTGAGTGACCCATGTCCATTATCCCCGAGCGACCCCTGTCCGTGATCCCCGAGCGACCCCTGTCTGTGATCCCTGAGTGACCTCTGTCCGTGATCCCTGAGCGACCCCTGTCCGTGATCCCTGAGCGACCCCTGTCCGTGATCCCTGAGAGGCCCCTGTCTGTGATCCCCGAACGACCCCTGTCTGTGATCCCCGAGCAACCCCTGTCTGTGATCCCTGAGAGACCCCTGTCCGTGATCCCTGAGAGACCCCTGTCCGTGATCCCCAAGCGACCCCTGTCCGTGATCCCTGAGCGACCTCTGTCCGTGATCCCTGAGCGACCCCTGTCCGTGATCCCTGAGCGACCCCTGTCCGCGATCCCCTTGCGACCCCTGTCCGTGATCCCTGAGCGACCCCTGTCCGTGTTCCCTGAGCGACCCCTGTCCGTGATCCCTGAGCGACCTCTGTCCGTGATCCCTGAGTGACCCCTGTCTGTGATCTGCAGCCTACTTCAAAATTCTCATTCTTGTTTACAAATCCCTCCATGGCCCTCGCCCCTCCCTATCTCTGTAATCTCCTCCAGCCCCACAACCCCCCCCGAGATGTCTGCGCTCCTCGAATTCTGCCCTCTTGAGCATCCCTGATTATAATCACTCCACCATCGGTGGCCGTGCCTTCTGTTGCCAGGGCCCCAAGCTCTGCAACTCCCTCCCTAAACCTCTCCACCTCTCTTTCCTCCTTTCAGATGCTCCTTAAAACCTACCTCTTTGACCCAGCTTTTGGTCACCTGCCCTAATTTCTCCTTATGTGACTTGGTGTCAAATTTTTGTCTTATGATACTCCTGTGAAGTGCCTTGGGACGTTTAACTATGTTAAAGGCGCTATATAAATATAAGTTGTTGTTGTGGTTGCTCCATCCTGGTGCATCAGATAATTAGGCTATCCGTACGTCCCTGTTTTCTGGGGACAGCCCCTGGATGAGGTACTGTGTCCCCGAGCAAACCATGTCTCCCCCCCGGAAGAGTCCCCGGTTCACAACGATTTGTTCCCGAATAGACGAGAGCTGTGTTGACCGGTGTCGTGTATGTACATAAGGTCTGCCCACCACCAGGAGGCACTACTGTCGGAGGTCCTCGGGTCATAGGTACACTTGTGCTGGGCCCGGTATATAACCTGAACTTCACCTTTGTATCTTCACTTCTGGAAGCCATTAAAGACTGACCATGTTACACCTGGTCACTGGCTCACAGTACGGAGTTCATTGTATCATTTCATACACCCCAACCGGAATGTGCATATCCTACCATCAGATATAGTCACAGTTTCAATGGACTGAACAGTCTTATTGCATTGTTTAGAAACGGTGTCTAACCGCGCTTCAATAGTGTGATGTCACATCCGCGGTAATCATCTGCTCATTTGTTTTGCATTTGCAGTGTATGGGGGGAGGGGCCGGAGGAGAAATTGCCCCGTGAATGGGGATTTAGCACCCGGCCAGATGGGTCACTAAATGTCACTGAATTGGGGTCTTTGTCAGAAAAAATGTGCGGGGCGGTACCGGGGGTGTGATTCGCCTCTGCCAGCGGTAGCGCGTTAGCGGGACGCGACACTCAGTGCCGCGCTGACCCGTCACAACATCCCGCCCTTTCGCCGCCGTTATCTCTGCAACCACTGGGCCACCAGGGAGGGTTTCGGCCGTCCCCGCGGACCTTTGGTCAGGTCACCGACCTGAAACGTTAACTCTTGTTTTTCTCTCTCCACGGACGCTGCCTGGACCGCTGAATGTTTCCAGCGCTTTCTGTTTTTATCTCAGATTTCCAGCATCCGCGGTATTTTGCTTTTGTACGGCTGCTAAAAACGTCTTGCCTCGCTAAGCTGCGCAGCTCACATTTTCCGTCCTGGCTACGTTGCTGCCACCCTGTGTGTCCCTGGATTTGCTTCAGAAAATATGGTCACCCTACAACCAGAACTGAGAGGTTATACCTGTCAGGATGGACCGAATATGCTGGGGATCTTCTTCATCTTAGGCCGCCCCCTGGAGTCGAGGATGACTTGCTTCCACACTAATATGAGTTCTCAGGGTCCTGATGTTGCAGGACCAAAATTTCATTCTAGAGGGTGGAAGCTGCCTGTGCGTGAATTCTTTTAACATGGGGTGGCCACCATACAGACTTGACGGAGCAAGGTCTTGGTCCAATGGCAAGGGGACCCAAGACGACTGGAGACCTGCTCTGCTGCATGGGCCTAGTTCATACACACATAGAAACATAGAAATTTACAGCGCAGAAGGAGGCCATTTCGGCCCACCGTGTCAGCGCCGGCCGACAAAGAGCCGCACGGCCCTCGGTCAGCAGCCCTGAAGGTTACATACAAACCTACGAACAATGGCGGAAAGGTAAAGAGCACCCAGCCCAACCAGTCCGCCCCCACACAACCGCGACACCCCTTATACTGAAACATTCTACACTCCACCCCAACCGGGACCATGTGATCCCCTGGGAGAGGCAAAAACCAGATATTCCCACTAACCCCCTCCCTTCCTCCCAAAGAGAAGGCTGATTGCTCTGGGCAGTACGGTTCTACAGCTGGGAGACGGGGGAGAGCTGGTGAGTTTTTATTCATTTACTGGCGACGGTGACCAGGTCAAATGAAGCTCCCGTGATCACCAACGCAGGCAGGTGTTGGGAGCAGCTTGGCAGAATTTCCCACTACCCTCGAATAACTATGGGGTGACCTAATAGAGCTTTTTAAAATGATGAAAGTGTTCGATAGGGTAGATGCAGAGAAGTCCAGAGCGAGGGGCCATAAATATAAGACAGTCACTAATACATCCAACAGGAAATTCAGGAGAAACTTCTTTACCCAGAGAGGGGTGAGAATGTGGAACTCGCTGCCACAGGGAGGGGTTGAGGCGAATAGTATCGATGCATTTAAGGGCAAGCTGGATAAACACATGAGGGAGAAGGGAATAGAAAGATATGTTGTCTCCCTCTCTTTCCTCCTTCAAGACACCCCTGAAACCCTACACCTTCTTTTGGTCACCAGCCCGAACTTCTCCTTATGTGGCTCAGTGTCAAATTTTTTATTACACTATACTCCTGTGAAGAGCCTTGGGATGTTTCACTACACTAAAGGCGCTATATAAATGCAAGTTGTCGATGGGGTGAGATGAACAAGAGTGGGAGGAGCTGGTGTGTTGGGCCGAATGGCCTGTTTCTGTGCTGTAACCCAGGCTCATTGTCCCCTCGATAGCCCAGGGGCTGCAAGGCTAATTTAACCTCCACATCTAACTCCCCTGGGAGCTCTTGGTCTGTGTGGGTTAGCATCACGCTGGCTTTCCAACTAGGCCCTCGGGGGAGGGGAGGACCGGCAACATATATGGAAAGGAATGTTCACTACTAATGTGTGCGCCTGTCAGCATGCTCCCAGGTTTCTGCTCCGCTGGTCGTTGCACACTAAACCAATGAGCGTTACAGAGTAGAGTTTGCTTGATGGCTCCTGCACAAGAATGACACGTGAATTCGTTACACGTTCATCACAACAAAATAGTTGTAGAGCTGTTGCCTTAGCCAGTCACGCGATGTTCACAAGACTCAATAAAACCCCAGCCAGTTGGGTCTAGGTCAGCCACGATGTGGTATGCAGTTGTGAGCCTAGTGGATGAACTGGTAATGTGTAGTGTGATTATTAAACCTTTGTTAATAAACCAACTGGTTCTTAATAGCAATGTGTTGCTATGAATTCTTAAGCAAAGAACCCATGAAGCAAACACATTACAGCTATTATTGAGAGAACAGTAGAAAGAAAGAACTTGCATTTATATAGCGCCTTTTACACTCTCAAGATGTCCCAAAGCACTTTACAGCCAATTAAGTACTTTTTTTTTTGAAGTGTAGTCACTGTTGTAATGTAGGAATGCAGTCAATTTGCACACAGCAAGCTCCTACAAACAGCAACGTGATAATGACCAGATAATCTATTTATTATTATGTTGATTGAGGGTTAAATATTGGCCAGGACACCGGAGGTAACGCCCTTGCTCTTCTTCAAAATAATGCCATGGGATCTTTTACAGCTACCTGCGAGGGCAGACGGGGCCTCAGTTTAACGTCCCATCCGAAAGACGGCACCTCCGACAGTGCGGTGCTCCCTCAGTACTGGCTTCGCACCAAGTTGTAATCCCAATCTGCGGCATGCCTAAATTCACAGGCCCCAATACATGCCACTTTTTCACCAGACTAGGATAGGGGTGTTGCGCCATCTGCATCAACAGCATCAGAAAAAAGTTGCAAAGCCTGTTAAGTGATTAATTTTTGGCAGGTACAGCTCTACATGCGTTCACTTTCTCAGTCTTCCCATACCATGCACCATCTCTGTCCTAGAGACTGCGGCCAACCACAATGCCATCATTGACCGCTATGACATACAGCAGAGAAGCTCAGGTTGACTCGCTCCCTGCATCTGCTTAGTATTTCTACAGGATGACACTGTTACATGGAATTACATCAAGTCGGGTAACACAGGTTAGCAA
Organism: Pristiophorus japonicus; assembly: GCF_044704955.1. Classification (NCBI taxonomy): domain Eukaryota; kingdom Metazoa; phylum Chordata; class Chondrichthyes; family Pristiophoridae; genus Pristiophorus; species Pristiophorus japonicus. Next base: position 42,452,052 of record NC_091998.1, read on the forward strand.
GGCAGCCGAAAAAGCAAACTAAGCACTAGGGTTTATTACTAAAGAATTGAAAAGTAGGGAAGTTATGCATAGTTTTAAGGTGGTTGGTGGAAGGTTCAGAGGAAATTTGCGGGGGGCTTCTTCACGCAGAGGGTTGTGGGGGTCTGGAACTCACTGCCTGGAAGGGTGGTTGGATGGGCAATTGAAGTGTCGTAGCCTGCAGGGTTACGGACCAAGAGCTGGTAATTGGGATTAGACTGGATGACCTTTCGTTGGCTGGTGCAGATATAATGGTAAGTACTGCAGGGAATAGAATACGGCCAGGGTGATCTCCTGGACTAGTTTCGATTGCCTGGATGGGTCGGAGAGGAATTTTCCCAGATTTTTTTCCCCCAATTGGCCTGGGTTTTTATCTGGTTTTTGCCTCTCCCAGGAGATCGAATGGCTCCAGTTGGGGTGGAGTGTAGAATGTTTCAGTGTAAGGGGTGTCGCAGTTGTGTGAGGCGGACTGGTTGGGCTGGGTGCTCTTTACCTTTCCAGCATTGTTCATTGTTCATAGGTTTATATGTAACCTTCAGGGCTGCTGACCGAGGGCCGTGCGGCCCTGTGAAATGGCCTCCTTCTGCGCTGTAAATTTCTGTTTCGATGTTTAAACCTGTATCGAACCTTGGAGAGACCAAACTTGCAAGTCTGTGTACATTTCTGGTCTCCATATTACAAATAGGATATAGAGGCATTGGAGAGGGTGAAGAGAGGATTTACAAGGATGATACCAGAAATGCGAGGGTATACACATCAGGAAAGGATGAACAGGCTGGGTCTCTTTTCTCTTGAAAAATGAAGGGTGAGGGGTGACCTAATAGAGTGCTTTAAAATGATGAAAGGTTTTGGTAGAGTGGATACAGAGAGAATGTTTCCACTTGTGGGGAAGAGCATAACTAGAGGCCATCAATATAAGATAGTCACCAAGAAATCCAATAGGGAATTCAGAAGAAACTTCTTTACCCAGAGAGTAGTGAGAATGTGGAACTCGCTGCCACAGGGAGTGGTTGAGGTGAATAGTATCGATGCATTTAAGGGGGAGGCTGGACAAGAATATGAGGGAGAAGGGAATAGAGGGTTATGCTGATAGATTTAGATGAGGAAAGACAAGAGGAGGCTCGAGTGGAGCATAAACACCGGCATGGACTGGTTGGGCCAAATGGCCTGTTTCTGTGCCGTATATCCCATGGAATCCAGTGTAAGTCCAGAGCACTGAAACAGGCGAATAGGTCTTTCTGAGTGGCCTAACCGCTCTGCTACTGTGGTCGGCCAAAATCAAAGGCTGTGCCTGCGTTTCCCGACAGGTCGTCCCATCGGCTGGAGCTTCCAGTGAGGATTGGAGTGGACCCTTGCTGTGCTCACTCACAGCAAAGAAGCATCAGGCCGGTGAACACAGGCCAATTCAAAGAGCTCTTCTGACTGGCTGCTCGTTTTGTTCGGGAGGATTCATCCGGCGATAAAACGAGGGGCCACATCCCGGCCATGCCGCATGAGCGAGAAGGGCTGGCCAGGATGAACAACAGGACTGCTTTAAGCACATCGCTGGGATGGAGTGCGTGCGTTTCCGCATGGGAGTGAAGGCGCAGGAAGCACTCGGGGTTGCGCTCACTAAAGCTCATCAATTCTCATTGCATTGAGCCCAAAGACAGCAATGCCCGTGGACAGGGTACCTCTGAGACCCTCACCCCAAAGATGTGACTGTGAGGGGGGTGCGAGTCGGGGGTGGTAATGCATTTGCTTCATGGGAGCTTTGCTTCAGAACTTCATTGCTATTAAGAACTAGTTGGTTTATTAACAAAGGTTTAACAATCACACTACACGTTACCAGTTCATCCACTAGGCTCACAACTGCATACCTCATTGTGGATGACCTAGACCCAACTGGCTGGGGTTTTATTGAGTCTTGTGAACATCACATGACTGGCTAAGCCACTCACAATGCAACAGCTCTACAACTATTTTCATTAAACGATAAACACTAGAACCAACAGATTAAATAAAACTTTGTGAACCTTAACGGTCAAATTAAAATTGGTTGCCGGGGGTGATGATGCACTCCAGTCCCTCCGGTGCCCACCTCTTGCGGAAGGGGAGCGGGTAGGTCCGAGGGCCTCCTCGTAGGACTGCTCCTGGGCACAGCCGGGCACTGCCGGTCCAGGCAGCGGGCGGTCGAGGGGGTCGTTTAGCCCGACTGCCTGCCTCTCTTCCGCAGTTACATCTGAGCCAGGGTATCCCTGCCACCTAAAACCGCGGTCGTGGAGGTACGGATTCCTGAGCAGCGGCTCCTGCAGGACAGCTGCCACTCCAGGCGGTGGAGAGCTGCGCTTGGTGGCAACTCTGTTCCAGACCCTGATGAGTTCCTAGTAAAAGACAGGCAGCCCCCGCATGGTGGTCCTGACGCCCCCCAGGCTCACAAACAGGAACTGCGTGTCATAATTGAGGCTGTATTGCTGGCGGAAGAAATACGTCTCCAGCGCACGCCACCTAGGACGGGGCTTGATGTAGAGGTATCTCTGCAGGGTCTGAAGATGGAAAGTCGCTAGCTGGGTGCTGACGCACACCAACGCCTGACCGCCTCCCTAAGCGGGAGACTCAAGACTGCGGCAGAGACCCAGTGCTTCCTGTTGTTCCAGAAGAAGTCCACCAGCTTCTTCTGTATCTTGGCGACAAACGCAGGGGGAGGAGTCAAAGTGACCAGCCGGTACCACAGCATAGCAGCCACCAGCTGGTTTATGACTAGCGCTCGACCCCTGTAGGACAGCACTCGGAGCAGTCCTGTCCAGCGCCCTAGGCGAGCGGCGACCTTGGCCTCCAGCTCCTGCCAGTTCGCCGGCCAGGCTTCCTCGTCGGGGCTAAGGTAGACTCCCAGATAGAGGAGATGGGTCGTGCTCCAGGCAAAAGGCCTGAGCTCCTCCGGCAGGGAGTCCACCTGCCACTGACCCACCAGGAGTCCGGAACATTTCTCCCAGTTAATCCTGACGGCGGATGCGGCCGAGTAAATCTCCTAGCACTCATGCATCCTCCGCAGGTCAACGGGGCAACATGCTCACTGGTGCATTCATTACAGGGGGGATAGCCAGATTTACAGCTCCACAAACCTATCACCATAACAGAGTGTTGAAGAACGCCTGGGCAGTGCGCGGAGGGCAATTCCTTGGCTGTGTCCCAGCTGAAATATGTCGCTGTGTTGTTGCCATTTCTATTGTGCTCGGAAAAGAAAGAATTGCGAGCGTACACTGTGTGGGGTCACTGTCACCATTTACTTCGATTAATATTTGTGATGCTGCTGCGTTTTATAAGAAGAAAGAAAGACTTGCATTTATATAGCGCCTTTCACGACCACTGGAAATCCCTAAGCACTTTACAGCCAATGAAGTACTTTTGGAGTGTAGTCACTGTTGTAATGTGGGAAGCCAATTTGCGCACAGCAATGTGATAATGGCCATATAACCTGTTTTTTCCTATGTTGATTGAGGGATAAATATTGGCCCAGGACACCAGGAATAACTCCCCTGCTCATCTTCAAAATAGTGCCATGGGATCTGAGAGAGCAGACGGGGCCTCGGCTTTACGTTTCATCTGAAAGGCAGCACCTCCGACAGTGCGGCACTCCCTCAGCACTGCACTGGGAGTGTCAGCTTGGATTTATGTGCTCCAGGCTCTGGAGTTTCGGCATCGAGCTCTGCGAGGTTGTGCGATTGGATACACAGTGAGGCTCTGTACTCTGCCCAAACAATGTTCCCTAACCCTCAGCTTAATAAACAGCAGCTCCCCCAACTCTACCGTGTGACACTTCCCATTTCCCATGCCAGCTATTATCCTGGCCTCGCTGCTCGGAGCTGCCAATTAGTGTTGAATTATGGGCAGTTTGAAATTGTGGATTCGAGCCCACTATGGGGTGACACTGGGGCCACATTCCATCTCGAAACCTAAATCATTTATTTATTCATTCTCTCAGTACAAGGAGGCCAGATTTCTCTTGTAAAAGCGAGTTTGCAAAGGGCTCCTTATGAAACTGTCAAAAATAAAATGCATGCAGGATGAAATACGGTCACAAAGTGCGATTCAAATAACCGAGATTTTTTACCTCGCTCAATGACAGGCAGCTGACAGTCTGTAGACGCAAGCACCAACAACAACAACTTATATTTCTATAGCACCGCAACATAGTAAAACATTCCAAAGAGCGTCACAGGAGTGTTATCAAACAGAATTTCACACCAAGTTACATAAGGAGTTGTTAGGGAACATATAAGAACATAAGAACATAAGAAATAGGAGCAGGAGTAGGCCATACAGCCCCTCGAGCCTGCTCCGTCATTTAATACGATCATGGCTGATCTGCTCATGGACTCAGCTCCACTTCGCTGCCCACTCATAAACCCTTATCCCCTTATCAGTTAAGAAACTGTCTATCTCTGTCTTAAATTTATTCAATGACCCAGTTTCAACAGCTCTCTGAGGCAGCGAATTCCACAGATTTACACCCCTCTGAGAGAAGAAATTCCTCCTCTGCTCAGTTTTAAATGGGCGGCCCTTTATTCTAAGATTATGTCCCCTAGTGTTATGTATGTAATCTTTGTAATAGTGTAAGACTTTCCACCAGGGGGCGCACCTGTTGGAGACCCAAGGGTCAGCTGCACACCTCATGCAAGCAAGTATAAAAGGTTGTCTGCCATGCTGCTTCTTCACTCTGGAGTTTGATTAAAGAGACTAAGGTCACATCAGTTTGAGCTTAAAGCACACAGTCTTGTGGAGTTATTCTAAACATAACAATTGGCGACGAGTAACAGATCACGAACTTTCACGCGGTTATGGCTGCCGTTGCTATTCTTGAGAGATTTGTTGAGGGTGAGGATTGGGAAGCTTTCATTGAGCGTCTTGACCAGTATTTCATGGCCAACGAGCTGGATACGGACAGTATCACGGTCAAACGCAGGGCGATTCTCCTCACTGTTTGTGGGTCCACGATATATGGCCTCATCAAAAATCTGCTAGCACCGACAAAACCAACGGACAAGACACATGCAAAGTTGTGCACGCTGGTTCGGGAACACCTCAAACCGAAGGAGAGCATCTTAATGGCCAGGTATCGCTTTTATACGCAGCATCGCTCCGAGGGCCAGGACGTGGCGAGCTATGTCGCCAACCTAAGACACCTTGCGGGACCGTGCATATTTACTGGATTTTTGGGGGAAATGTTGCGGGACTTTTTCGTGTTTGGAATCAGCCACAAGGTCATTCTTCGCAAACTGCTGTCTGCCGAATCCCCAGATCTGAACAATTCCATCTCGATAGCCCAGGCTTTCATGTCCACGAACAATAACACTAAGCAGATATCTTTTCAGCATCGAAGCTCACTGGCAAGTACTGTGCATAAAATAACGCCTTCAGCAGGCAGAACTGTACATGGCAGGGCCTACACGCCTGCAGAGGCCTGACCTAGGATGACTCAGAGTCTGCTGTGGTGCGTGAATGTGAATCTATTAACACCATGTTGGTGCTGTGGGGGTAATCATAGAGCCCATCAATGTCGATTCAAGCACTACGTGTGCAAGGGCTGTGGAACACTGGGGCATCTCCAGCGAATGTGCAGACATGCTGCGACTCACCACGTGGCAGAGTCGGCAGAAGATGACCGATCCGGCGCGGATCACGCTGAACGAGTAAGAGAGGCAACTCAACCCGAGGCTGAAGAGGAAGTGTATGGGGTACACACCTTCACCACCAAAAGCCCTCCGATATGTTGAAAGTCAAATTAAACGGCATTCCAGTTTCCATGGAATTGACATGGGGGCGAGTCAGTCAATTATGAGCCAGAAGGCTTTTGAGAAACTGTGGGGCAACAAGGCACAAAGGCCAAAACTAAGCCCGATCCACACCAAGCTGCGCACTTACACCAAAGAGCTCATACCAGTCATTGGCAGTGCGGCAGTGAAGGTATCGTATGATGGAACTGTGCATGATTTATCACTATGGATTGTACCAGGCGATGGCCCAACGCTGTTCAGCAGAAGCTGGCCAGGAAAGATCCGGTGGAACTGGGACAACATCAAAGCGCTGTCTTCGGTGGATGACGCCTCGTGCGCCCAAGTGCTAAACAAATTTCCGTCGCTATTCGAGCCAGGCATCGGCAACTTCACAGGCGCCAAAGTGCAGATTCATCTAGTCCCTGATGCATGGCTCAATCATCACAAGGCCCGAGCGGTTCCATATATGATGCGGGAGAAAGTCGAGATCGAACTGGACAGACTTCAACGAGAGGGAATTATATCGCCAGTCGATTTCAACAAGTGGGCCAGTCCAATTGTTCCAGTGTTGAAAAGCAATGGCATGGTCAGAATCTGCGGAGACTACATAGTAACAATCAACTGAGTCTCGTTACAGGACCACTACCCAAAGCAGAGGACCTGTTCGCAACGTTAACAGTGGGGGAAGTCGTTCACCAAGCTGGATCTAACCTCTGCTTACATGACACGGGAGCTGGCTGAATCTTCGAAAAGATTGATGTGCATCAACACGCACAAAGAACTGTTCATATACCACAGATACCCCTTTGGGATTCGCTCGGCTGTTGCCTCCAGAGAAACATAGAGAGTCTGCTGAAATTGGTTCCGCGCACCATTGTGTTCCAAGACAACATCCTGAGCACTGGTCGTGACACCACCGAACACTTGCACAACCTGGAAGAGGTTCTGAAGCGACTAGACAGAATGGGACTCAGGCTGAAACGCTCCAAGTGTGTTTTCCTGGCGTCAGAGGTTGAAGTTTTGGGGAGAAAGATTGTGGCGGACAAGACAGAGGCCATCAAGAATGCACCCAGACCACAGAATGTGACGGAGCTGCGTTCGTTCTTGGGACTCCTCAACTATTTTGGTAACTTTCTACCCGGGTTGAGCACTTTGCTGGAACCTTTGCATTTATTGCTACGTAAGGGTGATGACTGGGTTGGGGTAAATCTCAAGAGACAGCCTTCGATAAGGTCAGACACCTGCTATGTTCTAACAAGTTACTTGTATGACCCGTGTAAACGTTTAGTACTAGCTTGTGATGCATCTTCATACGGGGTCAGTTATGTGTTACAGCAAGCCAATGTGTCAGGCAAACTGCAACCGGCTGCATATGCGTCCAGAAGTTTATCTAAGGATGAAAGAGCCGACAGTATGGTTGAGAAAGAAGCATTAGCATGCGTATACGGGGTTAAGAAAATGCACCAATACCTATTTGGACTCCGGTTCGATCTCGAAACCGACCACAAACCACTCATTTCGCTGTTCTCAGAAAGCAAAGGTATTAACACCAATGCTTTGTCCTGTATCCAAAGATGGGCACTAACATTATCTGCTTATGATTATATAATCCGCCACAGACCAGGCACTGAGAACTGTGCTGATGCCATCAGTCGGCTACCATTGCCCACCACAGGGGTGGAAATGGCGCAACCCGTAGGCTTGCTTCCTGTAATGGATGCTTTTGAGAGCAAGGAGTCACCCGTCACGGCTCGCCAGATCAGGACCTGGACTAGCCAGGACTCTGTGCTATCACTAGTAAAAAGCTGAGTCCTTAATTGGAGCTGGTCGGCGGTTCCCGGGGAAATGCAAGACGAAATTAAGCCATTCCACTGACGTAAGGATGAAATGTCCATCCAATCAGATTGTCTCCTATGGGAGAGTCGTGTGGTTTTGCAAAATAAAGGCAGGGAAACGTTTATACGTGACCTACACAGTACCCACCCAGGCATAGTCATGATGAAGGCTATTGCCAGGTCGCATGTTTGGTGGCCCGGCATTGACTCAGAATTGGAGTCATGCATACACCAATGTAACACTTGCTCACAGTTGAGCAATGCACCAAGGGAGGCCCCACTGAGTCTGTGGTCATGCCCTCCAAACCGTGGTCCAGGGTCCACGTAGATTTCACTGGCCCCTTTCTAGGAAAGATGTTCCTAGTAGCAGTGGACGCTTACTCTAAATGGATTGAATGTATAATGTCGTCATGTACATCCACTGCCACCATTGAAAGCCTCCACATGGTTCATCAGATGGTTTGCCCGATGTCCTTGTTAGTGACAATGGACCATGTTTCACCAGCTCAGAATTCAACAAGTTCATGACCCGCAATGGCATCAAACATGTCAGGTGTGTCCCGTTTAAGCCCGTATCCAATGGTCGAGCGGAACGGCCAGTCCAAACTATCAAGCAGAGCTTGAAATGCATGACGGACGGTTCCCTGCAGACCCGGTTATCTCAGGTTCTGCTCAGCTACCGCACGCGACCCCACTCGCTTACCGGGGTTGTTCCGGCAGAATTGTTAATGAAGAGAGCACTCAAAACCAGGCTCTCCTTAGTCCACCCAGATCTTGATGATCATGTAGAAACCCGGTGTCACCGACATAACGTGTACCACGATCGCGCGGCTGTATCACGTGACATTGAGGTTAATGACCCGGTGTTTGTTCTTAATTACGGTGATGGTCCCGAATGGGTTGCTGGCACTGTGTTAGCCAAGGAGGGGAATAGAGTGTTTGTTGTCAAACTTCTGAATGGATAAACGTGCAGAAAGCACTTGGATCAGACCAAACTGCGATTCACTGACAACCAAGAACAGTTTGAAGAGGACATTACCATCATTGATCCACCAACGCACATCCAACCAGTAATCGACCTCACTGTCAACCACGAGGATGAACCCACCATACCCGACAGTCCGATCAGACCAGCCGCGCTGCAGTGCATCAATGATCCGACCCACTCATCCATGCCAGGACTTCAACTCAGGCGATCAACCCGGGAACGAAGAGCCCCAGCTCGCCTCAACTTGTAAATAACTTGTATCTAAGACTTGGGGGGGGGGGGGAGTGATGTTATGTATGTAAACTTTGTAATAGTGTAAGACTTGCCATCAGGGGGCGCACCTGTTGGAGACCCAAGGGTCACCTGCACTCCTCGTGCAAGCGAGTATAAAAGATTGTCTGCCATGCTGCTTCACTCTGGAGTTTGATTAAAGGGACTAAGGTCACATCAGTTTGAGCTTACAGACAACAGTCTTGTGAAGTTATTCTGAACATAATACCTAGTTCTAGTCTCCCCTATCAGTAGAAACATCCTCTATGCATCCACCTCATAATCTTATATCTTTCGAATCACCTCTCATTCTTCTGAATTGCAATGAGTAGAGGCCCGACCTACTCAACCTTTCTCGAATATATGTTAGAGATCGTAGAGCGACGTGATCAGGGCCCAGGAGAGGCGAGAGTTCAGGGCCCAGAAGAGGCGAGGGCCCTGGGGCAGCACGGGCCCAGCCCACACTGCGATGTGTGTGCACATGAGGCCCGTGTAGCAGAGCAGGTCTCCAGTCGTCCTGGTTAACCCTCGCCACTGGACCAAGACCTAGCTCTGTCAAGCCTGTGTGGTGGTTGGTGTGCAACGGTCACCCCATGTTAAAAGATTCCACGCACAGGCATCTCCCACCCTTCAGGATGTAGTTCGGGACCTGGAATATTAGGTCCTTCATTGAAACACCTGTGAACTCATCCTTTTTTGGTGTGGAAGCAAGTCATCCTCGATACGAGGGACCGTCTAATACTATGTACTATTAGGCTAGTTGACCTGATCAAAGAGGTAGGTTTTAGGGAGCTTCTTCAAGGGGAAGAGAGAGGGGCGGCGAGGTTTAGGGAGGGAATTCCAGAGCTTCCGCTCTCCCATCACTCCTGTGCTCACTGAATTACAGGCCCAGGCAGCTGAAGGCACAGTCGCCAAAATCGAGGATGTTGAAGAGACTGGAATTAGAGGAGTGCAGATATCTCGGGGGGGGGGGGGGGACTGTGGGACTGTATGAGATTACAGCGATAGGGAGGGGCGAGGCCATGGAGGGATTTGAAAACAAGGATGAGAATTTTTAAATCGTGGTGTTGCATAACCAGGAGCCAATGTAATTCAGTGAGCACAGGAGTGATGGGAGAGCGGGACTCGGTGCGAGTTAGGACAAGGGCAGCCCAGTTTTGGATGTCTTCAAGTTTACAGAGGGTAGAGCGTGGGAGGCCAGCCTGGAGTGTGTTGCAACAGTCAAGTCTAGAGGCAACCAAGGTATGGATGAGGGACAGCAAAGATAGACGCACCGCTGTGGGTCGAAATTCTCTCCCCACTCCCCAGCACTTTGCGATCTCCCCTTTCACCTTCAATCGCCTCCTCAAAAAATACCCCTTCCCCCACGTCTTTGGCTGCCTTCCTATCATTATTTTCCCATTTCCTGCTCAGTGACCACACTCCAAAAGTACTTCATTGGCTGTAAAGCGCTTTGAGACGTCCGGTGGTCGTGAAAGGCGCTATAGAAATCCAAATATTTCTTTCTTTCTTTCAATGTGCATTGCTCCCCCTGTACCTTGGGAGTCAGCACGGAACTTGTTCATATCACTTCTTTGTGTATTTTTTATAGAAGAATTTTCGATATTACGAATATTGGTGGGGAAGATGCTGAGGACCACAAATACTGGTCCATCCCATGTGTCGCCTGCACTCCGGGACTAACTGAATTCCAAACCATCTCTGGAAAGAAATGGTTGGCTCAGATTTCTCTTGTTCCACATGTTCTTATTTCCTTCTGTATTTAGATTCACTGATGGAGCCACACCCTGCGTGATTCCTCTACTCCTGTTGGCTCTTAGTCCGTGGCTCAGTGGGTAGTACACTTACCTCTGAGTCAGAAGGTTGTGGGTTCAAGTCTCACTCCAGGAACTTGAGCACATTAATCTAGGCTGATGTTTCCAGCTGAGGGAGTGCCACACTGTCAGAGGTGCCGTCTTTCAGATGAGATGTTAAACTGAGATCCAGTCTACTCTCTCAGGCGGATGTAAAATATCCCATGGCACTATTTCAAAGAAGAGCAGGCGAGTTGTCCTGGGCCAATATTTATCCCTGAATCATCATCACAAAAACAAATTATCTGGTCATCATCACAGTGACTATGCTCCAAAAGTACTTCATTGGCTGTAAAGTGCTTTGGGATGTCCTGAGGTCATGAAAGGTGAGTTCTTTTTCTTTTCTCTAAGCCATATGCACTCTGCGTCTTACTGAGGTCCAATCAGACTGACAAAGACTATCAAACTGCCCGAATAGTACATAGTATTAAGTGGTCCATCATAGTGGGGAAAACGCTGGAATCGATTATTAAAGATGAAATAGCAGCGCATTTGGAAAGCAGTGACAGGATCGATCCAAGTCAGCATGGATTTATGAAAGGGAAATCATGCTTGACAAATCTTCTAGAATTTTTTGAGGATGTACCTAATAGAGTGAACAAGCGAGAACCAGTGGATGTGATGTATTTGGACTTTTAAAAGGCTTTTGACAAGGTCCCACACAAAAGGTTAGTGTGCAAAATTAAAGCACATTGTATTGGGGGTAATGTATTGACATGGATAGAACCGGTTGACAGACAGGAAGCAAAGAGTAGGAATAAATGGGTCCTTTTCAGAATGTCAGGCAGTGACTAGTGGGGTACTGCAAGGTTCAGTGCTGGGACTCCAGCTATTTACAATATACATTAATGATTTAGACGAAGGATTTGAATATAATATCTCCAAGTTTGCAGATGACACTAAGTTGGGTGGCAGTGTGAGCTGCGAGGAGGATGCTAAGAGGCTGCAGGGTGACTTCGACAGGTTAGGTGAGTGGGCAAATGCATGGCAGATGCAGTATAATGTGGATAAATGTGAGGTTATCCACTTTGGTGGTAAAAACAGGAAGGCTGATTATTATCTGAATGGTGAAAGGTTAGTAAAAGGGAAGGTGCAACGAGACCTGGGTGTCATGGTACATCAGTCATTGAAAGTTGGCATACAGGTACAGCAGGCGGTGAAGGCGGCAAATGGCATGTTGGCCTTCATAGCAAGAGGAATTGAATATAGGAGCAGGGAGGTCTTACTGCAGTTGTACAGGGCCTTGGTGAGACCACACCTTGAGTACAGTTTTGGTCTCCTAATCTGAAGAAGGGCATTCTTGCTATTGAGGGAATGCAGCAAAGGTTCACCAGACTAATTCCCGGGATGGCAGGACTGACATACGAAGAAAGATTGGATCGACTAGGCTTATATTCACTGGAATTTAGAAGAATGAGAGAAGATCTCATAGAAACATATAGAATTCTGAGGGGATTGGACAGGTTAGATGCAGGAACAATGTTCCCGATGTTGGGGAAGTCCAGAATCAGGGGTCACAGTCTAAGGATAAGGGGTAAGCCATTTAGGACCGAGATGAGGAGAAACTTTTTCACCCAGAGAATTGTGTACCTGTGGAATTCTCTACCGCAGAAAGTTGTTGAGGCCAGTTCGTTGGATATATTCAAAAAGGGAGTTAGATGTGGCCCTTACGGCTAAAAGGATCACGGGGTATGGAGAGAAAGTAGGAAAGGGGTACTGAGGGAATGATCAGCCATGATCTTATTGAATGGTGGTGCAGGCTCGAAGGGCCGAAAGGCCTACTCCTGCACCTATTTTCTATGTTTCTATCTCTGTTACACAGCTCCATCCCAGGACGACCAAAAAGCTGCAAATTCTGGAGGTACACGGCAGGGCCATCAGTATCTAAAGGGAGACAGGTCGGGTTAACGCTGAGAGCGCCGAAGGATCGGCCACTGAGACAGGAAGCTGCCTTTCCTCAGGCACGTAGTCCCCGATTGCGGGGAGCGAGCGGGCGTGGAGCAAAAATGGCCAAGGAATGCGGCACGGCTGAGAACGCAGAGGCCCGGGGGGAAATTAACGGGGAAACCAGCAGCCAGGGACCCTTGGGGGCGGTCCATGGCAATTGGGATGGGGTGGGTTAGGGAAAGCTGGAGATCGGGGCTTTGGAGGGGGAGGGAGGTGGCCTGCTGTCTCGGCGGCAGGGGGGGGGAGTGGGGGGAGGGGAGAGAGGCCGCGATCGCCAGAAGGGAGGCCGAAGGTGGGTTAGGCGACAGGGGAAGGACTCCTGCTGCTCCTGGCCCACAAGGGGTGCTATAAAAGGCGCCGCCTTCTGGAGCTGGACAGCTCCCACCTCCCGTTGGCTGCCGGGTTTCCCGAGCCCTGGGAAACCCGGCCCGCAGCCCTTCCACTTGAATCCGGCTCCCAAACGCACTGCGAGGGCCCGATTTAAATATGTTAATGAGCTGCCCTGCCCCTCGAGGGAGGGGTACTCGTTTGCCACGAAAGCCGGCGGCGGCGTGAACAAAGGCGGCAGGCGGGCACGCGGCAGGTTGGGAGCGCGGTTCCCATTTTGACATTTTTAACCCCCGCACCCTCTCCCGCCCGCCGAGCAAGGTGGAAGTGGGGGGTTAATATCCAGGCCACGCAATCTAGGTCAGTGACTCAGTTAGTGACAGACATCGCTCCTAAGCCAGAAGGTTGTGGGCTCGAGCCTCACTCTGAGGGCTCAACCTTCCCCAAAGCATTTTTTTGGCGTACTTGAAGAGTTACGCCCGATTTTTTTGTGGGCCAAGTACGTCCTAAAAGAAATGTTGTAAGTTTCCCCGTTTGGATCTCTTCATTTTGGCGTGGCCTAACCCGAGGGGGGTGGAGCCTTGATCTGTGAAGCAGGGGCCCAGAATGGAACCGGACTGTCTTCGGGCAGGGTTGGAGGTAAGTTGCTGCTAAGTGTTTTTCAATTCTTTCAGTGTGTCCGGGCATTGGCTGCGGTGCCGATTTCCGTACCTGCGGCGCTTTCCTTAACTCCAGGGAAGGTTTTTCAGGACAGGCCACATACGCCGGCCTAATCACAACCGGAGTAACTCTCAGCTGGCCAAACTTCCGTAAATGGCCAGAATTGGCGTAGGTGGCTGGTAACGCCTCCTTTGGCTGAAAAATAAACGGACTTAAAAAATTCATAACTAACTGAGTTACACTGGTGCAAATTGATTGGGGAAACTGGGGATTTTTAAGTTGGGCCAGAAAAAGCAGCCTGCTCAAAAGAAACGGTGCAAATACTGGGGAAAATTGCGCCCTCAGTTTGAACACTCACCATAGGCGGTCCCTCGAAGCGCGGATGACTTGCTTCCACGCCAAAAAAGGATGAGTTCACAGGTGTTTCAATGAAGGACCTGAACGACATCCTGAAGGGTGGAAGATGCCTGGATTTTTTTAACGTGGGGTGGCCGTTGCACACCAGCCACCACACGGGCTTGACAGAGCTAGGCCTTGGTCCCGTGGCAAGGGTTAACCAGGACGACTGGAGACCAGCTCTGCTGATTGAGCGCTGGTTGGAAGCTGACACCCCAGTACAGAGCTGTCGAGCGAGCGCTGCATTATCGGAGGTGCCGTCTTTCAGATGAGACGTCGCGCCGATGCTGTCTGTGCCAGTTCAGGTGGGCGTAAAATGTCCCACAGCACACTTTCGAAGACGAGCAGGGAGCTCAAACTGGCGCTCTCACCAAAATTCTTCCCTGCGACGACACGGCCAAAACAGACTATCTGGTCAGTGATTCATTTGCTGCTTGGGACCTTCCCATGCACAAATTGGCAGCGGCATCTCTCTACATAATAACATTGACTGCTGCTTCAGAGTAATCTGTTGGTTGTAAAGCGCTTTGGGACATCCTGAGGGTGTGATACGGCAATATAAATACAAGCCTTTCCTTTCTCCAGCTCTTAATTCAAATAACATCCAGTGAAGACCTTCCCTCATCATGAGCCAAGTGGATATGTTTTGTCTTCAGGCTTTTGCATGACTTTACTTTGATGCAAAGTGGTGCTGTGATGGTTGAAAGTATTGCTGCCGCAAAACATAGTCATAAAAGCCCAAGTCGGGGCCCGCTGACTATGTGCCTGCTCAGGAGCAAAGGGATGTCTACCATCTGGAAGCTGTTGGTGGCAATGTCTGTTGAAAATGAGCAGAGCTGAACTGGAGCAGATATTGTTGTCTGTCTCAAACAGCGTTTTCAGTCCGTGCACGTTTTGCCTCGTACTAAACAAGCTGTGTCTCTGTCCTCTCAAAACAGCACTGCTCAATCCTCCTCGCGAACTGACTCCTTTTAATCGTCAAACGATAAAATTCACCTCCTTGTTTTCAAATCCCTCCGTGGCCCTCGCCCCCACATCACCACCCCCTCCCCCGCCGCCCCCCATTATCTCGGTAACCTCCTCCAGCCCCGCAACCCTCCGAGATCTCTGCGCTCCTCCAATTCTGGCCTCTTGCGCGCCTCCTATTTCCATCGCTCCACCATCGGCAGCCGTGCCTTCAGCTGTCTGGGCCCCAAGCTCTGGAACTCCCTTCCTGAACCTCTCCGCTTCTCTGCCTCTTTTCCCTCCTTTAAGATGCTCCTTAAAACCTCTTTGATCAAGCTTTTGGCCATCTGTCCCAATATCTCTTTTTGTGTCCCGGTATCGAATTTTGTTTGATAACGCTCCTGTGAAGCGCCTTGGGACGTTTTACAGCACTAAAGGCGCTATATAAATGCAGCTTGTTGGAGTCGGTTTTTTTACGCTTGTGTAAAGGCCGCAAGCAGCCAAGTTGCTGAGCAACGGCCTTCCCAACGCTGTCTGGCTCTGAAAGCATTCCAAGTTTACACAGCTGGGGTCCACATGCTGACATACGGTTCGGGTTTCCGGCACTGACCCCTCGCTTTGAGCCAGTGATTTCCTGCCCTTCACAGAGCCATAAGCCAAGGGGGAGGAGAGGTCACCTATAAGTGTTACTGAAATTGGCCTTTATTACGAAACCTAAGTATGCATATTTCTTTTGCAACTGTAAAACTGGGCGCTGCTGAATCCCACTCCAGAGACTTGAGCTCAAACATTTAGGCTGACACTCCCAGTGCAGTGCTGAGGGAGTGCCACACTGTCAGAGGTGCCGTCTTTCAGATGAGACATTAAACTGAGGCCCCGTCTGCCCTCTCAGGTGAACGTAAAAGATCCCATGGCACTATTTTGAAGAAGAGCAGGGGAGTTATCCCCGTGTCCTTTGGGAACACTGTATATAAGCTGGCCCCGAAGGCCTGTTCCTCACTCTGGAGTGTCTTATTAAAGACTGAGATCACTGTTACTTTAACCTCCCTGTGTGCAGCCTCATCTGTGTTAGGAACACAATAACTGGCGACGAGTACACAAATCCAACGCAAAGATGCAGCAAACTGTGAGCATCCTGGAGAAGTTCTCGGATGGTGAGGACTGGGAAGCCTATGTCGAACGGCTAGACCAGTACTTTGTAGCCAACGAGCTGGACGGAGAAGGAAGCGCTGCAAAAAGGAGAGCGGTCCTCCTCACAGTCTGCGGGGCACCGACCTACAGCCTCATGAAAAATCTTCTGGCTCCAGTGAAACCCACAGATAAGTCGTATGAGGAGCTATGTACACTGGTTCGGGAGCATCTTAACCCGAGGGAGAGCGTGCTGATGGCGAGGTATCGGTTCTACACGTGCCAGCGATCTGAAGATCAGGAAGTGGCGAGCTACGTCGCCGAGCTAAGGCGACTTGCAGGACAATGTGAGTTTGATGGCTACCTGGAGCAAATGCTCAGAGACATTTTTGTACTAGGCATTGGCCACGAGACCATCCTACGAAAACTTTTGACTGTAGAGATATCGACCCTCAGTAAGGCCATTGCGATAGCACAGGCATTTATGTCCACCAGTGATAACACCAAACAAATCTCTCAGCACACAAGTGCTAGCAATGTTCATAAATTAATTGGAACTGTGTTTGTGAGCAGAAATGTACAGGGCAGAAACCACGAGTCTGCAACTGCCAGCAGGCCTCAGGTGACCCAGATGACTCAGAGTCCCCAACAAAGGATGAATGCAAGGCAATTCACACCTTGTTGGCGTTGTGGAGGCTTCCATTCAGCCTATTCATGCCGCTTCAAAGGGTATGTTTGCAAGAGCTGTGGAACAATGGGGCACCTCCAACGAGCTTGCAAACGAGCTGCAAGCTCTGGAAAACCTGCTAACCACTACGTGGCAGAGGAAGATCGGTCCATGGTGAATAAAAGCAATTTCGAGCCTCAGAGAGAGGAGGCAGATGCTGAAGTACATGGGGTGCACACATTTTCGACGAAATGTCCACCTATAATGCTAAACGTAAAATTGAATGACTTACCCGTAGCCATGGAACTGGACACTGGCGCTAGCCAATCCATCATGAGTAAAAAGATGTTTGAGAGACTGTGGTGCAACAAGGCATTCAGACCAGCCCTGAGCCCCATCCACACGAAACTGAGAACGTACACCAAAGAGCTTATCGCTTACCTGGGCAGCGCCATGGTCAAGATCACCTACGAGGGCACGGTGCACAAACTGCCACTCTGGATTGTCCCGGGCGATGGCCCCACACTGCTTGGAAGGAAATGGCTGGGCAAAATCCGCTGGAACTGGGATGACATTTGAGCACTATCACATGTCGATGAGGCCTCATGCGCCCAGAGAAGCACCACTAAGTTTGTGGTCCTGGCCCTCCAGACCATGGTCGAGGATCCATGTCGCCTATGTGGGCCCGTTTCTCGGTAAAATGTTCCTGCTGGTGGTGGTGGATGCTTTTTCAAAACGGATTGAATGTGAAATAATATCGAGAAGCACCGCCACCGCCGCCATTGAAAGCCTGAGGGCCATGTTTTTCCACCCACGGCCTGCCTGACATACTGGGGTTCAGTGACAATGGGCCATGTTTCACCAGAGCCGAATTTAAAGAATTCATGACCCGCAATGGGATCAAACATGTCACCTTGGCCCCGTTTAAACCAGCCTCCAATGGGCAGGCAGAGCGGACAGTACAAACCATCAAACAGAGCCTTAAACGAGTCACAGAAGGCTCACTCCAAACCCGCCTGTCCCGAGTACTGCTCAGCTACCGCACGAGACCCCACTCGCTCACAGGGATGCCCCCGGCTGAGCTACTCATGAAAAGGACACTTAAAACCAGACTCTCGCTGGTTCACCCCAACCTGCATGATCAGGTAGAGAGCAGGCGGCAGCAACAAAAAGTAAACGATGGTTGCACCACTGTGTCACGGGAAATTGATCTGAATGACCCTGTGTATGTGCTAAACTATGGACATGGTCCCAAGTGGATCGCGGGCACGGTGATAGCTAAAGAAGGGAGTAGGGTGTTTGTAGTCAAACTAGACAATGGACAAATTTTCAGAAAGCACCTGGACCAAACGAGGCTGCGGTTCACAGACTGCCCTGAACAACCCACAGCAGACACCACCTTTTTCGAGCCCACAACACACACCCAGAGGATCAATGACACCACGCCGAACCAGGAAATCAAACCCATCACGCTCAATAGCCCAGCAAGGCCAGGCTCACCCAGCAGCCCTGCAGGGCCAACAACACGCCAGCCCAGCGAGGGCACAGCCAACACACCAGAACCGACATTTGTACCGAGGCGGTCCACCAGGGAAAGAAAGGCTCCCGACCGCCTCACCTTGTAAATAGTTTTCACTTTGACTTTGGGGGGGAATGATGTTGTGTATCTGTAAAGCATGCACTCCCATGAAGTCCCAAGGGATCCCAGCATCCCTTGTGGGCACTGTACATAAGCCGGCCCCTTCGCCTGTTCCTCACTCTGGAGTGTCTTAATAAAGACTGAGGTCACTGTTTCTTTAACCTCCCTGTATGCAGCCTCATCTGTGTCAGGAACACAATAATGATCACATTGCTGTTTGTGGGAGCTTGCTGTGTGCAAATTGGCTGCCACGTTTCCTACATTACAACAGTGACTCCACTCCAAAAGTACTTCATTGGCTGTAAAGCGCTTTGAGACGTCTGATGGTCGTGAAAGGCGCTATATAAATGCAATTCTCTCTTTTCTTTCTTTTTAACCCTACTCTTACCTGAGAGCACAGAGGGTGCTGGAAGTGCAGTGTGCCTCTCGGTGCTGGGGACACTGAATCCAAGCGATGGCTGCGAGTTTGAACATCTCCACGTGAGGGACGGAGTTCCGGGCAGAAACATGGAGAGTTCGGCGTGGGGAGAAGCAGAATGTGAGCTCCACCACTGACGTTCAAAATGTTTGAACAGGGCCACTACTTGATCTCTGATCTTTGCTTCTGGAGAAACATTCAGCTGGGTCATACTTCCCCTTCGATGTGTTTGAAGCCGTCATGGATGCTTGCATTTTCATCCATATATCTTTGGTTATGTGTATTCAGCTTCAGCCCTCTAACACCCCCGCACCCTCAGTCCCACTGACTCCCCCAGCCTCAGTCCCACTGACTCCCCCACCCTCAGTCCCACTGACGTCCCCACCCTCAGTCCCACTGACTCCCCCACCCTCAGTCCCACTGACTCCCCCACCCTCAGTCTCACCCCCACCCTCAGTCCCACTGACTCCCCCACCCTCAGTCCCACTGACTCCCTCACCCTCAGTCTCACCCCCACCCTCAGTTCCACTGACTCCCCCACCCTCAGTCCCACTGACTCCCCCACCCTCAGTCCCACTGATGCCCCCACCCTCAGTCTCACCCCCACCCTCAGTCTCACTGACTCCCCCACCCTCAGTCCCACTGACTCCCCCACCCTCAGTCCCACTGACGCCCCCACCCTCAGTCTCACCCCCACCCTCAGTCCCACTGATGTCCCCACCCTCAGTCCCACTGACTCCCCCACCCTCAGTCCCACTGACTCCCCCACCCACAGTCTGAACCCCACCCTCAGTCCCACTGACTCCCCCACCCTCAGTCCCACTGACTCCCCCACCCTCAGTCTCACCCCCACCCTCAGTCCCACTGACTCCCCCACCCTCAGTCCCACTGACTCCCCCACCCTCAGTCTCACCCCCACCCTCAGTCCCACTGACTCCCCCACCCTCAGTCCCACTGACTCCCTCACCCTCAGTCTCACCCCCACCCTCAGTTCCACTGACTCCCCCACCCTCAGTCCCACTGACTCCCCCACCCTCAGTCCCACTGATGCCCCCACCCTCAGTCTCACCCCCACCCTCAGTCTCACTGACTCCCCCACCCTCAGTCCCACTGACTCCCCCACCCTCAGTCCCACTGACGCCCCCACCCTCAGTCTCACCCCCACCCTCAGTCCCACTGATGTCCCCACCCTCAGTCCCACTGACTCCCCCACCCTCAGTCCCACTGACTCCCCCACCCACAGTCTGAACCCCACCCTCAGTCCCACTGACTCCCCCACCCTCAGTCCCACTGACTCCCCCACCCTCAGTCTCACCCCCACCCTCAGTCCCACTGACTCCCCCACCCTCAGTCCCACTGACTCCCCCACCCTCAGTCTCACCCCCACCCTCAGTCCCACTGACTCCCCCACCCTCAGTCCTACTGACGCCCCCACCCTCAGTCTCACCCCCACCCTCAGTCCCACTGACTCCCCCACCCTCAGTCCCACTGACTCCCCCACCCTCAGTCCCACTCTCAGTCCCAGGAATGCTTCAGAATTGCCTTGAGTTGGGAAAGTTGGTCTAGTTGAGGTCTTTAAATGAGAAATGATTTCAATGGGGTGGCTACAGTAAAATCCATGGGACTGCTGATATCAATTGTAGCAACCTGTCCACTACCCCAGTCAATTAGTGAACAGCAGAGAACTCATCTCCAACCTCAGGCCTCTTTGTCCTGCAATAACCCAATATTTATCCAGCTCTTCTTTGAAGGACCCAGTTATCAATAACTGCCTTTGTTGTGATGATGTCTACTCTGTGGGGGGAAGAAGTGTCCCTACTTTATCCTTGCCTGCCTTTGGTTCTGTGCTCACAGCCCCATTAGTTAATTGGACACATCGATAGATCATCTGTGTCTCTCAGCACTTTGAACACCTGAATGTTCAACTCTAGATCTGTAATGTATGTACCTGTGAGTATACTCACAGGTTTGTTGAGCTGTTGTAGTGTCAGGGGGCACTTGTATATTTGCCTCTCGGTGCCCTAAAAAAAAACACAAAAAAGACCAACAAAAAAAACAAAAAAAAGGAAAAAAACAAAAAAAGGGCACTTGAAAAATGTTTGGAGTGTCCTCCCCCTTTAATCAGGGGGGCACTTGGCTTATTTGTTTAATTTGATTGCAACCAACCAAAAGAGTTGTAGAGCTGTTGAGAGGAGGCGGGGATCCCCAATGGAGTGCTCTCTACGCGGGAGTCCTCCCTCTATTTATTGGGGACTTGGCCTGGAGGATGCTGCATGGAGCAGTCCCGTGCGGTCTAGAGGAGTCCGTGTTCCATGTGTTTATGGAATGTACGAGGTTGCAGCCCCTCTTCCAATATTTGAAGATTCTGCTCCTCAAATTCTGGTTGCACTTCAGTCCCACACTCCTGATCTTTGGGCACCCTGTGCGGAGGGGAGCGGGCAGGTCCGAGGGCCTCCTCGTAGGACTGCTCCTGGGCCTGGCCAAGGGTGCCATCAGCCGGTCCAGGCAGCGGGCGGTCAATGGGAGTCGTTCAGCCCGACTGCCTACCTCTCTTCCATGGTTACATCCGAGCCAGGGTGTCCCTGGAGATGGAGCGCGCGGTGTCCACCGGTACGCTCGCGGCCTTCCGCGAGAGGTGGGCGCCGGAGGGACTGGAGTGCATCATCACCTCCGGCAACCAAATTTTAATTTAACTTGATCAATTAAAGTTCCCAGTTAATTTGGAAATGTGTGGGTTCTAGTGTCCATACCAAAAGGGGGCACTTGATTTTAAAGTTCGAACCAAAATAGTTATGGAGCTGTTGAGTTGGGAGTGGCTTAGCCAGTCACGTGATGTTCACAAGACTCAATAAAACCCCAGCCAGTTGGGTCTCAGTCATCCACGATGAGGTATGTAGTTGTGAGCCTGGTAATGTGTAGTGTGATCGTTAAACCTTTGCTAATAAACCAACTAGTTCTTAATAGCGATGTGTTGCTATGAATTTTTCAGCAAAGAACCAGTGAAGCAAATACATTACAAGATCCAACAGAAGCGTTATGGTTTCTCTCTCAGAGTCTTTCCTTGAGTTACAAATAGCTCAGGTTGTGTGCGTGTCCTGCTGGGGCTTTTGGCATGTTACAAATAAGGTGGCTTCGGATTGCCTGTGGTCCAACTGGACGATGATCCTGGCTCAGCGACATCTCACTGCCAGCTGGGCGGCCCGAGCCCAGAGGTGGTCTTAGACTCGTGGGCACTGCCACTGGGAGTCACGTGGCGTCACTGGTATGAGAACTGACTCTGTGGGACTGGCAGGGCCAAAAAAAAGAAAAACATCGCACTTATATAGCACCAGTTACAACTTCAGGACATCCCCAACCGCTTTACAGCCAATGAAGCACTTTTTGAAGCGTAGTCACTGTTGTAATGTGGGAAAGGCGGCAGCCGATTTGCGCACAGCAAGCTCCCACACACAGCAGTGTGATAATGATCAAATAATCTGCTTTTGTTATGTTGATTGAGGGATAAATATTGGCTCCAGGGCACCAAGGATAACTCCCCTGCTCTTCTTCGAAATAGTGCCATGGGATCTGTTACATCAACCTGAGAGAGCAGACGGGGCCTCGGTTTAACGTCTCATCCGAAAGACGGCCCTCCGACAGTGCGGTGCTCAAAGCGTTGGCCTAGATTTTTGTGCTCAAGTCCCTGGAGTGGGACTATGAACCCACGACCTTCTGACTCAGGAGACGAGGCTGCAATCCACTGAGTCACGGCTGTCTTAAGGGCAACTTTAACTTACTGTGAGTTTCCCCTGTAACAAAGTCACCTGCTTAACATAAAAAAGCAAAATAAATTTTATAAGTGAGCCATTCCTCATCCACCGTCTGGTGTGGAATTTAAACCCAGGCAACAGTGAGTTAAAGGCCTTAATCGGATGTCTTGTGTCTCGGCTGATGTTTATAAATCCCTTGAGTTTGCTCATTTGTTTCCTGACATCACTAGAAGCCCTTCATTGAATTATCGTCTTGTAGCTCTCGACCAACCAGCCACGGTGCTTTGCGTTGCAGATTTGAAGGTGTGCATTTCCTGGCTCTGTCATGCTCCGTTAATGAGAATGCGACATCTGACCCGTGCTGTAGAAACGGTTCGCTCCTGCGCGGCCCCGTCTCAAATCCTGGCGGTCAGTTACAGGTCAAAGTTGACCGAGGTCAGGGGGCGAATCGCCTGCCAGCATCCCTCTGTGTCTGAACGTGGCAGCGGACGAATGTAGCAAAGGAGGGGAGGGAAGAAAAATGACTCCTGTTTTTGCAAGATCACTTTTTCTTTAAAACAAGAACAACAATGGACTATAATATGGGAAAGTGTGAGATTATCCACATTGGCAGGAAAAATATAAAAACAAATTATTATTTAAATAGAGAGAAATTACAAAATGTTGCAGTACAGAGGGACCTGGGGGTCCTCGTGCTCAAAATTAGTATGTAGGTACAGGAAGTAATCAGGAAGGCCAATGGAATGTTGGCCTTTATTGCAAGGGGGATGGAGTATAAAAGCAGAGAAATCCTGCTACAACTGTACAGGGTATTGGTGAGGCCACACCTGGAGTACTGCGTACAGTTTTGGTCTCCGTATTTAAGGAAGGATATACTTGCATTGGAGGCTGTTCAGAGAGGGTTCACGAGATTGTTTCCGGAGATGAGGGGGTTGTCTTATGAAGAAAGGTTGAGCAGGCTGGGCCTACACTCCTTGGAGTTTAGAAAAATGAGAGGTGATCTTATTGAAACATATAAGATTCTGAGGGTAGATAGGGTAGATACAGAGAGGATGTTTCCCCACATGGGGGAATCTAGAACTAGGGGGCATAGCTTCAGAATAAGTGGTTACCCATTTAGAACTGAGATGAGGAGGAATTTCTTCTCTCAGATGGTCGTAAATCTGTGGAATTCTCTGCCCCAGTGAGCTGTGGTGGCTGAATCATTGAATATACTTAAGGTGGGGACAGACAGATTCTTGAGCGATAAGGGAGTGAAGGGTTATGGGGAGCGGGCAGGGAAGTGGAGCTGAGCCCAGAATCAGATCAGCCATGATCTTATTAAATGGCGGAGCAGGCTCGAGGAACCAAATGGCCTTCTCCTGCTCCTATTTCTTATGTTTTTATGTTCTAACAATAACTTGTATTTATATAGCGCCTTTAACGTAGTGAAACGTCCCAAGGCACTTCACAGGAGTGTTACGAGCTAAAGAAATTGACACCAAGCTGCATAAGGAGAAATTAGGGCAGGTGACCAAAAGCTCGGTCAAAGTGGTCGGTTTTAAGGAGCGTCTTAAAGGAGGAAAGAGAGGTAGAGGGCCGGAGAGGTTTAGGGAGGGAGTTCCAGAGCTTGGGTCAAGACAATAGAAGGCACGGCCACCGATGGTTGAGCAATTATAATCAGGGATGCTCAAGAGGGCAGAATTAGAGGAGCGCAGACATCTCGGGGGGTTGTGGGGCTGGTGGAGATTACAGAGATAGGGAGGGGCGAGGCCATGGAGGGATTTGTAAACAAGGGTGATAATTTTGAAATTTTGAGAAATGCACAGGGAAGATGTTTCAGATTGCAGTCTGAATTAGGTTGACCAAAAAGAACCTACCCAAAGAAATCAGCCAAACCAGAATAGCTTTGAGAATTATGCTCATCCAAGCTTGTAATGTTGTCACATGAGAATTTCAGCAGGCACTGTCAGCTTAGCAACAGATACTAGTCTGTGATTTTTAAATTCTCATCGCTGTGTTCGAGTCCCTCCACAGTCTCACCGCTCCCTGGCTCTGTAATATCCTTCAGACCCACAACCCTCCACAATACCTGCTCTCCCCTGGCCTCTTAAACACCCCAATGCTAATCGCTGGCCGTGCCTTTATCTGCCAAGGTCTTAAACTTGTAGTGTCAGCTGTGGCTCAGTGGGCAGCACAGTTGCCTCTGAGTCAGAAGGTTGTGGGTTCAAATCCCACTCCAGTAGCTAGAACTTCTGCTTTACGGCCATTTTACCGCTGAAATGACATATAACGCCCATATATCGCCCATTTTGGCACAAAATGGAATCTGATGGGCATTTTTCAGAAACTTATCGGCGAGCGTTACTTTCCCCATGTGCTTAATGTTGAGAAAGAATATTACCGCCTGCCCACTTTTTTTGGGCGGAATCAGCAGAATGGGCAAATTCAACGGCCATAATATCGCCCAGCGTTACTTTCCGCACGGGATTAACGCCGAGATTCAATATTAACGCCCATCCACTTTTTTTTGTCGTAAAGATCGTATTTGCCGAAACTAGCGGCCATGAGATCGCCCAGCGTCAATTTCACCACCTCACACTCATATCGGCCACAATATCACTCGCCCAAAAAACCGCCCACAAAAGGCCGTTGTGTTTCAACCTCGGTGGAGTTCGGATGTATTCTGCAGATCGTTGGAGTTGATGTGAACATCTCTACAAACATCTTGACTATACTGTGAGCGATTGAAATTGAAGAGATGTCTTCATCGGGACATTCCTTATTTGTGACCAATCGGTGAAAACAGAGAGCTACTGCAATGGGGCCTGTCCTTTCTCACCCTCTCTTGGTGACCAATTACATGCAGCAGACTCAACATCGCCGAAGGAACGCTCCATTGCATTATGTGCCCAATGTAAGATGTGACAGACAGATGAGGAGGACCACAAGTACAAGGAGAAGCATTCTTACCTTGACTTGCACAACACTACCTGTCTTCGGGGACTGCGCTTCCACAGCGAGGTTATCACTGAGGTATGCCAGCTGATAAGGGGAGGTCTGCAGCCTGCCAGCACCATCAGTACTGCGCTGTCCGTCGAGGTCAAAGATACCACAGCACTATCGTTCTATGCCTCGGGTTCTTTTCAGGACACAGCTGGCAACATTTGCGGACTTTCTCAGCATGCCATACATCACTGCATTAGACTGGTCACTGAAACCCTGTACGCATGTAGAAGGGACTTGATCAGCTTCCCTATGACCAGGGAGGCACAGAGTGAGAGGGCTCTAGGATTCTCCAGAATTGCAAACTTCCCCAAGGTGCAGGGAGCAATAGACTGCACGCACATCGCGATGCGGGCACCTTTTCAGGATACTGAGGTTTT
Organism: Pristiophorus japonicus; assembly: GCF_044704955.1. Lineage (NCBI taxonomy): Eukaryota > Metazoa > Chordata > Chondrichthyes > Pristiophoridae > Pristiophorus > Pristiophorus japonicus. Next base: position 42,478,010 of record NC_091998.1, read on the forward strand.
CAGGAACTGCAAAGGATTCCACTTCCTGAATGTCCAGTTGGCAGTGAATGCTCAATTTCCAGGCAGCATCCATGATGCTCACATCCTGCGTGAGAGCGCTGTATCTGACGTGTTTAACAATCAGTCACAAGGTCAATGCTGGATGCTTGGTGACAAAGGATATGGCCTCGACACCTGGCTGATGACCCCCAGGGTGAAACCCATACCGAGGCCGAGAGTCACAGAGCAACTCGCAATATCATGGAGAAAACCATTGGAGTGCTGAAGCAGCGCTTTAGATGCCTGGACCACTCAGGAGGCGAGCTCCAATACCATCCTGAGCAGGTAGCTCAATTCGTAGTGGTGTGCTCCATGCTGCACAAATTGGCTATCAGGAGGGGACAAGAATTGCCTGATGAGTCTGCCAGTCCACCTCACCAGAGAGAGGAAGAGGAGGACAAGGAGTCGGACGCTGACATCGGCCCAGATAATCAGGCTGACGCTGAAGCCATGCCCCCGCCCCCCCTGTAGACCACATGAAAGGGCCCATGGTGGCATGATATCTGCAAGAGCCTTACGTCAGGAGCTCATCAATGATCGCTTTGCCTGAAAGAACATTGGTGTTATTTACAAGGCTGACACACTGCTGGGTGTGCAGGTCATACATCAATGGTGGGCATCACCTTGGTGACAGTCAAAGTTTAAGTTGATTGAAGTTAAGTGTGATTATAACCTTTGATGTTAAGGAATCACCAGTGTGTAATGGTGTAGCGATCTGAGCTAATGTGCTACAAGGTTTTGTTAAATAAAAAACATTTAACCGAACATTAGTCTGAAATCATCAGTATTTCTGTACAAACCAACCCTTCCACCCACCCCCCCGCCTCTACCCCTTCCCCTTCCTCTCCTGACTCCCTGACTCCAAGCCGTCTGGCCGAGGATGTCCTCAGGCAATGCTTCATTTTGGGTGGGGGGGGGGGAGGTGACGGCTGAAGCGCTGATTGGACGGATACGGGAGAGGATGATCCTGAGGTGGGAATGCTCCGAGCCATAAGCAAGATGTTGCTGCTGGCTCCCATGTGTGGTTGGCAATGGGGGTGCATCACCTTGGGGTTCAGTGCAGCGCTCCAGGACCACTGGGAGCCCTCTGCCACCAGTGTTCCTGGCTACCAGCTCCAGGGCCTCCACCATCCCTTCCATGTTATATCTTATTTGTTGGACAAAAACTCAGTGCCAACTATATTCTTGGTGTTTAGTAGGCTTTTTTCTACTGGTGAATCTCTGTCGTGCCTCCCACAACAGCCAGACAAGCACATACCACAGCCACACACGCTTTCAGTGCCTCTGAGCTCCCTCTCTCTCTGTCTCCTCTTCTGCGCATGTCATGATGACCCTTGACCTCCTGAATCGCGGGAATCGAGTGCTGCCATGCTGTTGCTAAGGACGGCCACACTTGACGGCAGAAGGTTAAAAAAATTTAACACTACTGCCCATTTGATATCGCTCCACGGTAAAATGGAAACTAGGTGTTTTGAGAATGGGCGAGAAGCCAGCGATTTGAAAACCCTTTTATACCACACACGCCGGAAATAACGCCCATTTTTGGGCAACAAGCACAACAGTGGAGGTTAAGCACATTAATCTAGGCTGACACTCCCAGTGCAGTGCTGAGGGAGTGCTGCACTGTCGGAGGTGCCGTCGTTTGGATGAGACGTTAAACCGAAGCCCCGTCTGCTCTCTCAGATGGATACTATTTCTAAGAAAAGCAGGGGAATTATCCCCGGTGTCCTGGCCAATATTTATCACTCAAACAACATAACAAAAACAGATGATCTGGTCATTATCACATTGCTGTTTGTGGGAGCTTGCTGTGCATACATTGGCTGCCGCATTTCCTGCATTACAACAGTGACTACAAAAAAATACTTCATTGGCTGTAAAGCACTTTGAGATGTCGGGTGGTTGTGAAAGGCGCTATATAAATCCAAGTCTTTCTTTCTCTCGAATTCCCTTCCGATTGGCTTTGTGCCTCCCTGGTGCCAGGGTCAAGGATGTCACAGAGCAGACGCAAGGCATCCTGGGGTGGGGGGAGGGTAAACAGCTAGAGGTCGTGGTCCATGTCGGGACCAACGACATAGGTAAAGTGAGGGATGAGGTCCTACGGGACGAATTTAGGGAGCTAGGAAGAAAATTAAAGGGTAGGACCTCAAAAGTAGTAATCTCCGGGTTACTACCGGTGTCACATGCTAATGAGTACAAGAATAGAAGGATAGAGAGGATGAATACGTGGCTGGAAAGTTAGTGTAGGAGGGAGGGCTTTAAATTCTTGAGACATTGGGATCGCTTCTGGGGGAGATGGGACCTGTACAAATTGCACCTCAACAGCGCCGGGACCAATATCCTCACAGGGAGTTTTGCTAGTGCTGTTGGGGAGAGTTTAAACTAGCTTGGCTGGCGGATGGGAACCTGAGAATGAATTCAAAAGGGAAGGAAGTAAAGCAGAAATTGGATAGCAAGAATGTAGAAAGCGATTCTGTAAGACAGAGGAAACGGGGCTCAGCATGTCTTAAGCAAGGAGGTCTTCCTGTGCTGAATGATATATATTTTAATGCAAGGAGTATAGCGAATAAGGCGGATGAGCGAAGGACACAGGTAGACACTTGGGAGTATGACATTGTAGCCATTACAGAAACATGGCTGAAAGAGGGGCAGGTTCAGCAGATCAATATTCCTGGCTACAGGGCTTTTAAACAAGATAGAGTGGGGGTAAAAGGGGGGGGGGGTACTAATTAAAGAAACTATTACAGCGGTGAGGAGGGATGATATGTTAGAGGGATCAACAAATGAGGCCATATGGATCGAATTGAAAAATAAAAAAGGAGCGATCAAACTGCTGGACGTGTATTATAGACCCCCAAACAGTGGGAGGGAGATAGAGGAGCAAATATGTAGGCAAATTGCTGTGAAGTCTAAAAACCATAGGGTAGTAATCGTAGGGGATTTTAACTATCCAAATATTGATTGGAACAAATTTAGTGTGAAGGGTATCGAGGGTGCAGAATTCTTGAAATGCATTCAAGAGAACTTTTTTAGTCAGTATGTAGCAAGCCCAACATGAGAGGGGGCGGTCTTGGATTTAGTTTTGGGGAATAAAGTTGGGCAAGTTGAAGGGGTATTATTGGGGGAGCACTTGGGTGCCAGTGACCATAATTCAGTCAGATTCAAATTGGTTATGAATAAGGACAAGAATAGGCCTGGAATAAAAGTTCCGAATTGGGGAAAAGCTAATTTTGCTAAGTTAAGGAGTGATTTGGCCATAGTGGACTGGAAACAGCTACGTGTGGGTAAATCAGTGTCAGAACAGTGGGAGACATTCAAGGAGGAGATCCGGAAGGCTCAGGCCAAACATGTGCCCTTAAAGAAAAAAGCTGGGAATAATTCTAGAGTCCCTTGGATGTCTAGGGACTTACAGGGGAGGATTATGAAAGAAAGGGATGCTTATGTCATATACCAACAGCTAAATACTTTAGAATCTTTAGAGGAATATAGAAAGTTAAGAGGTAAAATTAAAAAGGATATTAGGAATGCTAAGAGAGAACACGAGAAATTCTTGGCCAGTAAAATTAAGGAAAACCCTAAGATGTTCTATAAATATATTAAGAGTAAGAGGGTAACTAAGGAAAGGATAGGGCCTATTAGAGACCATGAGGATAATCTTTGTGTGGAGACGGAAGATGTTGGTAGGGTTCTTAACGAATACTTTGTACCTGTTTTCACAAAGGAAAGAGGTAATGCAGATACTGCTATCGAGGAGGAGTGTGATATTCTGGATGAAATAAATATAATGAGGGAGGAAGTATTAAGGGGTTTAGCAGCTTTGAAAGTAGATAAGTCCCCTGGCCCAGATGAAATGCATCCCAGGTTGTTGAGCAAAGTAAAAGAGGAAATAGCAGAGGCCATCATTTTCCAGTCCTCTTTGGGTCTGGGCATGGTGCCAGTGGATTGGAGGTCTGCTAATGTAGTACCCTTGTTTACAGGTCTGTCAGCCTAACGTCAGTGGTGGGAAAATTTGCATTTGGATAGGCAAGGATTAATTAGGGACAGTCAGCATGGATATGTTAAGGGAAGATCATGTTTGACTAACCTGATTGAATTTTTTGAGGCGGTAACCAAGAGGGTCGATGAGGGTAGTGCGTACGATGTAGTATATATGGACTTTAACAAGGCTTTTGATGAGGTCCCGCATGATAGATTGGTCATGAAGGTTAAAGTCCATGGGATCCAGGGCAAAGTGGCAAGTTGGATCCAAAATTAGCTTGGAGGTAGGAAGCAAAGGGTAATGATTGATGGATGTTTTTGTGACTGGAAGGATGTTTCCAGTGGGGTTCCGCAGGGCTCAGTACTGGGTCCCTTGCTTTTTGTGGTATATATCAATGATTTAGATTTGAATATAGGAAGTATGATGAAGAAGTTTGCAGACGACACTAAAATTGGCTGTGTGGTTAATAATAAAGAGGAAAGTCATGGGCTGCAGGAGGATATCAATCTACTGGTCAGGTGGGCAGAGCAGTGGCAAATGGAATTTAATTCAGAGAAGTGTGAGGTGATGCACTTTGGAAGGTCTAATAAGGAAAGGGTTTACACATTAAGCGGTAGGCCACTTAATAGTGTAGATGAACAAAGGGACCTTGGAGTGCTTGTCCACAGATCTCTGAAAGTATCAGGCCAGGTGGATAAGGTGGTTAAGAAGGCATATGGAATGCTTGCCTTTATTGGCCGAGGCATAGACTATAAGAGTAGGGAGGTTATGCTTAAATTGTATAATACTTTGGTTAGGCCACAGCTGGAGTACTGCGTGCAGTTCTGGTCACCATATTATAGGAAGGACGTGATTGCACTAGAGAGGGTGCAGAGGAGATTTATTAGAATGCTGCCTGGAATGGAGAATCTTAGTTATGAGGACAGATTGGATAGGCTGGGTTTGTTCTCATTGGATCAGTGGAGGTTGAGAGGAGACCTCATCGAGGTGTACAAAATATTGAGGGGCCTGGACATAGTAGATAGTAAGGGTCTATTTCCATTGGTGGAGGAGGCTATTACGAGGGGGCATAGTTTTAAGGTGGTTGGTGGAAGGTTTAGAGGGGATTTGAGAGGGGGGGCTTCTTTACGCAGAAGGTTGTGGGGATCTGGAATGCACTGTCTGGAAGAGTGGTGCATGCAGAAACCCTCACCACTTTTAAGAGATGGTTGGATGGGCACTTCAACTGCAGTAACCTGCAGGGTTACGGACCTAGAGCTGGTAATTGGGATTAGACTGGATGACCTTTTGTTGGACGGCACAGATATAATGGTAAGTACTGCAGGGAATAGAATACGGCCAGGGTGATCTCCTGGACTAGTTTCGATCGCCTGGATGTGTTGGAGAGGAATTTTACCAGATTTTTCTCCCTAAATTGGCCTGGGTTTTTATCTGGTTTTTGCCTCTCCCAGGAGATCACATGGCTCCGGTTGGGGTGGAGTGTAGAATGTTTCAGTATAAGGGGTGTCGCAGTTGTGTGAGGTGGACTGGTTGAGCTGGGTGCTCTTTGCCTTTCCGTCATTGTTCATAGGTTTACATGTAACCTTTAGGGCTGCTGACCAAGGACCGTGTGGCTCTTTGTCGGCCGGCGCGGACACGATGGGCCGAAATGGCCTCCTTCTGCGCTGTAAATGTCTATGTTTCTATGAATCCCCTCCGCCTCGCTACCTCTTTCCTCCTTCAAGACGCCCCTTAAAATCTCTCTCTTCAACCAAGCTTTTGGTCACCTGCCTTAATATCTCCTTATGTGGCTCGGTGTCAAATATTTGGTAATGCTCCAGTGCAGCAGCCTTGGGACATTTTACTGTGTTAAAGGCGCTATATAAATGCAAATTTGTTGTTGTGAGACGTGTAGGCCCAACACCACAGTGCCATGGTTACCGAGTGCCACCAATTCTTCGTTCCCGGAAGCTGTTGCGGACGGGGTGGCGAGGCAGTCCCGGTACAAATACAGCGTTAATGTCAAACTGTGATTGAAATGTGCAACGCTCCCCCACCCCAAGCCGGTGAAATTGACCGGCGGGGTCCTCACAGAAAAGGGATATTGTCTTTTCATCTCACAAATGTAATTATGGTCGCCTGAACGAGTGGACAGGCAGGGAGCAAGGCTTCAATCCTGCCCGTGCTCCTCATTGCTCAGATGGCACAGATAACTCGCAGCAGCTTTGTGCTGTTAATAAACTGACGCAGTATCATGCTGATCCGTACCTCACAGGGTTATACCTGTCTCACTGATAATTAGAGGCCCTGCCTTTAAGGTGAATTGACTTTAATGGTCTTAATTTGGACGTGCAGCCAGTTTACAAAGGTGCCTTTGTGCACTTGCTAAGATTGATGTCTTTAATATGGCTTTGTATAAACAGCAGAGCCAGGCGCACAATAACTTGGATTTATATAGCCATAAAATGCATGAAGAAATAGGCCTCAGAATTGCATAGAATTTACAGCACACGAACATGCCACTCGTCCCAACCGCTCCGTGCCGGGGTTTATGCTCCACACCAGCCTCTTCCCACCCCTCCCCGTCTCACCCTATCCGCATATCCTTCTATTCCTTTCTCCCTCATGTGTTTATCCCGCTTCCCCTTTAAATGCATCCATACTATTCGGCTCAACCATCCCTTGTGGCAGCGAGCTCCACATTCTCACCGCTCTCTGGGCAAAGAAGTTTCTCCTGAGTTCCCTGTTGGATTTATTGGTGACTGTCTTATATTAGTGACCCCGGCAGCAAGGAACCTCGTCTTATTAGAGACCACGTTAATAAGAAAGCAAATCACGTCGCAATATACCACCTTTAAATTAATATGCTTAATTCTGACTCAAAAAAAAGACATGTTTGCATTGGAGAAAGTGCTCACCAAACCATCATCATCGTCATAGGCAGTCCCTCGGAATCGAGGAAGACTTGTTTCCACTCCTGAAGTGAGTCCTTAGGTGGCTGAACGGTCCAATACGAGAGCCACAGACTCTGTCACAGGTGGGACAGATAGTCGTTGAGGGAAAGGGAGGGTGGGACTGGTTTGCCGCACGCTCCTTCCGCTGCCTGCGCTTGGTTTCTGCATGCTCCCAAATTAGGCAACAATCATAAACACACAGGATGTGGGTATAAGTGACCGAGGGAAATTGCCTACCTTTCGAATAATGCCAGATATTAAGCATGTAGCCGAATGTGAAAAAAAATGCAAACACACACATAACGTGATAATGTACCCCTTACCTTTCAAATAAAATCTGAGCAGTAAGAGTTTTGCACCCTGTGAGACACAGTAGGTGTAAGTATTGTGATGGATTCCCCTTATGACAGAATTTTTAAATGCTGGAATATTTTGATAACAGCAACAACTTGTATTTATATAGCGCCTTTAAAGCAGTAAAACGTCCCAAGGCGCGTCACAGGAGCGTTATCGAACAACACTTGACACCGAGCCACATAAGGAGATTTTAGGGCAGGTTTGGTCAAAGAGGTAGGTTCTAAAGAGCGTCTTAAAGTAGGAAAGAGAGGTAGAGAGACGGAGAGGTTTAGGGAGGGAGTTCCAGAGCTTGGGGCCCAGGCAGCTGAAGGCACGGCCACCGATGGTGGCGCGATTAAAATCGGGGGATGCTCAAGAGGCCAGAATTGGAGGAGCGCAGAGATCTCAAAGGGTAGTGAGGCTGGAGGTGGTTACAGAGATAGGTTGGGGCGAGGCCATGAAGGGATTTGGAAACAAGGACGAGAATTTTAAAATCGAGGCGTTGCTTAACCGGGAGCCAATGTAGGTCAGCGAGCACAGGGGGTGATGGGTGAGCGGGACTCGGTGCGAGTTAGGACACGGGGCAGCGAGCACAGGAGGTGATGGGTGAGCGGGACTCGGTGCGAGTTAGGACACGGGGCAGTGAGCACAGGGGTGATGGGTGAGTGGGACTCGGTGCGAGTTAGGACACAGGGCACAGGGGTGATGGGTGAGTGGAGCTTGGTACGAGTTGGGATACAGGACACGGGGTGATGGGTGAGCGGGATGGGTGCAGGTTAGGACACGGGGCAGCGAGCACAGGGGTGATGGGTGAGCGAGATTTGGTGCGAGTTAGGACACAGGGCACAGGAGGTGATGGGTGAGTGGGACATGGTGCGAGTTAGGACACAGGGCACAGGGGGTGATGGGTGAGCGGGACATGGTGCGAGTTAGGACATGGGGCACAGGGGTGATGGGTGAGCGGGACTTGGTGTGAGTTAGGACACGGGGCAGCGAGCACAGGGGTGATGGGTGAGCGAGATTTGGTGCGAGTTAGGACACAGGGCACAGGGGGTGATGGGTGAGTGGGACATGATGCGAGTTAGGACACAGGGCATAGGGGGTGATGGGTGAGCGGGGCTCAGTGCGAGTTAGGACACGGGGCACAGGGGTGATGGGTGAGCGGGACTTGGTGTGAGTTAGGATACAAGGCACAGGGGGTGATGGGTGAGCGGGACATGGTGTGAGTTAGGACATGGGGCACAGGGGTGATGGGTGAGCGGGACTTGGTGCGAGTTAGGACACAGGGCACAGGGGGTGATGGGTGAGCGGGACATGGTGCGAGTTAGGACATGGGGCAGCGAGCACAGGGGTGATGGGTGAGCAGGACGGTGTGAGTTATGACAAGGGGCACAGGGGGTGATGGGTGAGTGGGACTTGGTTTGAGTTAGGACACGGGGCAGCGAGCACAGGGGTGATGGGTGAGCAGGACTGTGTGAGTTATGACAAGGGGCACAGGGGGTGATGAGTGAGTGGGACTCGGTGTGAGTTAGGACACGGGGCATAGGGGGTGATGGGTGAGCGGGACTCGGTGCGAGTTAGGACATGGGGCAGCGAGCACAGGGGTGATGGGTGAGCAGGACGGTGTGAGTTATGACAAGGGGCACAGGGGGTGATGGGTGAGTGGGACTCGGTGTAAGTTATGACACGGGGCACAGGGGGTGATGGGTGAGCGGGACTTGGTGCATTAGGATACAGTGGTTGCACGCGGTTTTTCTGCAATAAGCTGAGTTTTGCCGAGTGTGTGGGTGAGGGGCGTGTATTTGTGAGGACCCTTCCATCCAGCATGCTCGCGAGAGACGATCGCAGGCCCTTTGCACAGTGGTGAAGTTTCCTGTCCAACGGGACTTCTGCCATTAATAAGATGTTAAAGGAATGGCGATTGACGTTCCAACTTAAAGGGACGGAAGGAAAAATGTTGTCATGTATTTTTATTCCAGATTTGTATTTTTTTTTGCCAGCTAACGTTTGTTGTTGCCATTTCATTTGTTGATCCTGATGTTCGATGGTTGTTCCAGCTGGTGGTCTGTGTGCATTTCCTGTGATTTCTGGATCAGACCAAGGGTGGAATGTTTATGTAATGAGACAAGCAGCAGAGTAGGTTATTTGAGCTTGTGACCAAAGGATGAGGGGCATCAGTAGAAAATACAAAAACAAGGTGTTGGGGTTAGATGCCAGCAAGTATTTCTTCCTGCAGAGAACCATCGACCTGGGGAACAGATTGCCAGAACATATGAGTTCCTGTGAGCGGAAGACATCTTGAGTTACGGAAGGTCAATGAGTTGATCTGCAACTTCAGCGACTGGAGCTTGCATTTATATAGAGCCCGTGATGCGGGAAAACTTAGACGGGGAGACCAAAAAGGAAATATTAGAAGGGACAATCAAAAGCTTGGTTAAAAAGAAAGAAAGACTTGGATTTATATAGCGCCTTTCATGACCACCGGACGTCTCAAAGCGCTTTACAGCCAATTAAGTACTTTTGGAGTGTAGCCACTGTTGTAATGTGGGAAACACGGCAGCCAATTTGCGCACAGCAAGCTCCCACAAACAGCAATGTGATAATGGCCAGATAATCTGTTTTTTTTTGTTATGTTGATCAAGGGATAAATATTGGTCCCAGGACACTGGGGATAACTCCCCTGCTCTTCTTGGAAAAGTGCCGCGGGATCTTTTATGTCCACCTGAGAGGGCAGACGGGGCTTCAGCTTAACGTCTCATCCGAAAGACGAAAGTTGTTGGGTTTAAAGTGGGCCTTAAGAGAAAGGGAGGTGGAGAGGCACAGAGCTTCAAGGAGGGAATGTCAGGGTATGGGGCCTGGATGGTTGAAGAGATAACAGTTACTGTAGTCTCCTGGAATCTGCTTGATTACCTTTGGGGCTCGGTGAGTCTTTTCCTGAATTGGCCTGTTTTTTGGCTGATGGAGGCTGGGGTTGATGGTATGTATATGTTGAACCATATCCAGATGGGACAGCTTGGTCTCATCCTGTCCTTCCCTATTCTACCCAACATTCCACCCTACGTAAACTAGAGGAACCACTCACCCATCATCATCATCGGCAGTCCCTCGGAATCGAGGAAGACTTGTTCCCACTCTTAGCATGAGTTCTTAGGTGGCTGAACAGTCCAATACGAGAACCACAGTCTCAGTCACAGGTGGGGCAGACAGTGGTTGAGGGTAAGGGAGGGTGGGAAGTCTGGTTTGCCGCACGCTCCTTCCGCTGCCTGCGCTTGATTTCTGCATGCTCTCGGTGACGATACTCGAGGAGCTCAGCGCCCTCCCGGATGCACTTCCTCCACTTAGGGCAGTCTTTGGTCAGGGACTCCCAGGTGTCGGTGGGGATGTCACATTTTATCAAGCTTTGAGGGTGCCCTTGTAATGTTTCCTCTGCCCGCCTTTTGCTCGTTTGCCGTGGACGCGTTCCGAGTAGAGCGCTTGCTTTGGGAGTCTCGTGTCTGGTATGCGAACTATGTGGCCTGCCCAGCGGAGCTGATCAAGTGTGGTCAGGGCTTCAATGCTGGGGATGTTGGCCTGGACGAGGACGCTAATGTCGGTGCATCTGTCCTCCCAGGGAATTTGTAGGATCTTGCGGAGATATCGTTGGTGGTATTTCCCTGCGCTCGCTGACCGACATTGGCTCCCGGTTAAGCCACGCCTCGATTCTATCACCTCGAAGGACGAGGGCAGCAGGCACATGGGAGCACCACTAGCTGAAAGTTCCCCTCCCAGTCACACACCATCCTGACTGGGAAATATATCGGCCGTTCCTTCATCGTCGCTGGGTCAAAATCCTGGAACTCCCTCCCCAACAGCACTGTGGGAGCACCTTCACCACACGGACTGCAGCGGTTCAAGAAGGCAGCTCACCACCACCTTCTCAAGGGCGATTAGGGATGGGCAATAAATGCCGGCCTTGCCAGCGATGCCCACATCCGAAATAAAAAATCTTAGCCCTGTATGCTGAGGGTCCCCTTTCCAAATTTTATATGAAGTTGTAGGACATTTTTAAGTGAGGGGGTGAGCGCTCTTTTGAACGAGAATGACAGAATCATCTGTAAAGGAGACCGTCGCTGTTTAATTTAACACAAGAACACTCGTTCCTCTGCGTACAAAGGTCAAAAACTGCAAATGTAAAGGCACAAAGATAGAGCAAGCAGCTTATAAACAGCCTCACTGCCCAGCGGGGCAATTTAACCTGCCGCTGAGCCAGAGTGGAGGAGAATGTACTGAAGTGGCTAACAGGATCACAGAAAATGTGTTAGCATATTTGAAATAGAAGCAGTAGTGGCTGATGGAGAACATTATTCGATAATAACCAGTCATCAGATGTCCCATTTCCACAGGACCAAAGGTGGAGATGTGTCTTGTTCCCAGTGCTGATGTACAACCTCCTGCTAAACGAATATATTCTATGACTCAGCCTCCACAGCTCTCTGGGGTAGAAAACCGAACTGGAGCAATAAAATATTGTGTAGAATTCAAGGTAAAAAAAAAGTCTGTTGTATTTAGGAACTAGTATTTGCCAACAAGGGTCAGGGGGTTAGTTAAAGAGACATTGTTCACCTGTTTGATATACCTAATGGGGCAAAGGTTGAGCAGGTTGGGCCTATACTCATTGGAGTTTAGAAGAATGAGAGATGATCTTATTGAAACGTATAAGTTACAGAGGGGGCTTGACAGGGTAGATGCAGAGAGGAAGTTTCCCCTCATGGGGAAAACTAGAACTAGAGGGCATAGTTTCAGAATAAGGGGTCGCCCATTTAGAACTGAGATGAGGAGGAATTTCTACTCTCAGAGGGTCGTAAATCTGTGGAATTCTCTACCTCAGAGAGCTGTTGAGGCTGGGACATTGAATATATTCAAGGTGGAGATAGACAGATTTTTGAACAATAAGGGAATAAAGGTTTATGGGGAGTGGGCAGGAAAGTGGAGTTGAGGCCAAGATCAGATCAGCCATGATCTTATTGAATGGTGAATCAGGCTCGAGGGGCTGAATGGCTGATTCCTGCTCCTATTTCTTATGTTCTTAAAGTACCTCCTGCAAATGGCAATGAACTGTAACCCCCCATTTATGCATTTGCCCCACCGTCGGCAGCCGTGCCTTCAGCCGTGTAGACCCTAAGCTCTGGAATGACCTCCCAAAACGGAGGCCTCTCCAACCCTCTTTCTTCCTTTAAGTCGCTCCTTAAAACATCATCTCCTTGGCCAAGCTTTTGGTCACTGGTCCTAATAACTTCTCCTTGGGCTCGATGTCAATGTTTGTCCAATAATCGCACCTGTGAAGCGTCTTGGGGAGTTTTTCTGTGTTAAAGATGCTATATAAATGCAGGTTGGTGTTGTAGGAAGCCCCAGTTGTTGTAGGAAGCCCCAGTTGTTGTAGGAAGTACCCTACCTCAGCCAGGATGGCAGTAGGAGTCCCACAATTGGCCTCAGTGCCCTGAGATGAGCAGGGAGGGGAAACACGGTTGCTATGGCAGTTATCATCAAATGTCGGAATCCCTTTCACAATCGTGGCAGTGTGGAAGAATGAGCCCAACAATTCAGACACAGACATTTTACAGCCTGGATCATATAACCTATCCTGACGCTTCAGTGCAGCACTGAGGAACCCTATCTCTGTAATCTCCTCCAGCCCTACAATCCTCTGAGATCTCTGCGCTCCTCCAATTCTGGCCTCTTGCGCATCCCTGATTTTAATAGCTCACCATCAGCGCCGTGCCTTCAGCTGCCTGGGCCCCAAGCTCTGGAATTCCCACCCTAAACCTCTCCGCCTCTCTAGCAATGTTCCCCCTAATTTGTTTTTTGGGTGTGCGGCCCCTTTAAGGTGCTGCGCGGCCCATTCACAGTTTCACTAACGCGCAAAACTTACCATTGGATACGCCGGCCCCAGGCTGTGCAGGGTCAGCAGAGAGCTGCTCAGCCGCATAGCTTAGAGGAAACGTTGCACTCTGTCTCCCTTTCCTGCTTTCAGACGCTCCTTAAAACCTACATCTCCCTATTATGAGGGGGCTTGACAAGGTGGATGCAGAGAGGATGTTTCCACTGATGGGGCACGATCTTAGAATAAGGGGCCGCCCATTTAAAACTGAGATGAGGAGGAATTTCTTCTCTCAGAGGGTTGTGGATCTGTGGAATTCGCTGCCTCAGAGAGCTGTGGAAGCTGGGACATTGAATAAATTTAAGTCAGCGATAGACAGTTTCTTAATCGATAAGGAGATAAGGGGTTATGGGGAGCGGGCAGGGAAGTGGAGCTGAGTCCATGATCGGATCAGCCATGATCTTATTGAATGGTGGAGCAGGCTCTAGGGGCCCCATGGCCTACTCCTGCTCCTATTTCTTATGTTCTTATGTTCTAATGTGGCTTGGTGTCAATTTTGTTTTGTTAACGCTCCTGTGAAGTGATTTGTGAAGGCACTATACAAATACAAGTTGTTGTTGTTGTGTATTATAGGTTTCCCCACCTTGGGAGTCCCTGGCCCCAGACCCGCTCAAGGTGGAGGAGAAGCATCCAGGAAGGTGCTGAGCACCTCGAGTCTCTTCACCAGGGGCTCGCGGGACGCCAAGCACAAACAGCGGAAGGAGCGCACGACAACCCAGACCCCCCACCCAGCGTCTGACCCCCACCCCACCCCGTGACCGAGACTGTGGGTCCTGCTTCGGTCCCATCAGTCACCTGAGAACTCGGTGTGAGTGTGGAAGCAAGTCATCCTCGACTCCGAGGGACGGCCCAAGAAGAAAGGAGAGGTTTCCCATTCATTCCAAAGTCGCTGAAATCTCATCGCATGAATGAACGGACTTGTGTTTCCGTGACGCTATATCACCCTACCTCGGGATCAACCAAAACCGCTGTACGAGTGATGAGTTACTGCCTGAAGTGTCCTCACGGCAGCCAATGTGCGCACAGAAAGATCCCACAAACCGCGGTCAGAGAAATGGCCGGCTAACCTGGGGCTGGTGGTGCTGGCCGAGAGCTGAATGTCGGCCAGCAAACCAAGCGAGCTCCCTGCTCTTTTCTGGATTGAATCTTGAGATTTATTTTCTTTAACATCCATCGCGGCTGGCAGTTTGGGGCCTGGGTTTCATCGGAAAGAATGTGCCTCCTAAACAATGCAGCACTTCCTCAGTACTGCACCGAAGTGGGGCTTGAATGCACAACCTCTGACACAGAGGTGAGAGTGCGACCAACTGAATCAAATTGAAATTCCACTGGATAAAACAGAAATCCCGCAGGATGGAAATCTGAGCTAGAATCTAGCCTGCCGTTGGTAGTTTAATGAGTGACATCCTTCAGATGGTGGTGCAAAAAACATCGCGATATCATGCTTTAGAGAGAGAGTTCTTGGTCATTTTTCTCTCCGACTCTTTGATTTGAAACTAGTAAAGAAAGAACAACAACAACTTACATTTATATAGCACCTTTCACGACCTCAAGACATCCCAAAGCACTTTACAGCCAATGAAGTACTTTTGGAGTGTAGTCACTGTTGTAATGTGGGAAACGCGGCAGCCAATTTGCGCACAGCAAGCTCCCACAAACAGTAATGTGATAATGACCAGATAATCTATTTTAGTGATGTTAGTTGAGGGAAGGGGATAACTTCCCTGCTCATCTTCTCAGTGTTATGGGATCGAATAAGTCCACCTGAGAAGGCAGAAGAAGCCTCGGGATCATGTCTCGGGCTGAAAGAAAGACTTGAATTTAGAGGAAGAATTGTATTTATATAGCACCATTCACGACCACCAGACGTCTCAAAGCGTTTTCAGCCAATGAAGTACTTTTGGAGTGTAGTCACTGTTGTAATGTACAAAATGTGACAGCCAATTTGCGCACAGCAAGCTCCCACAGACAGCAATGTGATAATGAACAGATAATCTGTTTTTGTGATGTTGATTGAGGGATAAATATTGGCCCAGGACACCGTGGA
The DNA here is from genome assembly GCF_044704955.1 of Pristiophorus japonicus. Lineage (NCBI taxonomy): Eukaryota > Metazoa > Chordata > Chondrichthyes > Pristiophoridae > Pristiophorus > Pristiophorus japonicus. The sequence continues at coordinate 42,493,261 of NC_091998.1, forward strand.
GAACTCCCCTGCTCCTCTTCGAAATAATGCAATGGGATATTTTACTTCCACTTGAGAGAGCAAACGGGGCCTCGGTTTAACGTCTCATCCAAAAGATGACACCTCCGACAGTGCGACACTCCCTCAGCACTGCACTGGGAGTGTCAGCCTAGATTTATGTGCACAAGTCTCTGGAGTGGGACTTGAACCCACAACCTCCTGACTCAGAGGCAAGAGGGTGCTGCCCACTGCATTTAAACTTGCTGGCTCAGTGAGTTTAGGTGAGACCTTCATGGCGGACCAGCACTTTGGCTACAGCCCAGAATTGTTGGGCGGGTTGGGTCCCATCACCAATTCCAATGTTATCCGCGGGAGAAGAGCGGCTCCAAAAGGAATATATATGGGAAATTCCAGATCTCTCCACACCTCCTGGCTTTCAGCAAGAGAGTGGAAACGGAGACGTACGTGGCAATTGTTTTAATTTATCTGTTCCAACGAAGGCGCTGATCGCCTGCTCAGACACAGCCGACCTTTGACATCTTGTCCGTTCTTTTTGCGTGAGCCTAGACTGTGAGCGTCAGTGAGCTATTCGACTGCACGGGCATCGCTATTGTTCCTGCTCTGACCTGACGTCCGCACGCACCCACCCTCCACCAGAGGTCACTGGATAACGACCAGGAACGGGAACCCTGGCTGATAATTCCCTCCCTAACCCAAGGCAACGAGGTCCACAGAAATCCTGGCTGAGTCTTGGCCAATATTTATCCCTCAATCAACATAACAAAAACAGGTTCTCCGGTCATTATCACATTGCTGTTTGTGGGAGCTTGTTGTGCGCAAGTTGACTGGAGAGTCTAGAACTGGGGGCTCATGGTCTCAGGTTAAGGGGTCGGCCATTTAAGAATGAGGTGAGGAAGAATTTCTTCACTCAGAGGGTTGTGGGTGTTGAATCGAGTATATTCAAGGCTGAGATCGATAGATTTTTGGACTCTAGGGGCATCAAAGGATGTTGGGAGTGGGCGGGAAAGTGAAGTTGTGGTCGATAATCAGCCAGGGTCTTATTGAATGATGGAGCAGGCTTGAGGGGCCGAATGGCCGACTCCTGCTCCTGCTCCTAATTCTTATGTTATGCAGGGAGGATGTAGGACTTGAACCCACAACCTTCTGACACAGAGGCAAGTGGGAGCTATCCACTGAGCCACGGCTGGTCAATATTTATCCTGCAACCAACCACACCAGAAACAGATTAACCGGTCATTTGTCTCATTATAATTTGTGGGAAGTAGCTGGGCTCAAATTCTCTGGCACCCTTGCCTACAAAACAACAGCGACTGCATTTCAAAATGAAGGGAATCACGGGATATGGAGATCGGGCGGGAAAGTTGAGTTGAGGTAGAAGATCAGCCATGATCTTATTGAATGGCGGAGCAGGCTCGAGGGGCCGAATGACCTACTCCTGCTCCTAATTCTTATGTTCCGGGAGCTGGTCAGTATGGCCTCCCTAGTGTTACTGTGGTCAGTGAGGGAGCTGATCATCGCTTTTAACCTAAGACCTAAGTGGACCAAACTCCATTTACAAAAACCTTTTACAGAACGACCGAGCAAAGAGCAACTGTGCTGGTTCTGTTCAATTGTCACGCTTATTCACTGTAGAAGGGCCAGAAAAGTGCGCGGGAGACTCCAATGTATTGGAAAAGTTAGTCCCTGGCACGCCAAGAGCGTGCAGCAAACCAGTCCCACCCACCCCTTCCCTCAACGATTATCTGCCCCACCTGTGACAGGGAATGTGGCTCTTGTATTGGACTGTTCAGTCACCAAAGAACTCACTTCAGGAGTGGAGGCAAGTCTTCCTCGATTCCGAGGGACTGCCGATGATGATGATGATGATGTTGGGTATCCTTGTGATCGGAGGCATTGTCTAGGTCATCATCGTAGTCCCCCGAAATCGAGGAAGACTTGCTTCCAATCTAAAAGTGAGTTCTCAGGTGACTGAACAGTCCAATACGGGGACCACAGACCCTGTCACAGGTGGGACAGACAGTGGTTGAGGCAAGGGGTGGGTGGGGAGTCTGGTTTGCCGCACGCTCCTTCCGCTGCCTGCGCTTGCTTTCTGCATGCTCTTCTTGTTCGAAGATCAGGCCCTCAAATCTGCCTTGTCTAGGTACCTCAGACGTGCTGCAGGTATGGTCACCGTGACAACTGCTGCATCCACCGTTGAAATGAGTTTGGGCAGAGTGGGCGAAGGGCCCCCCAGTGTGGATTTGGGTTCACAGTGCACGGGGGGGAGGGGGGGGGTGGAGATGAGAGGGAAATAAAGCCCACTCCGCAACCGACACCAAACAACAAGTAAACAAATCGGCGGAGAGAGGGATTCAACCGGCCAGAAAGCCAGCGGATGGTTGAAGGAGATTGTACGTCGGCCTAAGGCTTTTGCGGAGCTCGGCGGGCACCGAGCAAACATAGCAACAGCCTCACTTAATTGGAAATGTGCTTTTTCAGCTCCGAGTGGATTAAATCCTGGGACCCTTAATCCGCAGTAGCTGTTCACAGGCGAAAGCACATTGTTATCTTGGCAACGTCACACCAGTCGTTCCCTCCTTCCGGAGGAGAGTGAGACTCCTTGGCAACAGCCAGAACAAGAGAGCCACTCTTGCACTGGGAAATGCTATTGAATTCCGAATAATAGAAAATCCTGGACAGAATCCAGAAGCCTAGACAGAAAACCCGGCCGGCCATGAGAATGGTGAGGGGGGGTTCGGGGGGGGTGGGGGCGGTTGGAAGTCGGTGCGTGGGATATTGTTCAAAGAATGCCACGGGACTACGTTCACTGGCTGCTTAACCTTACGTGGCCTCAGCTCAGCCCGGTTCATCAGGGGTGACATACATGCCTGTGTTTTCGCCTCTGAGTCAGAAGGTTGTGGGTTCAAGTCCCACTCCAGGGACTCGAGCACAAAAAAAAAATCTAGGCTGACACTCCCAGTGCGGTGCTGAGGGAGCGCCGCCCTGTCTTTCGGACGAGACGTTAGACTGAGGCCCCGTCTGCTCTCTCATGTGGATGTAAACGATCCCACGGCACTGTTTCGAAGAAGAGCAGGGGAGTTATCCCCGGTGTCCTGACGCCAATATTTATCCCTCAATCAAACATAACAAAAACAGATGATCTGGTCAATATCACATCACTGTTTGTGGGAGCTTGCTGTGCGCAAATTGGCTGCTGCGTTTCCCACATTGTAACAGTGACCACACTCCAAGTACTTAATTGGCTGTAAAGCACTTTTGGACATCCGGTAGTCATGAAAGGCGCTATATAAATCCAAGTCTTTCTTTCTTTCAATGTTGTTTACTATCTCCCTTTGGAAGGAAAACACGTGTTAAAATAACTACATAAACTAAACTCCGCTGTACGAAGCAGTTTATCTTCTCCCAGACATGTCATCGAAATCATAGAATTGTACAGCACAGGGGGAGGCCACTGGGCTCATCGGGCCTGTGCCGGCTCTTTGAAAGAACTCTCCAATTAGGCCCACTCCCCCTGCTCTTTCCCCACAAGTTGGGTCTTTTCAAGTCTGTAACCAATTCCCTTTTGAAAGCAGCTATCGAGTCTGCCTCTGCCACCCACTGAACCATCGGTGGTCGTGCCTTCTGTTGCCTGGGCCCCAAACTCTGAAACTCCCTCCCTAAACCTCTCTATCTCTCTTTCCTCCTTTAAGAAGCTTCTTAAATCCAGCCTCTTTGACCCAGCTTTTGGTCACCTGCGCTAATTTCTCCTTGTGTGGCTCGGTGTCAAATTTTTATTTGTCTTATAACACTCCTGTGAAGCGCCCTGGGCGGTTTTACGACGTTAAAGGTGCTATATAAATGCTGTAGTGAACGTCCACCTGCCTCACTTTGCTTGTGTGTGCGATGTTGTGGAGCCAGCAGGTGGTCAGGGTGAGAATGAATTTCCGCCAGCGTCACCGAGTCCCTCGAAGGCGCACGCCCAGCACTGTGGGGAGCGTGCCGGGCGTTGAACGCATTCATTTTGTGTCAGGTCTGTGTGCAGTGCCTGAGAGGTCTCCTTCCAATCGGACAACGGTTCAACCCGCTCTGAGGCGAGTGCGCATTGTGGAATCACACCCGTATTAAACATCTGCACCTCTGGCCGGCGAGCAGCCGAGTCCCGAATATTGTACTGTGGAGCCCTCCTTATAATGCAGCGCTGCTTTCCGTCCAATGTCCCCTTTCTCCTCTCTCGGACATGCCGACTCTTGCAGAGGCTTGGCCCTCGGCCACCTCGTCCAAGTGGCCATTCTACCCGTGTGGCCATTCTGTCCGTGTGACCATTCTGTCCGTGTGGCCATTCCGTCCGTGTGGCCATTCCGCCCGTGTGGCCATTCTGTCCGTGCTGTCCGTGTGGCCATTCCATCCGTGTGGCCATTCCGCCCGTGTGGCCATTCTGTCCGTGCTGTCCGTGTGGCCATTCCATCCGTGCGGCCATTCTACCCGTGTGACCATTCTGTCCGTGTGGCCATTCCGTCCGTGTGGCCATTCCGCCCGTGTGGCCATTCTGTCCGTGCTGTCCGTGTGGCCATTCTGTCCGTGTGACCATTCTGTCCGTGTGGCCATTCCGTCTGTGTGGCCATTCCGCCCGCGTGGCCATTCTGTCCGTGTGGCCATTCTGTCCTTGTGGCCATTCCGTCCGTGTGGCCATTCCGTCCATGTGGCCATTCTGTCCGTGTGGCCATTCCGCCCGTGTAGCCATTCTGTCCGTGCTGTCCGTGTGGCCATTCCGCCCGTGTGGCCATTCTGTCCGTGCTGTCCGTGTGGCCATTCCGCCCGTGTGGCCATTCCGTCCGTGTGGCCATTCTGTCCGTGTGGCCATTCCGTCCGTGTGACCATTCTGTCCGTGTGGCCATTCCGCCCGTGTGGCCATTCCGTCCGTGTGACCATTCTGTCCGTGTGGCCATTCCGTCCGTGTGACCATTCCGTCCGTGTGGCCATTCCGTCCGTGTGGCCATTCCGTCCGTGTGGCCATTCCGTCCTTGTGACCATTCCGTCCGTGTGGCCATTCTGTCCGTGTGGCCATTCCGTCCGTGTGGCCATTCTGTCCGTGTGGCCATTCCGCCCGTGTGGCCATTCCGTCCGTGTGGCCATTCTGTCCGTGTGGCCATTCCGTCCATGTGGCCATTCCGTCCGTGTGGCCATTCCGTCCTTGTGACCATTCCGTCCATGTGGCCATTCCGTCCGTGTGGCCATTCCGCCCGTGTGGCCATTCCGTCCGTGTGGCCATTCCGTCCGTGTGGCCATTCTGTCCGTGTGGCCATTCTGCCCGTGTGGCTCTAGGTGGCAAAGTATCCGCAGGCTATTCGAACACACAGGGCATCGCAACCAATCCGTCCTCACCCGATCCCCGTACTCGTGTGTCTCCCGGTGAGAATGCGTGGCTGGCAGTGCGGAGCAGGAACCCTGGTTTTACATCAAACCAGCCCAAAGGCACTGAGCCCAATCAGGGCACCCTCGACCAATTGTGACACCCGAACCACTGCCTCAGCCGTTAAGTGGGAAATGGTGATACCATGGCCAGCACAGGCGCACGGCATTGGCCCCGGTATACGTCATTCACTGCTGCAATTTCTCTGAGAAGGCGCCGACTGCTCCATAGGACATCTGGGCGACAGAGACTTTTGGCTTGCAAGTCTGGAATACTGGCGGACAAGAATCAGCCCATCCAGAGCCCCTCTGCATTATAAGCAAAACTTCTTCTTAATCCAGTCATTGTGACAAAGTAAATACCCTGACTTCGCAGCAGTGTTGCCCGTCCATCAAATTTTCAGTGCCAGATGTGCTGCAGAGTGTCGGAATCTCCAGACCTGCAATCCATGCACCTCATCATCAGAGGCAGTCCCTCGGAATCGAGGAAGACTTGTTTCTCCTCTTAGAATGAGTCCTTACGTGGCTGAACAGTCCAATACGAGAGCCACAGTCCCTGCCACAGGTGGGACAGATAGTCGTTGAGGGTAAGGGAGGGTGGGACAGGTTTGTCGCACGCTCCTTCCGCTGCCTGCGCTTGTTTTCTACACGCACTCGCCGATGAGACTCGAGGCACTCAGCACCTTCCCGGATGCACTTCCACCACTTAGGCTCACAGGTTTGTAGAGCTGTTGCATTGTGAGTGGCTCAGCCAGTCACGTGATGTTCACAAGACTCAATAAAACCTACAGTTGGGTCTCGGCCATCCACGATGAGGTATGCAGTTGTGAGCCTGGTGGATGAACTGGTAATATGTAGTGTGATCATTAAACCTTTGTTAATAAACCAACTCGTTCTTAATAGCAATGTGTTGCTATGAATTCTTAAGCAAAGAACCCATGAAGCAAATACATTACAGCATGCTAATCTGCTCTGTGGCTAGCTGTGGCTCAGTGGGCAGCACCCTCACCTCTGAGTCAGAAGGTTGTGGGTTCAAGTCCCACTCCCAAGACTTGAGCACAGAAATCCAGGCTGACACTCCCAGTGCAGTGCTGAGGGAGTGCTGCACAGTCGGAGGTGTCGCTTTTTCAGATGAGACATCAAACCGAGGCCCCGTCTGCTCTCTCGGGTGGACATAAAAGATCCCATGGCACTATTTTGAAGAAGAGCAGGGGAGTTATCCCTGGTGTCCTGGGGCCAATATTTATCCCTCAATCAACAGAACAAAAAAAAATTATCTGGTCATTGTCACATTGCTGTTTGTGGGAGCTTGCTGTGTGCAGATTGGCTGCCGCGTTTCCCACATTACAACAGTGACTACACCTCAAAAAAAAATTACTTCATTAGCTGTAAAGTGCTTTGGGACATCCGGAGGCTGTGAAAGGCGCTATATAAATGCAAGTCTATCTTTTTGTCTGTGCTGAGTTGGTTATTTGCAACTATTCCGACAGTTGGCCTCAGCATCCTGCATTAAGGAGGGTAAATAAACCACTTTTGATCGTTTCTATTGACTCCCCCCAGATGAAAAGTCTACACATGAGGATATTGGCCAAGAAGGGGAATCATGCTGTGACGCCCTCTGGGTTACAAATAGTCTGCTGAAGGCCCACTGTCGGGACTTCGCTGGAGAATGGTCGGGCCAGCAAGGTATCAGGGTCGAGATCAGTTGGGCCAAATGGCCTGTGTCTGTGCTGTACATTCGGTGTAATGTATCAGGGACACGGGCTAACCCAGAGAGCAATGGATCGAATGTGCACACTCAAGACTTGCTCCTGTACAACTGAAAATGGTGCACGCCAGAAACACATTCAAGGGGCCCTTCTCCAACCTGCCCAGGGAGACAGGCTAAGTGAGTGGGCAAAGGTTTGGCAGATGGAGTATAATGTGGGAAGGCGTGAGGTTATCCACTTGGGCAGAAATATTAGAAAAGCAATTATAATTTAAATGGAGAAAAGTTGCAAAGTGCTGCAGTACAGAGGGACCTGGGGGTCCATGTACATGAAACACAAAAAGTTAGTATGCAGGTACAGCAAGTGATCAGGAAGGCAAATGGAATGTTGGCCTTTATTGCAAGGGGGATAGAGTATAAAAGCAGAGAAGTCCTGCTACAACTGTACAGGGTATTGGTGAGGTCACACCTGGAATACTGCATACAGTTTTGGGGTCTCCGTATTTAAGGAAGGATATACTTGCATTGGAGGCTGCTCAGAGAAGGTTCACTAGGTTGATTCCAGAGATGAGGAGGTTGACTTATGAACATAGGTTGAGTTGATTGGGCATAGGAGTTCAGAAGAATGAGAGATAATCTTATTGAAACTTATAAGATAATGAGGGGGCTCGACAAAGTGGATGCAGAGAGGATATTTCCACTCATAGGGTAAAATAAAACTAGGGGACATAGAATAAGGGGTCGCCCATTTAAAACTGAGATGAGGAGAAATTTCTTCTCTCAGAGGGTTGTAAATCTGTGGAATTCTCTGCCCCAGAGAGCTGTGGAGGCTGGGTCATTGAATATATTTAAGGTGGAGATAGACAGGTTTTTGAGCGATAAGGGAGTAAAGGGTTATGAGGAGCGGGCGGGGAAGTGGAGCTGAGTCCATGATCAGATCAGCCATGATCTTATTGAATGGCGGAGCAGGCTTGAGGGGTCAAATGGCCTACTCCTGTTTCTATTTCTTATGTTCTTATGAGACGCTCCCTCACAAAGATCAGCTAGATATTTAACGAAGAAGCTGACTTGTCCCTCCCTCTGTCCATTCCCAATCCGTGCTGCCACACTCCAAGCGCACTGGAACCGAGTCTTGTAAGTTAATGGAACAAAGTGGTGTAAATAGTTCAATCAGCGGGAAGCATTTATATTTGTTGTCAAACTCAGCACGAAGGCATAACAGATGGCTTTAGAATGGGCCCGGGTTGTGTAAACAGCAAATCCTTTTATAATTAAGGTACAATTGAGCTTTACTCTCTCAAACTTCCTGCAACGTTGCGTTGCTGTGATTTTGACTGAGTAGGAGGCATTAACCTCTCCTTCCTTCCAAACTGTTCCTGACTGATGAAGGTGCTGAGGATGAAGAACTGTATTGGCTCTGGGGCTTTGCAAGAATTCACTGTGTTTTTTCTCCTCTCTGACAAGGTTGTGGCAGCTGCTGGAGGAAGGTCACTGGGGTAAATTTGTGTGACAATGTAAATCGTCTGATAGTGAATCGGCAGCCCATTTTACATCTCTGGGCCATTTTTATTTCTAATGACTTCAGAGGTGTAAAACGGGTTGGCGATTTGTTATCATCCATTTGACACTATCGCTCAGTCAAGATCTACCCCATTGCATCCCTTATCCGGAACCCTCGGGATCTGGCCTGTTCTGGATAAGGGATTTTTCTGGACGAAGGGTGGTCATGTTACATTGGATGGTACAGGTACTGAGCAAGGGTATATCGGGACTGGCTGGCTTGGGGCTGGGGGGTGCAGCAGAGAGATCGGGGGGGGGGAGCTGGGAGGGGGGGTGGATCGCGGGGTCAGGCCAGCGATTGCGGGAGTCGGCAGCGAGGAAGGACTTCAATTTGTTCATGGCGGAGTTCTGCGCATGCGCCACCTGGTGGCCGGGAATAGTTCTGGACGAGGGGTGGTTCCGGATAAGAGAGTTCTGGATAAGGGAGGTTCAACCTGTGTATAGCGCCTTTAACATAGTAAAATGTCTCAAGCCACTTCACAGGAGCGTTATCAGACAAAATTTGACACCGAGCCACATGAGCTATTAGGACAGGTGACGAAAACCTTGGTCAAAGAGGTAGGTTTTAAGGAGAGAGAGGTAGAGGGGCGGAGAGGTTTGGGGAGGGAGTTCCAGAGCTTAGGGCCTAGGCAGCTGAAGGCACGGCCACCGATGGAGGGACGATTAAAATTAGAAAAGTGCAAGAGGCTAGAATTAGAGATGGGCAGACATCTCGGGGGGGGGGGGGGCGTTGTGGAGCTGGAGGAGGTTACCGAGATAGGGAGGGGTGAGGCCATGGAGGAATTTGAACACAAGGATGAGAATTTTAACATTGAGATGTTGGCAAACCGGAAGCCAGTGCACGTCGGTGAGCACAGGGGGTGATGGGTGAACGGGATTTGGTGCGAGTTAGGACACGGGCAGCCGAGTATTGGATGAGCTCAGGTTTACTGCTGGTGGAAGATGGGAGGCCAGCCGGGAGAGCGTTGGAATAGTCGAGTCTGGAGGTAACTAAAGCATGGATGAGGGTTTCAGCAGCAGATGTGCTGAGGCAGGGGCGGAGGTAGAAGTAAGCAGTCTTGGGTGATGGCATGGATATGGAGACAGAAGCTCAGCTCAGGCTCAAACAGGGAATTTATCAGAGTAAGGGTTGTACAATTACAGAACGGAGCTGCCAGCTCCATGGGATAGGTGGCCATTTGTCTCGCCAATGTCCTGAAGGCATTGAATCCTTGTTGGGGTATGTGATGTATGCACCTGTGAGTATGCTAAATTTAGGACAGAGATAGACAGTTTCTTAACCGATAAGGGAATAAGGGGTTATGGAGAGCGGGCGGGGAAGTGGACCTGAGTCCATGGCAGAGCAGGCTCGAGGGGCCGTATAGCCTACTCCTGCTCCTATTTCTTATGTTCTTATGTTTATAGAGTTGTTGAGTTGTGAGTGGCTTAGCCAGTCACGTGATGTTCACAAGACTCAATAAAACCCCAGCCAGTTGGGTTCGGGGGATCCACGATGAGGCAGGTGGTTGTGAGCCTGGTGGATGACTGGTAATGTGCGGTGTGACTTTTAAACCTTTTGCTAATAAACCAACTCATTCTGAATAGCAATGTGTTGCTATGAATTCTTAAGCAAAGAACCCACGAAGCAAATACATTACAGGGGACAGTTCCCCAATCACCAGACACCCTTCAGTTCCGTACTTGACCCATTATTGACGCGAGAGCCCAGAGGTTGAGGCATGACACCCGAGCCTGGTCCTCTCCTTAACCAACATTCACATACGTGTGTAGAATTACATTGTTCCATAGTATTTGCAACGGAGAAACAGGCCACAGTAAAAAACAGAAAATGCTGGAAATCTCAGCAGGTCAGGCAGCATCTGTGGAGAGAAAAACAGAATTAACGTTTCAGGTCGCGACCCTTCGTCAGAACTGGAGAAGAGAGCACGTTCTTAAGGAGCACTGAAAGGGGGAGGGGAGGAAAGAACAAGGAAGGTCTGTGAGAGGGTGGAAGGCAGGAGAGATTAGAGAGACAAAAGGGACGATGGGCCGAATTGAAATAGTAATGGCAGAAGTTAGGTAATGGTTAGTCTGGATAGGGTGTGAATGGCAGAATAATGACCAGTTGCCATTGGAGACAAAGAGGGAAAAAAACGTAAAATTGGTGGGGGGGAGGGGGAGGGGGGCGGGGAGGGAGCCAAATTTGGGCAGGTGTTACCTCAAATTGTTGAACTCGATGTTGAGTCCAGAAGGCTGTAAAGGCCAAAACAGACCATTTGGCCCAACTGGTCCAAGCTGGTGTTTGTGCTCCACACGAGACGTTGTCATGATTTTGGCGTCCGATGTTTTTTTTTGAGCAAACTAAAATCTCCAAGGTTCCCGAAAGTTTCTGCTACTTCTCTGGGATCGTGCAACGGGCCAATGGCACGCTACCTGCTTGAGAGTGGCCATCCCGTTGGGAGCCCGCCACACGCATGCAATTCCCGGCCCAGTAATCTGGGATGAGGTTGAGGTAACGGCGGAAGGGCGGGCAGAGGTCCCACCCTGCCGGGACACGATCGCTGGGAGCAGAATCCCGGCCTTGACTTTTCCGTTAGTCACTGAGGTTGGAGACACGATAGACTGCTTGTTTGTGTCCTAGCCCGCAGCGCACATAACCTCGCACACCAAACATGGAGCGTCATTGCCACAAGGAATCCAGCGGTTAGTCGACAAGGTCCACCCTCACTTTCTCAGGGCAACTAGGGATGGCCAACAGATGCAGCTGTGCCAGCATTGCCCACATGCCAAGAACAACACCAGATGACATGTATGATAAGGACAATTATTCTTCATTTCTATGAGTGCTGAGTACTGTGACATATCTTTCTTTAATTTGGCCCTTGCAGAAAACCCCAGGAAGCTGGTTGAAAAGCGGTCAGAGCTGCATAGAGACAGGAAGGTTTGGCATCCCAATAAACATTCCCTCCCAAAACATGCTGCATATGTTGCCCAGACTCAGGCTCTGGTCTCTCCTCCCTCCGTGGCCCTCACAGTGTGGTTAGTCTAATGGTTATGACATTGTCGCTCTCCTGTAATCTGAAAATAGCGATGGGTAACAGCGGCCCCCCATTTTCAGCTCTCAGCCGCGTTTGTTGAGACGGCTTTGCTTGGCTGCAGCCCCATGTTGCAGACGCTAAGTGCCCCGATCTAGAATCGCCCAGGGCTGGTTTACCCCATCCCGTTTACCCCGAGGAAACTTTGAGAGCGCAAGTTCCTGGCAGCCACCAAAAGCCACCGGCGCCAGGTTTAAACCCACCCCGCTTTTACCGAGGGTAGCATTGTTGTGGTCGTTCGAGAGACCCTTGCGTTTCTTGTGTCCCATTTCCCTCCCTTGCCCTCCCTCCTCTGAAGGAGGCGCTGTACAGGTGGTCTGTCCTCCAAGCGACGCGACTGTTTTCAGTCAGGGATTGGAGTTGAAGTTGACTCCAGGCAGCCTGGGTTGTCATGGCGGGCACTTCCTCCAGTCCCACTGGGGGCTGAGAGCTGGCACTGCACAGAATCTGCCATTTTAACAGAGGAACAGAAGAAACTGGAGCAGGAGTCGGCCATCCTGAGTCCCGATCCTGTACACGCGACAGGACGGATTCCACACAAAGGCAAAATACCGCGGATGCTGGAATCCGAAATAAAAAGGGAAAATGGTGGAAATACTCAGCGGGTCAGGCAGCATCTGTGGAGTTTTGGGTGCGTGGTCCCAATGACCCGCCTGCGCAGAATCTCACGTTCAGAGGCCGGTAAGTGGCCTAGCCCGGGACTTACAGACAGCCCCGTAGGTTAGCGGGAGCAGTGTTCGTCACCCACCCCTTTCCCCCTCATAGTTCTGTTTTCTTCTCCCCTTTCCTCGGCTCCTGTCTGGGACGTGCCGACACGTGCTGAGGGATGAGTCCGGGGGTCTCGGCTGAACCCCCACCCCCAGGTACCTCAGCCAGCTGACCACTCGGCACGGGTGAGGCTGGGCAGCGTCACATGGGAGAGACAGTGCCTTTCTGACCAGCCACCTTGAGGAACAGTGAATCCTAGTGCGGAGAAGCTGATGAGAAAGTTCAATGGTTCCGCTTTTTGTTGGACCGAGAATGACGGTTGTAACGTATGCACTCGAGAGTATGCTCACAGGTTTGTGTTCCATGTTCTTATTGCATGTGCAAGGTTGCAGCCCCTGTTCCATTAATTGAAGTGGCTGTTCCTCAAATTCTAGTTGCACTTCAGTCCCATACTCCTGATCTTTGGGCACGGCCAAGGGAGCCATCAGCTGGTCCAGGCAGCGGGCGGGCGAGGGGGTCGTTCAGCCCGACTGCCTGCCTCTCTTCCGTGCTTACATCCGAGCCAGGGTGTCCCTGGAGATGGAGCACACGGTGTCCACCGGCACTCATCATCACCCCCAGCAACCAAATTTTAATTTGATTTTATGTCTAAATGTTAATTTGTTTAATTTGCTGGTTTTAATGCCCCCCCCCCCCTGTTTTTTAGCCAGGGGGCACTTGTATAATTTGTGTTTTGGTGCCCTCAAAAAAAAATTTTTTTTTTAAACAAGGGGGCACCTGAAACATTTTTGGAGTGTGCCCCCCCCCCTCCCTTTAATCAGGGGACACTTGCTTATTAGTTTACAACTGAAATAGTTGTAGAGCTGTTGAGTTGGGAGTGGCTTAGCCAGTCACGTGATGTTCACAAGACTCAATAAAACCCCAGCCAGTTGGGTTCGGGGGATCCACGATGGGGCAGGTGGTTGTGAGCCTGGTGGATGAACTGGTAATGTGTAGTGTGATTGTTAAACCTTTGCTAATAAACCAACTAGTTCTTAATAGCAATGTGTTGCTATGAATTCTTAAGCAAAGAACCCATGAAGCAAATACATTACAAAGGATAATACCTTTAGCTATCTGAATGCAAGCAAAGTGACTTTTGATGAACCTTTTATTGCCTTTCACTAAGTCATGTGATGTGATGTTGCAAACTGTGGCATGTTGTTACGGTGTACAAATGTCAGTACCATGGAAACGAGGCCATGTGATGTGTGCTCCCACAGTGCTGTTAAGGAGGGAGTTCAGGGATTTTGATCCAGCGACGATGGAGGAACAGCGATATATTTCCAAGTCAAGATGGTATGTGACTTGGGGTGGGGGGGGGGGGGGAGGGAATTGGAGGCGGTGGTGTTCCCATGCGCCTGCTGCCCTTGTCCTTCTCAGGGGTAGAGGTCACGGGTTTGGGAGGTGCTGCCTAAGAAGCCTTGGCGAGTTGCTGCAGTGCATCTTGTAGATGGTACACACTGCAGCCACGGTGCGCCGGTGGTGGAGGGAGTGAATGTTGAAGGTGGTGGATGGGGTCAAGGGGACTGCTTTGTCCTGGATGGTGTTGAGTTTCTTGAGTGTTGTTAGAGCTGCACCCATCTAGGTAAGTGGAGAGTATTCCATCACACTCCTGACTTGGGCCTTGTCGATGGTGGAAAGGCTTTGGGGAGTCAGGAGGTGAGACACTCATTGCAGAATACCCAGCCTCTGACTCGCTCTTGTAGCCACAGTATTTATGTGGCTGGTCCAGTTAAGTTTCTGGTCAATGGTGATCCCCAGGATGTTGTTGGTGGGGATTCGGCGATGGTAATGCCGTTGAATGTCAAGGGGCGGTGGTTAGACTCTCTCATGTTGGAGATGGTCATTGCCTGGCACTGTGTGGCACGAATGTTATTTGCCGCTTATCAGCCCGAGCCTGAATGTTGTCCAGGTCTTGCTGTGTGCGGGATTCCTTGCTGTGCTGGTTAATTCCGAATCCTAATGTCTATGCTGAACTGATTATCCTTGCAATTTACAACCCATGGCTTTAGCAAAGAAGGAAAATAACAAGCGGGTCTATGCCTCACCCCTGGCTGAGTTCCCTTCAGCAACATAGGGACAATATGTAGGCAGGAGTAGTCCATCATCCCATCTACCCAATCCGTCCAACTTCCCTCAAGGTTACACTCTTTCAGATGAGATAGTTAATCGTAGCCCCATCTTCCCTCTCAGGTGGACGTAAAAGATCCCATGGCCACATTTTGAAAAAGAGCAAAGGAGTTCTCCCCGATGTCCTGGCCAATATTTATCCTTCAACCAACATTACTAAAACAGATTATCTGCTCACATTGCTGTTGGTGGGAGCTTGCTGTGCACAAATTGGCTGCTGCGATTCCCACATTACAACAGTGACTACACCTCACAAGTACTTCATTGGCTGTAAAGCGCTTTGGGAAATCCTGAGGTTGTGAAAGGCGCTATATAAATGCAAGTCTTTCTTTGTTAAATTTCTAAATCCAATGACCCTAAATCCTTGCCAACAATAACAGCTTGTATTTATATAGTTCCTTTAATGTTGGAGGCACGTTATACGAGGAGGGGGGAATAGAAATAGATTTTTTTTTTAAATAGCGGAATGAGCAACGAGCCCTGGTGTGAGAGTGGGGACAGATGACTGAAAGTCTGATTGAAAACAAAATGGGTTTGTGAAGGGTTTCAAGCGGTGGAAAGAGAAGTGGAGAGGTGGAGGGAGGGAACATATAAGACAATAAGAAATAGGAGCAGGAGTAGGCCATACAGCCCCTCGAGCCTGCTCCGCCATTCAATACGGTCATGGCTGATCTGATCATGGACTCAGCTCCACTTCCCCGCCCGCTCCTCATATCCACTTATCGTTTAAAAAACTATTTATGTCTTAAATTTATTCAATGTCCCAGCTTCCACAGCTCTCTGAGGCAGCGAATTCCACAGATTTACAACTCTCTGAGAGAAGAAATTTCTCCTCATCTCAGTTTTAAATGGACGGCCCCTTATACTAAGATCATGCCCTCTAGTTCTAGTCTCCCCCATCAGCGGAAACATCCTCTCTGCATCCACCTTGTCAAGCCCCCTCATAACCTGATACGTTTTGATAAGATCACCTCTCATTCTTCTGAATTCCAATGAGTAGAGGCCCAACTTACTCAACCTTTCCTCATAAGTCGACCCCCTCATCCCCGGAATCAACCTAGTGAACCTTCTCTGAACTGCCTCCAAAACAAGTACAGGTTGAGCATCCGAAATCCGGAGTTCCAAAATTCGGAATGTTCCGGAATCCAGAATCTGGGTAGATCGTGGCAGGGTCGTCTGGAAATCAGTAAATATTCCGAAATCCGGACTCCCCCCCCGCTTTGGCGGCCCGAACTCACTCCGCCACTCGGCAGCCCGACCTCGCCCCGGCCCTCAGCGGCCTGACCCTCACCTCGGCCCTCAGCGGCCTGACCCTCGCCTCGGCCCTCAGCGGCCTGACCCTCGCCTCGGCCCTCAGCGGCCTGACCCTCGCCTCGGCCCTCAGTGGCCTGACCCTCGCCTTGGCCCTCAGCGGCCTGACCCTCGCCTCGGCCCTCAGCGGCCTGACCCTCGCCTCGGCCCTCAGCAGTGCAACCCTCGCCCCGGCCCAACCCTCGCCTCGGCCCTCAGTGGCCTGACCCTCGCCTTGGCCCTCAGCGGCCTGACCCTCGCCTCGGCCCTCAGCGGCCTGACCCTCGCCTCGGCCCTCAGCAGTGCAACCCTCGCCTCGGCCCTCAGCAGTGCAACCCTCGCCCCGGCCCAACCCTCGCCTCGGCCCTCAGCGGTCCGACCTCTGGCCCGACTTTGCCGCGACTTCGCCCGCCCCGGCCCTCGGTGGGCCGACCTCGCCCCCTTACCTTGGCTGCCCGACCCCACCTACCTCGGCCCAGGCAAAGATGTTCCAAAATCCGGAAATACCCGGAATCCAGAATGGCTTCGGTCCCGAGGTTTCCGGATTTCGGACGCTCAACCTGTATATCCTTTCGTAAATATGGAAACCAAAACTGCACGCAGTATTCCAGGTGTGGCCTCAGCAATACCTTATATAGCTGTAACAAGACTTCCCTGCTTTTATACTCCATCCCCTTTGCAATAAAGGCCAAGATTCCATTGCCTTCCTGATCACTTGCTGTACCTGCATACTAACTTTTTGTGTTTCATGCACAAGTATCCCCAGGTCCCGCTGTACTGCAGCACTTTACAATCTGTCTCCATTTAATTAATAACTTGCTCTTTGATTTTTTTCTGCCAAAGTGCATGACCTCATACTTTCCAACATTATACTCCATCTGCCAAATTTTTGCCCACTCACTTAGCCTATCTACGTACTTTTGCAGGCTTTTTGTGTCCTCCTCACGCATTGCTTTTCCGCCCATCTTTGTATCATCAGCAAACTTGGCTACGTTATACTCAGTCCCTTCTTCCAAGCCGTTAATATAGATTGTAAATAGGTGGGGTCCCAGCACTGATCCCTGTGGCACCCCACTAGTTACTGGTTTCCAACCA